>NW_027256881.1:157345851-157830851 GCF_029215685.1 Pituophis catenifer annectens | reverse complement strand
TTCTACAATTAGTAAACAGGTTGAAGAATGTATTAACTTGCTTACATAGATAGCAAGGGGGAAATTCTCTTGCTGCTCACCACACAGAGCCACAAGGCAGTGTCTATGTTAACAGCCTTAAAAGTATAGAAGTTAATAAACACCTACTTGGATGGACTATCTACCTTTATGAAACAAAATAGAAATATATAATGGAATCAAAGTGAGCTACAATGATTTACTATGAGTGCTATGAAGTGTAATATTAACCCTTTCTGGAATAATATTATGGTGTATCCCTTTCCTGTTTGACCCCAGCTCTGCTGGCCAGAGAATAGTTTTGGCTTACTAGATGGATCTAAAAGTCTTATTTAGGTTTGGAGGGGAAGAAAATTAAAAACTGAAGAGTTGAGAAGCACATTACTTTATTCTTTAGCATAACCATTTACTTTATATGCTCCATATATGACTACTATAATGGAATATGCAGTAAAGGAGGGATTAAACCAAATGTGACTGAGTCAACGCATGTGATTGAAGGAAGGTGGCTTCCTCCACCCAACAGAAAGAAGTCTTAAAGCTTTCCAACTAGAAGTAGAATTAACTGTTTTCCCATTAAGCCCATCTTCTGATGATCAGAAAGTTAATTCACAGTTAGTCCAACTACCATTTATGCTAAAGTATGAGCCATTGTGACACAGTGGTTAGAATGCAGTACTGTAGGCTACTTCTGCTGACTGCCAGCTACCTGCAGTTTGGAAATTCGATTCTCATCAGCTCAAGGTTGACTCAGCCTTCCCTCCTTCTGAGGTCGGTAAAATGAGGACCCAGATTTTGGGGGGCAATATGCTGGCTCTGTAAACTGCTTAAAGAGGGCTGTAAAGCAATGCGAAGCAGTAGATAAGTCTAAGTGCTATTGCTAAAGTAACTATTTTCATTCAAGGGCCAAGATTTTAAAAACTCTAAAAAATCTGTGTTATACAGGTAGTCCTCAATTTACGACCACAATTGAGTCCTAAATGTATGTTGCTAAGTGACACATTTATTAAGTGAGTTTTGCTCCATTTTACAACCTTTCTTGCCACGGATGTTAAATGAATCTCTGTAGTTGTTCAGTTAGTAGCACGGTTGTTAAGTGAATCTGGCTTCCACATTGATTTTGCTTATCCCATGGTGGCAAAAGGTAATCACATGACCTCGGGACACTGCAACCATTATAAATATGAACCAGTTGCCAAGTACCCAACTTTTGATCACAGGACTATGGGAATGCTGCAATGATCATAGGGGTCAAAAATGATCATAAGTCATTTTTTCGATACCGTTGTAACTTCAAACGATTGCTAAATGAATAGTTGTAAATCAAGGACTACTTGTAATCTATAGCAAGTTATTATTTCTTCCTAAAATCTTGAGACATTTCTGATGGATGGCGAGATGATATAGCTTCTTTTTTCTAGCCCTCTAATTCTTACAATTGTTGCAACTATAGTAAAACGTAAGTATTTCATGCAAAAACTCTGGAGAGCTGTTGCTTATCAGTGTCAAAGCAGTGATGTGATTCTGGTAAGAATTCATAGCTCTCTGCCCAGTGGTGGGTTCTTCCCGGTTCGGCCCAATTCAGCCGAGCCGGTAACGGTGACGATATAACGTCACCAAACCCGTTCTCTTTGTTCGGGAGCTGGGGGCCCTGACCCCCCCGCATTATTCTTACCTTTTATTTGGCCCCACCCCCAATCTATTCTCTGCCTTCCGAGTCCCAGCTGATCGGCTAGAAGGAAAAAAAACTGTTTAAACTCTTGCCATGGGGCTTCAAAGGGCTGCCCTACAGCTGATCAATGTTAAAAGGCAGTGTGATGGTAGACCAGTGTGCTCAAAAAACAAATGGGTAGACTGGTGCCTCCAAAAACAAATGGGTAGACCAGAACGCTCCAAGAACAAAGCCTGGTAGACCAGTACCTCTGCTAAATCCTAAAGAATTGTCACATGACCATCAAACCACACCCACAAAATAAGCCACAAAGAACAGGTAGTAAAAAAATTTAGAACCCACCCCTGTCTCTGCCTCGATGCTAAATTCAAACTGAAAAATCATGTCATTTCAGGAGCTATGGGACACTTTCACTGGTTAAGGCCCTCCAGAAAGTTTGGACTACTTGTTGACTGAGAAGAGTAAGAGTTGTGGTTTAACATTTCCAGAGACATCTGGCTGGGAAAGATTAAATTAGAGAGAAACATCCTAGGCCACTAAGAATAGTCAAACACCTTTAACAAAACCTCTAAATTATTGTTAGGAGCACTGTGGCAAACTGTATTATGAAAAACTGACTCATAAAAACACCCTAAAACAGGTAAAACTATTATATAGTTGAGTTTTCATATTCGACTGGGCTAACTTCCTCTTTATTTGGTAATGGAGGAATGGTACCATTAATAATGTGGTAACATTTTAAACCCTACGCTGCTCCAGTTTAAGACTGGAACTGAAACAGTCAGCATTAGATTATTATGAGCCAGGTATCCATCTCATTGCTTGTTACTTTCTCAAGAAATATTTGCCAAAATTATGCAGCATCTTCCCCATGCAAAAAAATGTGTTTTACCTTCTCTATAT
The DNA here is from genome assembly GCF_029215685.1 of Pituophis catenifer annectens. Taxonomy (NCBI): domain Eukaryota; kingdom Metazoa; phylum Chordata; class Lepidosauria; order Squamata; family Colubridae; genus Pituophis; species Pituophis catenifer. Next base: position 157,828,258 of record NW_027256881.1, on the reverse strand, counting down.
ACCTTCAATATATTCTGGAGATAGTTGGTTAACTAAAGTGCTCTGAAAGGATCCACATTTCAAGAAAACACTTACAGAGTAATTGCACAAAGGTAATTGCACAAAGGTATAAGGATATGTTTACAGGAGCAGCTGAAAAGTTAAAATGCTTAGGAAATCTTCTGTGTGGCTGCTGTTGATCTTACCCTGTCATAGAGTATTCTTCAGTGTTCCAGTGATCATTCCATGTTTGACAGATTTCAGAATAGGATATAACAAGATGTCCAAAATCATCCAAGACAGAAGTTTCTCCCATAGTAAAAGCAAATAATAAAAGCTTGGCTGCTTTAACAGCCATCATGTACATTGAAGAGAACAACTATTTATACATTTGACTAGCTGCTTTTAGTTCTAATGGGAAGTAGGGGATCCCACCATTGCATTATTATTATTTGTTCCACTGCAGAACAGCAGAGCAGCAAACAGATGTAAAAATAGGGATGAAAACAACCTTGCCATATAATATCGAAATCAGAGCAAGTACTCGATTTTGAAATGGTTCAAAATCAGGTCAAATATTTTGACTCGCTATATAACCTATATCTGTTCTAAATTCTAAAACGTTCTATACATTCTACTTTGGAATATTTGTTTCGTAATTTGTTTTAGAATTTAGAACAGATAAAAGTTATAGTCACAATATTGTAGAATTATTTCAAAGTCGGATACTAGCTCTGATATTGATATCATACAGCAAAGTTGTTTTCATCCCTATTTTTTACATCTGTTTCCTCCTCTGCTGTTCTGCTACACCAGAAAAAATAATAATAATTTTTGCACACATTAATTTTGGTGTTTTATTTTAATTTGTATATTATATTAACATAATATTATTTTTAAAATTTGAGGAGGGGATGCTATCTACGCCACCTTGATTTCCTAGAAGGAAGACAAATCCAGAATGAAACAATATATTTTAACTAGTTTCTGTGGGGAAGATACATTCAGCTGAGTTTTTAAAAACCTAATAAATTGAAATAATCAGTAGTTTTCAGTAAGTGCAGGCAGAACTATATATGGTGCAATCCTATTCCTACTTAATAAAAAATCTTACTGTATTTAATGGAATTTACTTAATAGTTTTAAGGTTGATGGACTAGGAGCAGGAAAACCTGAAACCTAATCTTCTTTGGACACAAAGCCACTTAGGGCCACTCGTTCTTTCTCAAACCTAGAAAAATGGTAAGGGTAAATCACTTCCAAAATGCTGCCCAAGACTTGTCCATACAGTCACCAGAAGTCAAGCCTGACTCAAAGGCTAGTAGTAATATTAATAATAGCAGAATAAACACATACTAACAATATATTTAAAGGACTGCTGACTACATACACCACTGTATGTAGTCAGAACAAAAGCACTTTAAGTCAGAATTAGAGAGAGTTATTGCTGCTACTCTATATTTTCTACAACATGTTTCATGTGTAATGCTACATAAGGTAATACAAGGAAAATTGTACTTTGTCTAGCCATGGAATAAAAATTGAACTGTTCATAGCTATTAATAAATGTCTTATTTTTAGAAGAAGAAATCACAGTAAAGCTTCCTAAAATACAATTGGGTATTCAAACAACTACACCGATTCTCATAATTCCTATGGGATTTAAATTTGGGAAAGTCAGTGGCTATTTTAGTGCTGCTATACTGCCATGCCACCATGTTGTCATAATAGGCTGTGATAATGATTTCCAACACTTTCTGATGACTTCCTATAAAGGAACTTAATAGGGAAGCCAGTAGGAAGTCAGAAGTTACTTCTACCATCACTCCTTTTTTGTCCGCCCATTGTCATTTTGTTTCTCTGTTGATGTAAGAAAATATATCTGAAATGATGACCCAATGGGTCACAGGTTGTCTAGTAAAATATTAAAAGCAAGAAAGATTGCAATCTGTGCATCAAGCAAGCCATCTTGGGGGATTTTGGTTTTGGTTACCACCTTTAAAGCGCTCCACGGCTTAGGACCTGGTTACTTACGGGACCGCCTACTACCATCAATAGCCTCCCACCGACCAGTACGCTCCCACAGAGAGGGGCTCCTCCAGGTGCCGTCAGCCAAACAATGTCGGCTGTCGGCCCCTAGGGGGAGAGCCTTCTCTGTGGGGGCACCGACGATCTGGAATGAGCTCCCCCCAGAGATACGGAGGATTCCAGATTTGCGCACCTTCCGCCGTGAGCTGAAGACTCTTTTATTTCATCAAGCTGGCCTCGCCTAAATCTTCTCCCTTTTAAGTGTAAATTTTAAATTTTTACTGTATTTTAAAATATGGGTATTTTAAATTATGGGTATCAATTCAGCCAAATTTATTTAATTCATTTTATTCGATTTTAAATTTTGTATATGTATGTGTTTTATTTTATGGCTGTTCACCGCCCTGAGTCCTTTGGGAGTAGGGCGGTATAGAAATTCAATAAAATAAAATAAATAAATAATAAATAAATTTTCTAAACCTGGATTATATCCCTTTGATAACTAAAAATTTGCCTACAAGTGCAGCCTATATATCAGGCAGACCACAGTAATCCAATACAACCAGGAGCTTTATTTATATTTTAGTTTTCATTACTACATTTATAACATGCAATACATATATTTTTAAAAACTGAATAAAAACCCACCAGTCTAGTGGGCAAAAGCCATAATGTCCAATATACCTTCCAAAAGGGCAATTAGTGTCAGTGATGGGGTTGTGGGGAGATGGTGGGCAGCTGTATGGCAATAGCTTGCCAAGAAATGGATTACAATTAGCAACAACTAATTGCTGGTTTATACTCTCAACTCTCACATTTATCACCTGTATGGAACCCGTTATGATGAGCATGTTGTGTATCTGTATTTATTCAGGCTGCCACAGTTAACACTATGAGATTCCAAAAGGGAGAGAGAGAAAAAAGGAATAAATCATTTTGCCATTGTTCACCTATTGGAATTTCTCTCATAATGAGACCTTCTCCTCTGCTGGATTTTTTAGGCTTGATTATTATAGTTCCCATTCTGCATATCTCCCTTGAGCTTTAATTATGGAATTTAAGCCTGCTGAAAATGCCAACTTTAACAGTCCCATAGACAGAAAGCACATTGATTTCCTTCTGATTCTCCTTCCCTAGTTCAGCTTCCCAAACTTTACTGCATCAATTTTATCTTCTTCTTTTTTTTGTAAAGAGGGAGGGGCTGAACTGACCTTTTTATTTTTGTTCTGAAACCCCTTTCCCATTTTCTTTGTTTTTTAGGCATTGTTTATTTATATATACAATAAGCTTTCCTTGTATCAGAAGCTCTCAAGAACTAGAATTTATATGCATAATTCAGAAAATAAGTCAGATTTCTCTGCAAATTTTCCTTTGTTTTATTCTAATTTAAATGAGAAAAGCATCCCAAGATTGATTGATTTACTAGCTCTACTTTTATTCTGCTTTCTAGGTGATTATCATTTTCTAGAATGACTCGTGTCAATTAAAAAGAGAGAGGCTAGCCCTGGCTCTTGATTACAATTTGTAAAAACAAGAGACATAAGAATTGGGAAAGTGGAAGGAAAATGTGAAAGACAGAGAAGTAATTTTCAATACTGGAAACAAGTGGAGGTGGGCAATTTCTTGACATTCATATGCAAAAATCTAGCCAACTTCTGATGATTTTTTTAAAAAACCTAAATAGGATTAGTACTTGGAGGAAGTACTTGAAGGGAGACCATTAGTGGACCAGGAAATGCCAAGATTGTAAGCAAAACTGGAAGCTGAAATTACATCCCAGTAAAAGAAAATGACAAACCGGTTTCATATTGTTGCCCAAAAATTTAATTTAATTTAATTTAATTTCCAATTTATATACCACCCTTCTCCCTGAGGACTCAGGGCGGTGTACAGCCAAGATAAAAAACATAGAATACAAATATTAAAACATTTAAAAATATATATAAATTTTGGCCCGAAAGTTAAGAATCACAGACTAATTAAAAGAATTTAAAAATTTCTTCTTAAGCCAACCCGGCTTGCTGAAAAAGATGGGTTTTCAGGGAACGACGGAAGGCATTGAGGTCCTGGATTCTTCTTATCTCCGGGGTCAACTGATTCCAGAGAGTGGGAGCCCCCACAGAGAAGGCCCTCCCCCTGGGGGCCACCAGCCTACATTGTTTGGCTGATGGCACCCTGAGGAGGCCCTCTCTGTGGGAGCGCACGGGTCGATGGGAGGTCGTCGGTAGCAGCAGGCGGTCTCGGAGATAGCTAGGCCCTATGCCATGGAGCGCTTTAAAGGTGATAACCAACACCTTGAAGCGCACCCGGAAGACCACCGGGAGCCAGTGCAGCTCGCGCAGGAGCGGTGTTACATGGGAGCGCCATGTTGCTCCCATCACTACCCGCGCTGCTGCATTCTGGACCAGCTGGAGCCTCCGGACGCTCTTCAAGGGGAGCCCCATGTAGAGAGCATTGCAGTAGTCAAGGCGAGAGGTGACGAGGGCGTGAGTGACTGTGCACAAGGAATCCCGATCAAGAAAGGGCCGCAACTGGCGAATCAGGCGAACCTGATAAAAGGTCCCCCTGGTGACAGCCGTCAGATGTTCCTCCAAAGACAGCTGCCTATCCAGGAGGACTCCCAGATTGCGAGCCCTTTCAGTGGGGGCCAAAGACTCACCCCCAATAGTCAGTGATGGAGTCAACTGACTATATCGGGATGCCGGGAGCCACAGCCACTCAGTCTTGGAAGGGTTGAGCCTAAGCCTGTTCCTCCCCATCCAGATCCGCACAGCCTCCAGGCACTGGGACATCACTTCAAGGGCATCGTTGGGGTGGCCTGGGGTGGAGATGTACAGCTGGGTGTCATCAGCGTACTGGTTGTATCTCACCCCAAAGCCACGGATGATCTCACCCAGCGGCTTCACATAAATGTTGAACAGAAGGGGCGAGAGGACCGATCCCTGCGGCACTCCACAAATGAGAGGCCTCGAGGTCGACCTCTGCCTCCCTGCCAACACAAACTGCGACCGGTCGGAGAGAAAGGAGGAGAACCACCGCAACACAGTGCCTCCCACCCCCAACTCTTCCAGCCGGTGCAGCATGATACCATGGTCGATGGTATCAAAAGCCGCTGAGAGATCTAATAGGACCAGAACAGAGGAATAACCCCTGTCCCGAGCCCTCCAGAGATCATCCACCAACGCGACCAATGCCGTTTCCGTGCTGTGCCCAGACCTGAAACCCGACTGGAATGGATCTAGATAGGATGTTTCCTCCAGGAATTGTGGAAACAGTTGCGCGACCACACTCTCAACAACCTTTGCAATGAAGCGAAGGTTGGAGACAGGACAATAGTTAGCCAATATTGCTGGATCCAGGGACGGCTTCTTGAGGAGAGGCCTCACCACCGCCTCTTTCAGGGCAGCGGGGAAGTGACCCTCACTCAACGAAGCATTAATGACGCCCTGGAGCCAGCCTCGTGTAACCTCCCGGGAAAAATAATAACACAGAGAGAGACACACACACAATATATATATTGTTTGTTTGTTTGTTTGTTTGTTTGTTTGTTTGTTTATTTATTTATTTATTTATTTATTTATTTATTTATTTATTTATTTATTTATTGGCTCGATTTATATGCCGCCCTTTTCCGGAGACTCGGGGCGGCTTACAATGCGTTAAGCAATAGCCTTCATACTTTTTGTATATACCTGCTTAGTAGGGCTTTTTGGGGGCCCCCTAAGCGGTGTTCTTTTTTATACAAAGTCAGCTTATTGCCCCCACAAACCGGGTTCTCATTTTGCCACTATATTGTAATATTGCAGGCAACTTGCCATGCAATTTCTTTCCAATTATTTAAAATTTATTCTAGTAGAAGGAACTGATGGCCTGGCCTGACTGGCCTGGCCTGGTTTCCTACAGTTTGCATATTTAGAAAACTAAACAGGCATCCATCTATATTTATAGTCTTTGTATTGTGAAGAGGTTGCTTTAAAGAAGAAGAAAAAAAAGCAATTGAAGGTTTTTGAAACAAAAATATTTGGGAGAAGATTCCATGCCTATGTTATGGTTACAATCCATTTGCAAAATTAAACAACAAATGGAAAGAGAGCAGCACAAGACCTATTGCATGCATCATACCATTTAGTCTTTAATAATAATGTCTGATTAATCAAATGTCTCTTGCAATGTTAATTGAAAGTTTCTTTTGAGGGACTTCTTCTCTTTTATTGATACCTACCAAATAAGAGGAGATTAATGTTTTAATTTCACACAAATCATTCAATTTCTGTTCTCACCAATAGGACATTTTCTGTTCTCATCAATAGGACATTTGATTCACCTCATTCATAGTTTCCTTTGCTATTTCTTAAGAAAAAAGAAACAGAACATTTTAATACCATAAAGTCAGTTATTAAAACCAACATCTATTCTATTTAGGGGAAGTAATAATCAAGAACTCACTAGGAGACCAGAATGGGCAGAAGCTATAAAGAGGAAACTGCTAATGAATTGCAAACTAGCCCTGAAAAGCCATCAGTAAAATAATGTGACCATTCTGGACAGACTGAAACTGCAATTGCCTTTTAGATTGGGAAAACAAATGTCTGAAAAAGGTCAGGAGAACACAGTGTATAAAGCGCTGGACACAATGGGAAGTCATTTAATTCGTCCACAAAATAGATGCCAATTGTAGAATAATCTGCTTTTGTGATAGCATTCCAGGTCCCCAATACAGCAAACCAATTTCCTCCCCCCCAGCATTTGTGCCTTGTCAGGAAGTGGTCTGTGAATACAAAATTAGGTGGGTCGATTTGGCCTGCAGGGTCTACCTGTTCCTGGAATTGTATCACTGTGGCTGGTGATTCTTTAAATAGCCTTGAAAGGTAGAACTCCAAAGACATTTCTGTGTGTCTATGTCCATGTGTCTGTGTGAGTGAGTGATGTGTTTGGTCTGCTGTTTCCCTGGCTTGTTTTAAGAATAGGTCAAATGTATTTTTATATCTATTCCTGCAATATTGACAATTATATGTAGCTTAGACTTTATAAGTTTTTGGTGTTCCCGGAGTTTGGTTTTAATCTGGCAAATCTTTCATTACCAGTGTAGGCACCAAAATCAGTGCTTTGACATGAAGTGAGTTGTGGTGGCTTTTTATCCACAGCAGCCCCAAATGTAGTTTATTTCTAGATTTGTCAGTGGCTAATTTGTCAGAATGTCAAGCTTCATGGCATTCCCTTCTATTCCTACATCTTGTTTGAACTTCACCATATCTTTCAAAAATCCTGGAGCACTGGGGAACTACCAGAGGATTGAAAAAGGATTGATGTGGTTTCTTTCTTCAAAAAGAAAAAAAAGAAAAAAGGGGGGGGGGAACAGATCCAGTAAATTACAGACTGATCAGCCTAATATCAATAACTGTGAAGATACTGGAAAAAATAATTAAAAAACAGCAAAAATCTAGAAACAAATAAAGTTATAATTAGAAGCCAGCACATGTTTGTTGAAAACAGATCATGCCAAACCAATCTTATTTCATTCTTTGACAAATTGGCTAAATTAGTAGACCAGCGAAATGCTGTGGACATAGAATACTTAGACTTCAGCAAGGCATTCAACAAAGTATGAACAAATGTATGACAAAGTATGAAAAATGGGTGACAAACTGTACTCAACAAGTAGTTCTTAATGGTACTACATTGACATGGAGGCAAATAAGCAGTGGGATACCACAAGGTTCCGTCTTACGACCAGTAGTTTCAATATCTTCATAAATGACTTAAATAAAGAAATAGAAGGGGAACTCATCAAATTTGCAGATGGCACTAAACTGACAGGAATAGTCAACATCCCAGAAGACAAGCTTAGGATCCAAAAAGATCTTGACTGACTTGAACAATGGGGCCTAGCCAACAACATGAAATTTAAAAGCAAGATTTTACATGTAGCCAAGAAAGACCAAAGGTACAAGTTCAGATTTGCACAAGTACAAATTACCTGGCTCAAAAACAGTAAGTGTGAGAGGCACCTTGGAGTCCTAGTGGACGATCACTTAAACATGAGCCAGCAGTGTGCTGCAGCAGCCAAAAAAGCTAATATTTTTTTTTTATTTTAATTTGATTTATATGCCGCCCTTCTCCGAAGACTCAGGGCGGCTTACAATGTGCTCCGCAATAGCCTTCATCCTTTTGTATATTTATACAAAGTCAGCTTATTGCCCCCACAAACTGGGTCCTCATTTCACCTACCTTAGAAATGATGGAAGGCTGAGTCAACCTTGAGCCTTGGCGAGATTCGAACCCTGCAGTAATTGCAGGCAGCTGGTCTTAAGCAGCTTAATAACAGGGTGCCTTAAACCCTTCTACTACCAAGGCTCTAATACAATCCTTGGTTGTATAAAAAGCATGTCAAGTATTAGTACCACTTTATAAATGCTTAGTAAGACCACATTTGGTCACCACATTACAAAAAATATGTAGAGACTTTGGAAAAAGTGCAAAGAAGAGCAAGTAAGATGATTAAGGGCCTGGAGACAAAAACGTATGAAGAACTGTTACAGGAATTGGGTATAGTCTAGAGAAAAGAAGGACTAGGAGTGACATCATCACAATATTCCAGTGTTTGAGGGGCCGTCAGAAAGAAGAGGATGTCAACTTATTTTCCAAAGCACTAAAAGGCAAGACAAGAAACAATGGATGGAAACAATGGAGAGAAGCAATCTGGAATTAAGGAGAAACGACCTAACAGTGAGAACAATTAACCAGTGGAACAAATTGCTTCAGAAGTTTTAGCTGCTTCATCACTGGAGGGTTTTAAGAAAAGACTATCTGAAATGGTATAGGGTCTCCTACTTGATCAGGAGCTGGACTAGAAGACTCCAAGGATCCTTCCTGCTCTATTCTGATTGATTGAATTAAAATAACTAGTTTCCCAGCTTTCAAGACTGATGTCATCCCTTCAAGGCAAGTCAACAAGCAGATACTGCAGAGACTTCACAAATGCTATGTTTGGGGGTGGGAGGGTTAGGATATAATAACGGACCTTTGAAAGCCTAACCAGGTTTCTGCCTATCTCCTCTTACACTAAACAAAACAAGGCAGAATAATTTTTCCTCACACTTGCTTCAATATGTGGGCTGTGTAATCACTTCTCCAGATCCCTCCTCAGTGTCTCTTTCCTTGCTTCCCCGTTAATGGCTCTTTCATACCTTCCCCAAGGTCCTTCCTAAATTCCTTTGCACAAGGACAGCAGAACCATCATAACACAAAAAAGGATACCACATAAACCATCCACAGGTTTCTGCAATGTCTTGGTGTCACAGTTTTTGGTTTTGGGTTTATATTGTGAAATAAAATGAGTAGAACTGACAGGAAGCGAGTAGGAGAGAAATATTCAAATAGCAGGCTCTGCGTGTCTGAACCTTAGTAGGAACACTGTCAAATTCAGAAAGAGAGGCAGAAGGGCTTTTGTGCTAGATACTATACTATTTCCTAATGGCAACAGAGAGAAACATAAAGGATTTACCTATCACACTCTCTACCTGCAATTGTGTAGGTAGATACCACCAGTTGCTGAAATTGGTACAAGGCAATAATATGTAACATGGAACTCCATCAGGCACTTAAACTCAATCAGCTTTATAGCAATCTGAAAGGCATGTTAGTCTTTCTCTAGGTCATATGTTCAACATCCTCCTCCTCTAAAATAGTCTGGCTGCTTTTTGGAAGGAAGAAGGCTAAAGGATAACTTCTCACTCTCTTTTTCCTCTTACCTACCAGTATCATCCTTACCCTTTTAGTCAGCCATGCAAGTCCCATGCCCTGGATGTTTTTCCTCTCTCAGTCTTTGCTTCAGGTCAGGTTTGTGGTTCTATTTCTTTCATAGTGACCCAGATTCATTGCCTAACCTCTGGGTTCATCCATTGCCAAAGTAAGACTGTCATTTCTGGGCTTACAGTTCCAGATAACTAGATGGCAGCAACACAGTACAGAAAACTCTTAACTTTTGCTCTTGCCTAGTATTTGTCTGACTGTTTGCAGCCCAGATATGAAATTTGTGTATCAGAGAGACCCTTTGGGGCAGTCTTCTCCTCTGCCTCTCCTTCCTTAAAACCTGACTCTGATAGCTTGCTGGGGACCAGATAAGGGCACACTACTTTAGGGGTAGCTGACAGGGTAGAGAGAAGAGTCCACCTCCATGTCACCCATACTCTTGATTTTTAATTTCTTATACAATCCTTATACAATTAACAATTTTAATTTGTTTTGTATTTTATTTCTTACTTTTTATCATATAGTAAACCACCCAGAGTCACTGCAACAGTAAGATGAGCATCTTATAAATTTAATAAATAATAAATTAATTATAGAAGTGCTACTGCTGCTACCGCCACAGCATCTAGAAAATTACTAGAGTTATGAAGAAGGCCTTCTTCGTGTTTCGAGTCTTAGAGTCTCCAGAACTAGCAAGTGCTTTCCTGCTACTTCCTGTGTGCCTGACATCATTAGTGGTAGCAATACAGTTTTGCTTCTACTTCTCCTGCAAGTAGAACTTTCCTTCAGCTCTCTTTTTTCATGACTGAGAAATGAGAATGAGAAAAAGAGTGAGAAAATTGTTAAAAACAAAATTGAATGGTGGAAACATCATCAAAGCTATCTATATCTGGGCCATACTTGTGAAACGATACACTGCTGGAATTATTAATTGGAAATAAACTGAATTAAACAGTTTGGACCAAAAAAACCAAGAAAATTGATGACTATTCACTATATATTACATCACTGTAGTGATATTCTATATCAGAGACTATCAGACTAGTCTCTGTCAGACTATCTCTGACGCTCTCTCTTTAGATACTGAGCTGAATAAACGTATTGGTAAAGCAGCCACCACATTTTCCAGACTTACAAAGAGAGCATGGCTTAGTAAGAAGCTGATGGAAGATACAAAGATCCAGGTCTACAGAGCCTGCGTCCTGAGCACACTCTTGTACTGCAGTGAGTCTTGGACCCTCTACGCATGGCAGGAGAGAAAGTTGAACACCTTTCATATGCGCCGTCTCCGACGAATTCTTGGCATCACCTGGCAGGACAAAGTTCCAAATAGCGCAGTCTTGGAACGTGCTGGAATTTCTAGCATGTATACACTATTGAAAAAGCAACATCTATACTGGCTGGGGCATGTTGTGAGAATGGCTGATGATCGGATTCTGAAAGATCACCTGTATGAAGAATTAGTGCAGGGAAAGCGCCTCAGAGGTAGACCACAGCTGCGATATAAGGATATCTGCAAGAGGGACCTAAAGGCCCTGGGAATGGACATTAACAACTGGGAAACCTTGACCTCCGATTGTTCAGCTTGGAGGCTAAAGACGCAGCATGGCCTTCTTCAATTCGAAGAGACACTTGTTCGGCAGGCTGAGGCAAAGAGACAGTCGTGGAACCAGCGAAATCTGGGGGCTGGGCAGGGGACAGAATGTATCTACCCTCAGTGTGGAAGGGATTGCCACTCTTGAATTGGCCTTTTAAGTCACACTAGATGCTGTTTTAGGACCTCTTTCCAGAGCACAATACCATAGTCTTTGGAGACTGAAGGTTGACAATGATTGTAGTGATATTGATGGATTATACCTACCCTACAGAAATGGAGGCAGTGGATTACTACAGATCAAAATCATGCATTGGCTAATTATGGAGAAGACAGTCAAGAACAATCATTGATGCAAGTAAAATGTACATGAAACAAAATCAATCAGAATGCTTGCAAAGAAAAGCATTATATGGTTAATTTTGACAAACAATTGAGAAAAAGTGGATAAAGTTAAAACTTGACAATGGCTTATAACTGGAATATTAAAAAAAGAAACTGAAAGCTTGATTTTTGGCTGCTCAAGAGAAAGCTATTCAAACTAATGCAATGAAGGCCAGAACTAAAAAAAATCATCAAATAATTCAAAGTGCAGATTATCAAAGAAGCAGAAAAAATAGTGGTGTCAGCTTTGGAAACCATATTAGGCTGGAAACTTCCATGCTGCCACCTTCTCATGTGTGGGAAAGTAGGAGAGGGGATTTAGTAGAGGGGTTGTCTGTAGACATAATAGCATTCTTCCTGTCGGTCAAGGTCAGGGCGATCCTGCATCTGGAGAAGGAGTAGTCAGAGTGATGTCTCGAGATGGGACGGCGGTTGATTGGTGCATGTGATCGATTGAGGAGTGAGGGGATGGTTTTGGGGGGTTTGATTTACTGAGGGAAAATCTGAATCTGAGAGGTCCGGGTTTTTCCTCAGTAGGGTTTTTTCCAGATGTGCCAGTTTACCTATTTTAGTAAATAGAACTTTGAAAATGCTTGCTTCAGAGTCTTTACTTGGAGCTGGGGTTTTTTCTAGAACGCTGACAAGCTCATATGTTTAGCTCATGCAAGAAAATCACAGAATCACATTGATTATAAACAATATAAAACAGTTGCCAAAATGAATCACTGGAAGATCTGTAAAGTATCATATGCCAGCAATATTGGTGGGAACATGCAGTTGAAATATAGGCAGGTTAAAATATTGTGAGATTTCTGAATACAAACTGATAAAGTCTGTGCTCATAACACACCAGATTTAACTGTGCTTGAAAAAATAATAATGGATGTGGCACTACCAAGATATTGTACAATAGAAGACAAAATAGAAGACAAAGAATTGGAGAAGATCACAAAGTATCAAGATCTGAAAATCAAAAATTGCCAGATTATAGCATAAACCAGCCATGGTGGTCCTAGTGATTATTGGTGTACTGGATATCATACGCCCCCCCAAAAAAAAATAGACTCCATTTAGAAAATCTTCACATTGACAAAATTTCATCTGTCAACTGCAAAAGGCCACACAGCTGTGATCTGCACATATATTACACAGATACATTACGACATCCTAGGTTTTGGGAAGAACTCAATGTATATAAAGAGCAACACCAACTAAAGAGTTAGCAGCTGTGACTGCATATTACTATAAACAGATAATAATAATAATTTCTGCAAAACATAGGCTCACTGCTTACAAGGAACAGAAAAACTAAGTATTACTTTTAAGACATTATTTAATCGTGCAACACTTTTTGAATATAGCCTTTGATGGAAATGGTTTATTTCAAGAATTTTTTTAAAAAAAATATATGACAATATCATTCTATATATAGAACTTCATTTACCCACTTTAAAAAGTGCAAAAGTTAGTTGCTGCCGAGAATTGCTAAGCTGTATATGATGGAATCTAGAATAGCAGCACTAGAGAGCTGTCAGTCAGCCATCCATCCATCTAATTGCCTTCTTACCATCTTTCCATCATGTTTTTTTTATAACTGGTCGCCTCTGGCTAAAATGCAAATCATGGAGAAGAGCCGCCTAGAAAAGCTGCTGCTTTCTTAATTATCTGTCAGCGTATGGACCAGTGGACTCTGGGCCACAGAGTACAGTTATGCTAAGCAGAAAAGCATCATGGGGATTGGAGTGACAGCTCATTTTCCTCCTGTGGTTTTTTTTTTTTTCCCTATGTTCGAATGACAATGCAAAAATGTGGGGTTTTCCCACACTTTCTCTGAACACCTGGGTGAACACTCAGGGGAATACAAAGCCAAAACTGTCACATTTCCAGACATGGTCTTATTGCTGTCACTATGACAGGATTGTTGACAAATGCCAGCAGTCATCTCAGCATCTTGGGAAATGTCTGCCATAGTTGTGTCAACAGCCTGACAGAAATTGTTAATGTTTAAACTTCTTCCACTGACAGAGCCCTGTCTTGCTGACAGTATTTGTCATATGAAACTCAATCTTTGTCAAACTTGCTTAAAAATTAACACTTCGTCTATTTCTTTTTCAGCAAACTGCCTGACAGAGCTTGCCCTCTCTCTCTCTCTCTCTCTCTCTTTTTTTTTTTTTTTTTTTGGAATAATAATTTCTAAAGGAGAATATTCTGAGCAATCAAGATCTGCAAGGAATCCAGATGCCCCAGCATGTTACAAATTTAAGGCCAGTTTGTCCTTTTGACCTCTACTGCAATGATAATTATGTGCTTATTTCTTGCCCATTTTTTGCCTTAGGAATCAGAGTTCTGAATTATTCAAGACCCACAAAAATCCTATTTCTCAGCATGCAGTATGAAAAATCAATTAAACAGAGTTAGCATAGTACTATTGTTTTTTTTTTTTGTTTTCTTTTTTAATACACTGCATGTTAGTAGCCAAGTTCTTTCCACATTCTGATTTTTGAAGGTCACACCAGTTAAACAGCAAAGGAGGAAGAAAAATCACCCTGGGTACACAGCATGGGCAATTGTTTTCCAAAGTGCTCACAGGGTATATAGTCAGCAATTGCTACTACTAAGTGCATCAACGTATTCCTATGGCTGCAATCAGATGAACACTTGCTGAATTATGATAGGGTTTTGATTGCCTTTTCTATATTATTCTCTATCTCCAGCTTCACAATTCCAGGTTTACACTGTCTTCTCAGTTGAGGTTAAAAGTGGGGGGGGGATGGTTATTTAAATAAAGATGGAGCTAGAAAACAACCAAAATTAAAATATTTGTTTTAAAGGTATAACCAATTACCTAAATTCTTTGGCTATAAATAGCGAAGTTGTAAATAATTTGCTTTGTGATTAAGTATTGTTTGCTTGTACAGAGGAATACAGAGAACAATAGAAGTTGCCTTATGTAGTAAATATGCAAAGCCAATGAATTTGGTATTGGTTGATATGAATTGGTTGGGTAACAAATCTATAATTATATGCTGAAATAATTCCTTGCAGGAAAAGGCTCCATCTTGACAGGTGACCAATAGACTGTACTTGATCTATGAAGAGGCTAGTAAATTAATGATGATTTCTTTGCATTGATTAACCCCAAATAATCCTGAGCATCCTGACAGTTTGAGGAGGCCGGTATTATTCTGCTATAAAATTCATTGCACATCATACAGTTGCCATGGTTTGCTGAAGAGAGGGACTGACTTGTAAATCAAATTTAAAATTAGCCAAGGGTTTTTTGGTTTTTTTTAAACTGTTGCCTATATATCTGCTGATCATGCTGGATTTGCATAGGGACATTGGCTTTTCTTCACAAGATTCCTGTTTAAGCCATGTTGCTATGGCTTGTAATTGTACTTATAGTCACTGTTTACCATACACATAGCAATCTCTGATAGGTTAAGAATAATTGGGGAAGAGTCAAGCCAGATAAATATTCATGCTTTGATGCCTACTGTTGGTAAACAAATAGCCCAATATTTCAGATTATCAATATCATCATCATTTGTGATAATTACTTGGTTTGAAAATACATAAAATAAAATAAATTGATATCATATTCATGCATAAGGAATCAAGGAAGGACAGATAACTTCATAAAACTTTTTTTTAATTTTTCTATATTGAACTGGGGAAGATAAAAACACAAACAATCATTAAAACTATTATAGCATGGTATGGCCCAAATGAACAAAGTCTTATTATCTTCAAGCATAATACCCAATATGTAAACAAAAAACAGGCAGAGAGATACAGATAAATCTTGAAATTATATACTCAATCTTAAAGCAAATCACCTGAAAAATCTCACATTTATTTCTCTTAAAAACAGTCATTTCTAAGGTTGATATATTTTATTACTATATTAATAATTATTGCTGAAAATAAGGCATAGATATAATAATTATATAAATTCTATGCTTTCCTAAAATATTTATATATTTCATATTTATTACATCCTAAAACAATGTCATGTCAAAGTCATGTCAACATTCCTAACACTATCCTAAATAGTGATGTGTGTTAACATTTACCAAATTATGTCACTAATAAGAACATTAAATACTGCTGCATCACTATTCATTCCATTTAGGAATCATTTCTGATGGATGTTCATCCATAGGAAATTTCCCTATTTTTCCCCCCACCATCATGAGTTCCACACGTTTAGCGGGGAAATTGAGCTAATCCTTGACTATCTTGGATTGAGCAATCAAAAGTTTAGTCTCTCACTTCAATGTTGCCAGTGACTAATTTTACTATCTGTCCAAAAGAACTTTGATTGATTGTTTAGTGAAACAAAAGGAGTGAAAAAAGTATTTGGGTTACCGTGGTGCTATACTGGCAAGCCCCTATGAAATATCTTTTCCTAATAAACTTTGCAAGCCAGCTACCAAAGTGATGTGGATGATGATGTGAGGCCATGTCAGGCAATCTGTTCAGATACACAATGCAATTATCAGATCATAGAGTACATTGTAGTCTATTTGAATAAACATATTCTGAAGTGTCACAGATGAAACAAAATTCTATTGGGTTAGCCTCATTTAAAGATTAAAGAAAAGAATTTTAATCAAACCAATATGCCACTAATTTCAAAAACATGACATTCAGGTTCACTATTCCTAAATTCAATAAATAGATGATTTCATCTATGACTTTTTATTTATGATAAAAATAAGTTATAGTTTTAGCATATTCCTTGAATAAGCCAACACTTATAGTAAGAATGACATTTCAGAAAATGCAATAACACTAGGATTAAAAAGCTTAAATTCTAAATATTTAAATTGAATAGATTGCCAAGAAACATTTAAAATTAATCTAGCTCAATTTTAAAAGCAGAAAAAGGTTTAAAATATCTATATTAGTAATTAACTGATCAGTGTTGACAATATTATGGGAGGTGCAATTTATCACATAAAAATGATTTACATCATATTTAAACTATGGTTAAGTTTTCATAAATTAAAGATTGGAAAAAATGTCTAAAACCTGATCTTTCCCGAATATGTTTTGCATAATTGGGGAATTTTCCTAAAAGAAAGGTGATCATGAATTTAAGACATTCAACTCAAGAATATAAAAATAGAAGAAAGAGATTTGTGAATGCTGATTAGGTCCCCAAACGAAAGATGGAATATAAATCTAACAAACAAGTTAATGTTAATATTTAAAAGCAATGAAATTAAATCTGATTTATCAAAGTTTGGAAAATTACAGACAAAACTGTATTAAAAATAATATCAGGAATAAAAATTTATGAAAAATCAATAAAATATAAAATATCATCCAAATGTAGAAGAGTCATACCTTGTACCTGGCTTTGTCAAATGTAATATATTTTATATAACCGGAGTTTTTAATAGCTGAAGCCAAGAATTCTAAAATCAGACTGAAAAATGAGGCTGAGACTCTCTAATTAGGTATAATTAAAAAGGCAGCTATAGCTAATCAAACTTTTCACAATCCCCAATGCATGTCACCAAAAATTTTCTCAACATTTAAGAAAGTAATAAATGCTGAGGGCTTCTGGCAAGGTTAAAAAAAAAAAAGTAAGACATCTCCAAAAGAGCAGGGATGATGCTATGGCAGAGACAAATAGTCTGGCAATAAACCTGGGGAAAAGGTTCTGAGGACCGCAAGGCACAGCTGATTGACAATCACGCGATCCTCGGAACCTTTTTTTCCCCCTCTTTTAAAGCATTTTTTTACTGCTGGTTCCAGCAAATAGGTAGTAAAAAATGCTTTTAAAAAGTTAAAAAAAAGATTCCGACGATTGCCTGATTGTCGGAACCTTTTTTTTAAAACCTTTTTAAAGTATTTCTTACTTTTTACCGAATCGGAGCAAACCGGTAGCATTTCACCCTGGCCCCTAGTCCTTCTTTTCTCTAGCCTGGCCATACTCAGTTCCTGCAATCAACTTAGTTGCTCTTCTTTGCACTTTTTCCAAAGACTCAGCATCTTTTTTGTAATGTGATAACTAAAACTGGATGCAGTAAGATTCAGGTGTGATCTTACTAAGGATTTATAAAGTGGTACTAATATTTCACATGATTTTGATTCTATGCCTCTGTTTATACAACCAAGGACTGTATTAGCTTTTTTGCTGCTGCACATTGCTGGCTCATGTTTAAGTGATTATCCACTAGAACTCTAAGGTACCTCTCACAGTTACTGTTTTTGAGCCAGGTTCCACTTAATCTGCATTTGTACCTTTGGTTTTTCCTGTCTAAGTGTAAAACCTTGCCTTTCTCCACATTAAATTTCATGTTGTTGCCTAGGGCCCATTGTTCAAGTCAGTCAAGATCTTTTTGGATCCTAAGCTTGTCTTCTGAGGTGTTGGCTATTCCTGACAGTTTAGTGTCATCTGCAATTTTGATGAGTTCCCCTTCTATTCCCTCATCTAAGTCATTTATGAAGATATTGAAGAGTACTGGTCGTAAGATGGAACCTTGTGTTATCCCACTGCTTATTTGCCTCCATGTCAATGTAGTATAATTAAGGACTGCTTGTTGAGTATGTAACCCAGTTACAAATCCATCTTAGGTTGATGCTGTCTATCATACTCTAGTTTACCAACAGGTACCCTGTTTCCCCCAAAAGAAGACATCCCCGATATAAGCCCAATCAAGCTTTTGAGTACATGGCAATAAGGCCAATTTCAGGGTTCAAAAAAATATAAGACAGGGTCTTATTTTGGGGAAAACACGGTAGGTTGTGGTCTACTTTGTTGAATGCCTTGCTGAAGTCTAAGTACACTATGTCTACAGCATTTCACTGGTCTATTAATGTAGTGACATGTCAAAGAATGAACTAAGATTGGTTTGGCATGATCTGTTTTAACAAACCCATGCTCTCTCTGAACAAGAGAGGCTAAGAAATTGCCCATATGCTTCGGACACCTGTTTGTCTCAAGGAGGCTGTAGGACTGTGGTTGAATCCTGAGAGTCAACATGCTTACAGCTGCAGCAGAGCCTATAATAACACTGAGTTCACTAAAAACACAACTTTCTTAAGTACATTTGGAGTACAATTGTTTTACAGCTAAAAAAGATCTTCAGAGCAGCAGGGAGGGAAACAACCCAGTGAGTTATCTTTCATTCTGGATTAAAGAAAAGAGTAAAATAATAATTTAACAAATTTAAAATCAACAGCAAAAAGTTGACATGAATTTATCTTAAGAAAGTTAAAATGGACTAATTTGAAATATTGTTTTTAGTACTATTATTTAATTATTTCAAAAATCAATCTGTGCATGCGAGAGAGAGAGATAAAGACCCTCTTTTATTTTTATTTCTATATTTGATGAAATGGCTGTTACTAGAAAAGTAGTGAAATTTACAAAAATGACAGAGAAAGGTATCATACTCAAGACATTTCAAAAGTTTTTTGAGGAGTTAAGAAAGAATATTACATCCCAACACCAGCATCCATACCCATTAATGTGAATGTATCTGTCAAAAGAGATAATGAAGAGATAAAAGAAGGGATGAAAAATAATTCTGAAAAATCTGCGGGACAATTTACTGGAGAGCCAAATTATATTCAAGTCAAGATGGAAATTTTGGAAAATAAGGCAAAAAATTTTGAAACCAAAACTGAGATAATAAACAGAGAGAAAATACAAATATTAAGTCAAGAGATTTTTAAAAATGATATAGCTAATAGATTAATACTGGATTCACAAGAGAAAAAATATTGTTCAAGATGAAGAATATTTCCCAAACAACTTGGTAAAAACAGTAAGGAGAGGTTTGTTGAAGCTTTGGGGAATGGGAGGAGGAGTATATGGAGATTAGGTCCTACAACAGCATCTTAAAGTCCTTAAAGTTAAGGTTTAAGAATGTCAGAATATTGCTTAAGAAAAAAGAATACAAAATTGTCTTGTTTGATTGAGGATGGGTGACTTTGGACCAACACATGTCATAGGTTTGCTGTTGTGGGGAAAATAGGAAGACAAAAGGTGTGTTGGATATGTTTATCACCTTGAATTATTTGTAAAAATAATAAAGATGGGATACAAATAAATAAATAATACCAGTGATAAAATCCTAAAAAAAGTTTATAAAGTAATTTCAAAGAGAGAAGAAAGATATTGCTGTAAAGAAGTTGGAAATCACTTTTTAAAAATAGTTTTTTTGCTTTTTTCGTCTCTTTTTCTTCCTTCTTTATTTTTTTATTTATATTTCCCTGTTCTTTATTTTTCTTCCTTTTTAATTTTATTTTGTATTATTTTTATTATTAAAATTCTTATTAAAAATAATATTTTTAAAAAAAGACAACAGCTGGCAAGTACCTATTTCTACATACAATATTTATATTGGTTTGAGATATATTTTCTCATAAATATTTTCAGTAATTTCTTTGGCCCTAGATAAATTCAATCTTGCTTCAATGAGCAGTGGTAAGAATCTGTCTCAAATGTGAAAATGTATATCCTGGCCAATACAAGAATTTTCAATACGAGTTCAAGCCATACTCGGTTTTTATGGAAACCAGGACTAGGTATCTCCTAAAACTAATCCATTGTACACAGTCACCTAAAGTTGAAGGTCATCAGATCAATTCTTGGTAGAAGGTCTGAACTCCATTAGAAAAACATATGGTTACCAATATGAGTTTCATTAAGGGTAAAACTGGTCATGTGATGTCACTTGATGGTCAATGTAAGATGTATATTGTATCCAAAATGAGAAATTCCACCATCTTTCAAAGGAATGAGGTAGGAGTGATATAAAACTTCATACATGGGAGTATGACATAATGTAGCACCTATATCTCTCTGCTGTAAGAGCTTAAGGTAAAACACTTTATATATCATTCTGATTCAGTAAATAAACTACTTTTTTTGCTTACTTTAAATAGTCCAAGTAAGTAATAATAAAGGTGAGACAGTTTGGGAGAGGATTAGGGCACCAGGCTAGAAGCCAAGACACCAGGACTTCTAGTCCTCACTTAGGGACTAAGCCAGCTGGGTAACTTTGAGTCATTCACTCATCTCAGCCCAAAAAGAAGGCAACGGTACACAGTTTTTGAAATCTTGCAAAGAAATCTTCAGGGACTTGTGTAGGCAGTCACCAGGAGTCAAGAATGTCTTAAAGGCACGCACACGCACACACATATATGATAAAGATCCGCTGCAGTAGAATGAATCTATCTGTCTATTTACCAATCTATTAGACATTTATCTATTATCACAAGGTTTAAATCCTGAAGTTTCTTCCTCCTGTCCTTTCTTTGAAACCAGATTCCTTCAGCCTATTTCTCAGGCAGGGTTCTTGATGATGTTGAAAGTGGGACTTCAGTGGAACTGTCTCATCAACACTTCACAGCTTAGTTACAATTGGGGTGGGGGGCGAAACAGGTAAAGAATTAAAGATTTATTCTGTGGTCCCCACTTTGCCTGCTCAAATCTTTACTTTCAGGTAACTTCTTCAACTAGAATCCAATTTTTTTTTTATTCATTTCCTCCCTCTCCAAACAAACCTGATGTACATCCTCAAACCAATGGCCCATCTATATGATTGGCCTCTTTGGGGATCACTATGTGAAACTTAAGTGGAAAATCCTTCATTCTCCTTGACAGTACTCAGATAATACAAAGCAAAAAAGAGAAAAAAAATCCTGAATGTAAAAAACCTATGAGAGCAGGAGTTGTGGTGCTGTGGGTCTCTGGCAAAATAATTATCTCCGGGTATTGTATTATTTGCATAATTAAAAAGTTTAGTTGAGTTTCTGACATGTCTCCAGCATTAGGGATGGGGAGGGGGTTGCTAATCAGTGGAGGAAAGTGAAGGTTAATGAATTGTTATTCAGATGGTTCAGGCCCTATGAGAGTTGTGGATAATTGACACCATTTGGGAGTTAAAGCAGAGTGGAAGAGGAGAAAGATGAACTGTCACAGTAGCTACATGAGGAGGGGAGGGGAGAGTGAACAAATTATAGGTTAGCACCAATTATATTTTGATGGGCTTATTTTTCCCCTTATTCCCTCCTGCCCCCAATTAGCTGGAATGAGCTTAAACAGAGGTAAAAATAACAACACTGAACAATCAAAGTACTTATAAAACTATATGACCACATCTATTTCATACAGAGTCATATGATGAAGTTTTCTGTAACAAAATGTATGGCATATTTCATGAACACTAAAAAAAAAAAAAAAAAGCATTGCTGCCTCAGATGAAACACCAAATCCCTAAACCTATTCATTAAAATGCCTACAGCTCAGGGTTTGGCCAGGTTGCATTGGAATATGGGGGGAAAAAATCACACCTGTATCTCTTCCTTCTTCCAGAAAGTAAGACAACAGTCAGTTAAATAATTTTGGTATCAGAGCTCTCTTTTTCATGACCCTAAAATGCAACTGGCTAAGCTGCACTTTCTGCCAAAAGGATGGATTAATCCTATCGTCCAATACAAGAATTTGGGAATCAGGCCACAATAAGCCCATGGTGTTGTGACCAAGGCCCAAGTAGTGATTACCAAACACAATTCAGTCCTCAACAAACTTATTTTATTAAAACAGCTGAGAATTAATTCATTCTCAGCTTAGTCCAAAACAAAATTCTTAATAACCAGTCCTAAGCCCTTATCACCAACCTTTGATGTCTTTGGCAACCTGCCAAAGGCTTTTCTTGGCAAAACCCCCACAAAATTCAAGAGACGCTGACAAGAAGCACGGGAATCAATGTTGCTTTTCTACAAAGAACCCAATGGCTCGTTGCTGCTCTTTTAAGCCTTATGGGAGTGGACAATCATCTTCTGGTTTTACACCCAAGTTGTCCTTTTTTCTTCAGCTGCTCTTGCCTTCTGGCAGCTCTTTGCATGCATGCACTAGAAACAAGCTCCTCCTGTTCCTCTGCCTCTCTGCTGTCCGCCTCCGGAGGCTCCAGAGTCTGTGCATCGCTCCCAGATGGCCCTGGCTCCATTTCTGCCTCTGACGCAGAGCCCTCGTCCAGGCCTGCCCCTGACTCCAGGACTGGCCCATTGTCCTCCCCAGCCTCCTCGCTGTCCAACTCCACTGCGAGGTCCACAGTGGAGTTGGACCTCGCATGGGAACAGCCTTCCTCAATATCTTCTTGATGTCTTACTACAACTTGATCAGAGGTGGGCTTCACATACTGTAGCTACTGGTTCACCCAGCACCGGAAATGTGAGCATGCACCATCCTTGCATGTGTGCGGCATCACAAAACATGGCAATTCACTCGCACACGCCATCCACACATGTATGTGATGTCAAAAACACAGCAATATAGGATGGGATTGCGCCCGGGCAGGGGGGGCGGGGTGGGGTCTGGCCCATCCCCAGGTCGCCACTACTGGTTCTCCCAAACTGATCCAAACTGGCTGAATCCCACCTCTGAACTTGATGTGTTACTACAACTTATTCCAGATGAGAGTATCATGGGAGTCAAGATTTAAAAAGAAACTTATAAAGTTAAGGACTTTTGCAGATGACTTGCTGTTGTCTCCAGAAGATCCTTTAAAGGGAATTGAAATATTAATGGGCAAATTAAAGAATTTAATTAATAAACAGAAGATGAAGATGATAGCAAAAATATTAAAATAGAAATCAAACAGAACTGCTGAATAATATAGGTTTTACAATTGGGAAAGAGGTAAGAATAAAAAATGAGAATCTGGGTATTACAAGGACAAGTATGAATTGCATGTCATTTCAAAATTACAATGTTAAGACAAGGAATAAAGTTAGAATGTCTAACCAGGAGGAGGAAACTGTTCTAGAGAACATTTTTTCCTGAAGTGGAAAACTAGATCTATCATAATTAATACAACACTGCCTAAAAATGATTAATTTGCCAAAATGGAAAAAAGGAAGTTCAGAAAAGCTAAAAATAAGTAGCCATCAGCATTATACCTCTTTTGCACTACTTCCATATTTATATTTGCCTTATGATTGCTGTTTTAAGACATTTAAATTGTAGTCATGGTGAACAAGGGTGAGGGAGAAGCTTTGGGGGAGAAAGGGGAAAATCAGCACCTCCTTTCAGATTGTTCTGAGGAGATATACATCAGTTGGAGTATTTTAGCATAATCAAGAACAGATCTTTCAAAGAATGAAGCAAGAATGCCCAGAATATTTAGTAAAATTCCAAACGTTGTGTTACAGAATTTCTTATTATGAAAAGGAAACAACTTGGGAAAAAAGGGGGGTTAAATTGATTTCTGGTTGTCTGTAGCATCTATTAAAAAATTCATAAAAGGCGGAAAGCTTCCTAACTCTACATGTGAAGCTAGGACGGAATATAATCATATACAAGAACTTATAATGAAGAAGTTATCTTCTTATCTTTAAAGGGGGATTGGATACATTCATAGAGGACAGCTCTAGCAAGGACTATGGATCTTCAAGATTCAGAGTTACTGCCATCTGTGGGTTTCATTCTTCCAAATACTGAAAACAGTTTTCTCTGCTTCTGCTTACAAGGCCCCAGAGGCATCTGATTGGCCTCAGTGAGGAACAAAATGCTCAATAAAAATGGTTCTCACCTGATCTGCAAAGGTTATTTTTTATTTATATGGGACAAAGATTTTAATATATTTAGTTTAAGACTTCAAGCTATAATCAAAATCTATCTTTTGCCTTTATAGTATGAATGGCATATATACATGTACACAGAGGCTGTGAATATCTGTACCTCCCCCCAACACACACACACACACACACACACACACACACACACACACACACACACACTCACTCACTTACTCCCTTCTGGAAACCACTGAATAGTAATTGTTTGTGCTCTCAGCTTTTTATACAACAGCCTGTGGGAATGTTGAGGGGGAAATGGTCATTTTTTTAAGGAAAGTGAATTAGAAAGCTAAAAGTTAAAAACATTAACTTTCAGTATTCAGTATTCCCAATTATTATAATATTTCAGCTCTATTTTCCCATATAAATTTCACTTCCAGCCTTTGATCTCCAATTCTATGATCCCCAGTTCCAAGATCACAATGTTTATCTGAATGTTTGTTACATTTCTCTACGTTTGAAAATGCCAAAGCATAACCTAAAAGATAAACTCTTGAGTCCGAATTTTGTATCTTATCATTCTTGATGAATGTATCTTTTCTTTTATGTACACTGAGAGCGTATGCACCAAGACAAATTCCTTGTGTATCCAATCACACTTGGCTAATAAAGAATTCTATTTATTCTATTGACTCAATATTTAAGGGAAGGGTGGGTTGGGTTCAAGTTTTTTTCAGAGAAACAAGAAAGACACTGCTTTCCCTTTGCGCACATTCTGACAAACCTTCTCCCACACATGGTACCCTCTCAATCTGTATAAAATAGATGAACAACTCTCAGATTATGCTCTCCTCCCCTTGAAGAAAGCTTTCTTTTCTCACCTTAGCACTTTAATTTTCCAAAGCAGTTCCAAAGTGTTCATGCTTCAGTAAATTGCCATTGTTTGTCTCAATGTTTTGGCAAAGAGGCATTGCTTAGGCTAGGCTGGGCTGGGCTGGACTAACCACAAGGATGCCAGATTTTGACTTTGAGAATCTGGCAGCCTCAATGAATGGTCTCTAACAAGCTGCTTAGTGAAAAGAATGACACTTTGGGGAAGACAGCAATTATTTTAAAAACCGATAACAAGAGAAGAGGAAAGAGAGAACATATTGCTAGTGAACAGTGCATGGCTTGAGGCAGATAAAGGAATGGCACAGAGCACAGCTGTGTTAAGACTGTGTTGTGAGAACAAAACTGCTCCCTTTATTATTAGAGAAACAAGGCACCTATCATAAAAGAGCCTTCAAACAAAATTTTGGCAGAAGTTATCTAAGAAATGCTGCTATTCTGCTAAACAAAGTTATGTCCTTCTTTCATTTGAGGCTTTATTGATATTAATGATGAATTAATTTGCCCTGTGAATGGGTCCTGTGCTTCAAGCTCTGACTTAAATCATTTTTTGTGGAAGATGGTAATTAAATTTGATTAATACCAATATATTTTCCATACCGACATACAAATTCAGTTATTTGCTAACTGTTAGTGCCTCCACCATGTGGAGTCCACATTCACATATAGAAAGCTTATACCATAAAGAAGTCCTGGATCTCCTTGGCTACTGTTCTAAGGACCAAAATGCTCATAAATATATACTGGTTCAAGAAGTGTTAAAATGTTAAAAACAAATATGGGCCTTTGTGGGAATGCGGTAGCCATGGTGTATGTGTAGACCAGTCTAGCTGGTTGGACACGTGTACGGAGCTTAGCACCGAAATAATCTGACTATGAAAAGCGGGTTCAGCTGGATGATCACTGAGGGACCCTATTTGTTCTCTCTTTGTTAATTGTATTGTAGAACATAGGCTGTGTTTGCAAGGCAGAGACATCTCCTTGTAGAACATTCCTGAGGACTGAGGTAACCTCTGATAACGGGGAGATGGGCCTCTCGGCTGGCAGAGGAGAACGAAGCCAAATATGATAACATAGCAGAGTTAAGTTTTGTTTTTACTTTAGGTATCGCTTTCCTAGAATTCACGTGATTTACTGTAATATTGTAGAATGTGAAACTTATATGGAGAATATATGGATGCTTTTCTTTTTCATGCATGTAATATGAGATGTGTAGCCATAATAATGCCTGTTGATGACGCTGTACTTTGATTACTAATAAAAGAGATGGCAGGGTTTTGTTCTTTGCTCTCTCATCCCGAGAAACACCTGCGTCTGTGTCTTCTCTAATCTGGACTTATCATGGGGAGCCCGCCAGATGATTGCAACAGGCCTTATTAGGAATTGTTCTATAAAGGTTTTTAAATTATGCAAAAGAATGCATTATCATGTTATTCAACAGGTAATATTACTATGGGCAGGGAGAAAGAGCGAACATGAGGGAGAGAAAGAAACGCAAGAAAATATATTATTAAACGTAGAGCCAACAGACTGAAGCAAAACAGGTTGTGTTATTTTTGAAAAATGCTATTATGATTAGACCTAAATATCAATTAATCACATACTGATTTTCTAAGCCTCTTGCTACATTCTATTTCACAACAATTTCAAAAGGAATTTGTGACACTGCTGCAAATTCATCAAAGGATAAGGTTTACAGCTTTTATAATGGACAAGGATGATAGGAATTACAATTAAGCCTCATGGTCCAGGGTGGACGAAGATGCTATCGGTCATAAGAAAATGCTTGCCATCTCTTGGAAGCACAAATGCATGACAGAGAAGAGAAGACAGCTTTTGCCTCTCTCCTTGCCTGATTATTGTTATTGTTTGTTTCTCTATTATATTCTTTCTCTTTCTGTTTCTCAAATACATAATAGTAATCTAATTGAAACTTAAACCAATTTGAGAAAGTCTTAAAGCTTGCAGAATTTGATCAACTTGTAGCAAAATCCAGCACAAATGAAACTCTTATTATCTTTTATACTGAGATAGATACAGAGATTTGATGAAAGCAAAAGGACATTTATTTTGCAAAGCTTATTGCAGTTTTCTCTCAAGGCTTATTGCTTTTCCTTCAAGACATCTGAAGGCTGAGAAGACTGGTCTTCCATGACTAGCCCTTGTTTGGTTTCCCATAAGCTGTTTGTTTGTTTTTTCGTTCGTTCGTTCGTTCTTGCAAAGAGTGCAAGGGACTTCTTGCAAACTACCTGGCCAATGTCTGGAAGGGTTTCAGGAATATAAGATTGGAGAAGTGAATGTAAGATGCTTATATTACTAAAATAAAACTTTCAAAATATAAAATTTTAAAAAGTAAACATATTTTTTTGGAATTGTTGAGTGCTGAGTTTCTCTGGTGATGCATAAAACATTCCTAATTCTATAGTGAAGGACAAGATTTTTTATAACATTAGAACATTTGTGCCATTTTCATCTGCTTATAGAACCGAAAAAAGGGAGGCCTTGAGGTTCTTCTGTGAAGAACATAAACAGATATGAAAGGAGAAATTATTCTACTGAACTTCTTTCATACTTTCTTTGTATTTTCATCCCTTAGAAGGGAATTATCACAGGAGTTTTTAAATGGTTTTTAAACAACTCTAATGTTAAAAGCAAATTAGAAATAAGTTCAGAATTTTGAGAATCTAATTCTGCAAAATATATAAAATATTTAGAATGTCACTCATTTGAGCTAGCACCAGCTGGAAAATCTACAAATGCTATTTTGAACAGCATACTGCTTATTTTTTAGGTATAGTTGGCATAAAACATATTATTTTGTATATAGTAAGGTTATTGCAGGCACATTGGATTTAAATAGCCAGACTGAGTGCTAAATTGAAGTTGACAAATTCATCAATATAAGAAAATGAAATTTCTTTAATTTTATTCAGTTAACATACAGCTTCATTTGCAAAAGCTAAGTGTATATAGACAGTAGAGTATCACGGAGAAAAGTGTTATGAAATACCAGCAATGAGCCAGTCCTTAAACTGGTTCAGGAAATGTGTGTATGTTTCTCAAACTCAGATCTAATACGCTAAGTTTCAACATGAAATAAATTTTATGGCCAAATTAAAGCCCCTAAAAGTGAAGTTTATAATGGAAAATACTGATAAAATCGTAACTATAGAATTGCAATTGCATCACTATGTGAAAATTGCTTTGGATAAAATCTCTTTCTGGAATGACTGCCGTTCAAAATGTTTCTGCATCCCCATAAATCTAAACCAACTCAGTCATTCAGAATTGCTAAGGCCTAAGCTTACTACCCATGAGCAGTGAAGTTATGGTGATTGCTATAGTAACCGTTGGTCTGCACTGCTTTCTCAGCAGGTGGTCTTTTTCAGCTGCACAGATGCAGGAATGAAAATACATCAAATCATTTCAAAACTAATTATCTAAAGTTGCAAAAAGACAGATTCCTAAACTTCCTTACTATCTTTTCTGCTAACTATAAGATTTTTAAAAAGAAAAGTAAAAGAAAAGCACAATGCATGAAAGTATTATCGTTGTTATATTGTTTTATTCTAGTATTGCTAGTGACAGCTGCCTCAGCGTATTATTGCAATATGTCAGGAGCAATGTACAGCAGGATATATAACACAATTCTAAGCATGCTATATTTCTTTGTACCTATTTAAGAGTTTGGCAGATTACTTATTTTAACAGGGAAAATAAATCCTGGTTTTGATTTTAATTTTACTGAAAATCACTATCCACAATGTATAATTTATTTTTATGGTGCTTTACTCCAAGAGGATCCTTCTACTTTTTTCTTTCTTATGACTATTATATATGGATTTATTCTACCATTATATAATATCACAATATAATATTATTTTCTGTTAGAACTGTACAAACAAACCTTCAAGGCAATTGTATTATCTTATTAAAGTTATTTTAACACCCTGACTATACTTAATGTACCTTCTAATTCATGAGATGGGGACAATAATATGTTGGATTGTAAGGTAGATCCTAAACTAGAATTCCAAGTTTCTATAGAACATCATGGACAATCTTAGGATAAATCTGGAATTGCAATTGTGACATACTGGTCCCTAACATGTCAATTGTTTGCTAACAAGGATTTTTCCATGTGAGAAAGATACAGCTGAGTGGTAACATACACCAACCTTTTTTTTTATCATATTATAAATTATGTTGTGCAAATGTTTTGATAGACTATGATGGCTCATAGAGGTCACTATTTATGGAACATTGCAGTTTGAAATATAATGAGGTTATGGGAAAGAACTTGAATTAACAATGAAAGTGAATGTGCTAGAAGAGTCAAATTTTTATTTTATTTTATTTTATTTTATTTTATTTTATTTTGTTTGTTTGTTTGTTTGTTTGTTTGTTCCATCCATCCATCCATCCATCCATCTCCTCTGTAAGGTGATTCTGGACAGTTTCAAAGGTCAATCTTCAGGGAAGATTGTTCGGAGCTCACAGGATCTTTTGAACAAGGTCCTACAACTACTGACAAGAGATTTCAGAAATTTCAGTAAAACAGAGCAAGTAAAGCAGGTAATTGTAATGGTCCATATATAGGATTAGCTAACTTTAAATTGCCAAAAGAGAAGATACATTTTGAAATAATGCATGTAAGAAGGTTTCTTGTTTTGTATCTCAGAATGAAAAGAGCTAATAGGTGCTCTTGAGAAATAATCAGTTCCAACTTGAAAAAAGTAAGTTGACTGTCATTCTGGTCCACCTCACATGGTACCCATTTTGACAGCTGCCTCTAAATTTGCTGCAAATTCCATTGGTGATTATCAAAAGCAGCAATACTCTTTACATCTGCTTCTCATCAATGTCAGAATAAGAATCAAAGTTTGTTTTGGTATCAAGGGAACACAGGTATCAGAAGAATTCCAAGCAAATATGTTTGTGACCCAGAGGGAGGGAGGGAGGGAGGGAGGGAGGGAGGGAGGGAGGGAGAGAGAATTAAAAAAAATAACCATGTGAAAAAGAGTGAACCCTTTTTGTCTCTGATATCCATAGAGCCTCCTGTTTGCAAGTAATGTGTAGAGAAAAATGTCTGCATTATTAGGACCTTTTTTTTATGAGTACATCTCAAAGGACCTGAGTCTTCTCTGATTTCTGATTTTCTTTCACATATTGTGCTACTTAGCAAAACTACTGGCTGATAAAGGTTTCCCCTTTATTTTTTTCTGAGCAATCTGCTCTTTTGTTTCTCTATAGTCCATGATGATAATCTAGTAAATTTCTTTGCCTTAACTAATATATTTCTGAATTATTTACTTGGAGCATATCTAAACTTGTTATTTAATAAACTTCTGAAGTTTTGACTTACTCTGAAACCAGTGTTAGCAATCTGAGACCTCAACAGAATAGGTGCCAGATATCTTAGATTTCATTACTTTGGCATTATGGTAAATCTCTTGTTGGAGTGGATTTAAAATCCTGACAGTATTTGTAAAAAAAAAAAAAAAAAAAAAAATCAATTGATTGTTCTGGGGAAAAAAAGACCTGATATATTTTTCATTATAATTATACATATAGTTTGTTTATATTCCATCTTCGTTATTTTTACAAATAACTCAAGGCATCAAACATATCCAATAAACCTTCTTCCTCCTGTTTTCCCCACAACATCAACAACCTTGTGAGGGGAGTTGGGCTAAGAGAGAGTGACTGACTTTGAAGGCTTTTGACAGTACAGGTGGTCCTCGACTTACAACCACAAGTGAGGCCACAATTTTGGTTGCTAAGTGAGACAGTTTTTAAATGGGGGGGGGGTTGCCACATTTTACAACCTTTCTTGCCACAGCTGTTAAGTGAATTAGTGTTAAGTGCCTTTGTTAGATTAGTAATCTAACATGTTGTTAATTGAATCCCGCTTCCCTTTTGACTTTCCTTATCAGAAGGTCACAAAAGGAGATCACGAGACCCTAGGACACTGCAACCATCATAAATATGAGTCAGTTGCCAAGCATCCAAATTTTGTAACCACGGGGATGCTGCAATGGTCGTATGTGTGAAAAACATCCATAGATCACTTTTTTCAGTGCCATTTTAACATCAGTCATTAAATAAACTATTGTAAGCCAAGGAGCAGGGGTGAAATCCAGCAGGTCCTGACAGGTTCTGGAGAACCGGTAGCAGACATTTTGAGTAGTTCGGAGAACCGGCAAATACCACCTCTGGCTGGCTCCAGAGTGGGGTGGGAATGGAGATTTTGCAATATCCTTCCCCTAGGAGTGGGGAGGGAATGGGGATTTTGCAGTATATTTCCCCTGCCATGCCCACCAAGCCACACTGCACTCACCAAGCCACGCCCACAGAACAAGTAGTAACAAAATTTGGATTTCCCCACTGCCAAGGTGTACAAAATCAAACACATTATAAATAGTAATAATATAATAAAAGCAGGAAAACTGTCAACAATAACAAACAATGATGGTGCAAATCTCCTCACTGCTTAACTAAGTATGTCATAGCTTCGATTAGAGGGCACCTGGATTGGATGAGCAGAATTTACTTGAGATAGCGAGTTTCTAAGATGTCCAGGCCCTGAGCCTTATATTAATCTGGTTGTTCTTTGACAACAGTTTTCCAATCATCTAATCAGAAAAGTAATTTTCAAAAAAAATCTTTTCAGGAAGCATATGCTCATTGCTTCCTGTTTATTCATTCTACTCTGAGCAGTTGTGACATTATTTAAGTGTTGCATTTCCAAATGTTAATGAATCCTTCCCAGCAAGACTCATCAAGCATCACTCATGCCTTCTTCTAAAGAGGCAAAGGGGATAATCAGCATCTTCCATAATGAGACGAACATTCTTTGCTTTGTTAATTTAATTCTTTCAAAAAGCCAATAAGTTTGCATAGAGTTGTGAAGTGCTACTCAAATTACTGAGCTCCATCACTTGTAGACAGAAATTATATATTTTGTTTTTATGGAACTGGAAGAACAGGGAGCTCCAATTAAAAGAAATTGTATTTTGAAAAGTGATGTTTCTGGGA
This sequence comes from Pituophis catenifer annectens, assembly GCF_029215685.1. NCBI lineage: Eukaryota > Metazoa > Chordata > Lepidosauria > Squamata > Colubridae > Pituophis > Pituophis catenifer. The sequence goes on along the minus strand of NW_027256881.1, from coordinate 157,796,046 downwards.
CTAAATGCAGTCAGGGCAAGTCAGGCAGACTGTTTTAGCTGTCATGAATCTTGATTTATGTAATTTTAAATATGAGTCTTACATAATACAAAGTTGATAACCAAGTAGCATTTCAAGAGCTAAACCTGAATACTGATGGAAAAGGGAGTTTGGTCCATTCTTCTGATAGTGATAACCATCTCTGATATTTAAGTTATGGTTTATGAGCTTGGCTTTCAAGTTGCATAGTTAATCCTGGTGTGTGTATAATATGCTGTCTCCCGACAATTAATTATACTCTGTCTTAATCTAAAGGTCTGATTCTTAGAACATGTTAAAATAGTGACTGTATTTCCACAATGTATTGAACTACAAACTATCAAACTTTAGTATTTTACTTCACCTCACCTCACCTCACCTCACCTCACCTCACCTCACCTCACCTCACCTCACCTTACCTTACTTTACTTTACTTTACTTTACTTTACTTTACTTTACTTTACTTTACTTTACTTTACTTTACTTTACTTTACTTTACCTTGCTAAGATGAAGCCTTGCTTACCAAAACCAATTCCAGCTAACAGGTTCATTTGGATTACTAAGCCACATAGCCTTGTGCCTGTGTTTCCATCCCCTGGCCAAGACTGCAGGATAATGTGCAGCTTTCATATTTGGCTGACCACACATGGAGCCCTCAATGTGGTGCTGTTGTCTAGCATACATTACTGCAAAGGTAGCAAGTTGTTGTTGTTCCCAACAGGATCACCCTGCTATTCCATCAAATAACTTCTCCAGTAAGAGCAATTTGAGTGCCATTTTTCCTTGTTCGATCAAGTATTACAGTGTTTCTCAACCTTGGCACATTGAAGATGGGTGGACTTCAAATCCCAGAATTCCACAGCCAGCAAAGTCAGCAAAGATGGGTGGCTTTGCTTGCTGCGGAATTCTGGGATTCCATAATGTTAGGTGGGCTGGTCAAGTTGTTAACCAACTGGCCCAAAGCAAGCATTCTAAATTTCACACTGAAACAGATGCTTTTAAAAACACTTTAAGCAATCAAAAACTGGATTAAGTAGTTCCATTTTATATGAAAATTCTACTCAAAATATTTGAGTAGTAAAGTGAACTGTTTATTCACTGTGACAAGTCAGATTGTTTAAAACACACACACACACACACACAAGAATTGTAAACACCAATAATTCAGTCTGTGTGGTGGCCAGAAGAAAACTGCAAGGTGGACAAGGTCAGGATGGATAAAAGGGGGAATCTCCACAAGAAACCTCCAATGCAGGGGTGAAATCCAGCAGATTCTAGAGAACCAGTAGTGGAAATTTTGAGTAGTTCAGAGAACCGGCAAATACCACCTCTGGCTGGTCCCAGAGTGGGGTGGGAATGGAGATTTTGCAATATCCTTCCCCCAGGAGTAGGGAGGGAATGGGGATTTTGCAGTATCCTTCCCCTGCCACGCCCACAAAGCCACACCACACCCACAAAGCCATGCCCACAGAACCGGTAGTCAAAAAATTGGATTTCACCACTGCTCTAATGCTAATTGAAGGTGCAGGATTCTTGGTGCAGTGTGTCATTTTACCCACCTCCATGGAATGTATCGATATGGCCTGCATTTACCTGCATTTGAAGAAATCACTTTTAGAGTGAAACAACCTAACTTGTTGTCAGGATGCTTCAGCTATAAGCAGCTGCTGAGAAAGAGACTGACATGCAGACATGCCTTCTAGAACTGATTAGTTGGCTATTTATTTATTTATTATTTTTATTTATTTTTATATGCCGCCCTTCTCCGGAGACTCAGGGCGGCTTACAATGCATTAAGCAATAGCCTTCATACTTTTGTATATTTTATACAAAGTCAGCTTATTACCCCCATAAACTGGGTCCTCATTTTACCCACCTTAGAAAGGATGGAAGGCTGAGTCGACCTTGAGCCTGGTGAGAATTGAACTCGCAGTAATTGTAGGCAGCTGGATGTTAAATGCTGCCTTAGTAGGAGGCATTAGCCTTCTACGCCACTCAGGCTCCTCAGGCTCAGGTATTGACACACTGAGGTAAGAAAGTTGTGAGAATGTCGCCTTAGCCTAGCCATATTTAATTTCAGGTGACCTAGAAAGAGAGGATTAATAAATTCTTAGAGCTTTCTTCCAGCTATATACACAGAGCCAGTGGTATAGCTGAACAAATTCAGACCAAGAACAAATAGGCTTTATTTATTGAAACAAGAAGAATATGTGAGGTCAGAATGGCATTTTTAGGAACCACACTTAGAATAGAATAGAATAGAATAGAATAGAATAGAATAGAATAGAATAGAATAGAATAGAGTAGAGTAGAGTAGAGTAGAGTAGAGTAGAGTAGAGTAGAGTAGAGTAGAGTAGAATAGAATAGAATAGAATAGAATAGAATAGAATAGAATAGAATAGAATAGAATAGAATTCTTTATTGGCCAAGTGTGATTGGACACACAAGGAATTTGTCTTGGTGCATACGCTCTCGGTGTACATAAAAGAAAAGATACATTCATCAAGAATCATAAGGTACAACACTTATTGATAGTCATAGGGAAACAGTCAATATAAATCTTAAGGATACCAGCAACCAGTTATACAGTCATAAGTGGGAGGAGATGGGTGATGAGAACGATGAGAAGATTAATAGTAATGCAGATTTAGTAACTAGTTTGACTGTGTTGAGGGAATTATTTGTTTAGCAGAGTGATGGCATTTGGGAGAAAACTGTTCTTGTGCCTAGTTGTTCTATAACATCATTCTGAGCGTAGGAGTTGAAACAGTTTATGTCCAGGATGCGAGGGGTCTGTAAGTATTTTCACAGCCCTCTTTTTGACTAGTGCAGTATACAGGACCTCAATGGAAGGCAGGTTGGTAGCAATTGTTTTTTCTGCAGTTCTAACTATCCTCTGAAGTCTGTGCCTGTCTTCTTGTATTGCAGAACCAAACCAGACAGTTATAGAGGTGCAGATGACAGACTCAATAATTCCTCTGTAGAACTGAATCAGCAGCTCTTTGGGCAGTTTGAGTTGGCACAGAAAGAACATTCTTTGTTGTGCTTTTTTGATGACGTTTTTGATGTTAGGTGTCTGTTTTAGGAGTTGAGATATGGTAGAACCTAGAAATCTGAAGGTCTCTACAGTTGATACTGTGTTGTTTAGTATTTTTTAATATTTAAATTTAAAATGTTGTAAGGCAAAGCAATGGGTGGACCTAGAAGAATATGAAATGTAATTAAATACAAATAAGACTAAAATTAACCAAATATTAACATATTACTCTCCAGGTAAGCCATAGTAAACTTTCCAGTTGCACCCAAAGTTTTGTAGGGCTCCTTGTTTCACACTATGAAGCTGAAATTGAGGAAATGCTTTCTTGCTAAAAGAGAGAGAAATTTTACCTGAGATGAGACTTGAACTAGAAGTTTTCTGACATGTAAGGCAGTACCTGAACCACATTACTTTTAATTATTAACTGTACCGGTTTCTCTGATTCCCCTTCACTTTCTCATATGAGCTTTTGAATCCTGAAATGTCTTGACAAAATGAACAGCTCCTTTTACTTCAAGTGGCTGAAAATTAAAGAAAAGCCACCAGATGGCAGCCCATCACTTCTTTTATTTTTCTAGGAAGAAAAGTTAAAGAGCTCTACATAGTTTATAAAGCTGTGAGAAGATCAGAATTCGGATAACTGATCCACACATATTTATGAAATCATGTTCTTTTTAAGTTAGCCTTCAGTGGAAATGTGGATAATTTTCTAATAAGGCAAATAAAGAGATGTGAGGAGTGTAAAAAAAAAAAATTCCCAATATGGTTTCCATTGGAAGTGAATTGGGTGGCTGTGCCAGAATAGATTCCACCTGGTAGTGTCAGCAGGGAACAGATTCCCAACGATTCATCATTTCCTCCTCAAAAATTACACTAAAAAAGTACATATTTGGGAAAGATGATTCCCAAAAAGACTATATAAAAAGAGTTTGAAAAAGGTGCACATAAAAAAGTGGAGCTTTATTTTATTTCAGAGCAGGAAACACATTTGGATTTCCTTGACTGTAGATACAGTGTGTGTGTGTGTGTGTGTGTGTGTGTAACATATATATTGTTATTCTCTTTTGAAGTCAGCAACATTTTGCAAAGCAAGGTATAATAAAAACTAATAATACAGTTTGTGATAATACAATTGTGGTTGTGAGTTCTTGATTCACAACCACAATTGAGCCCAAAAATTTATGTTGCTAAGCAAGACATTTGTTAAGGGAGTTTTGCCCCATTTTACGATCTTTCTTGCCACACTTGTTAAGTGAATCGTTGCAGTTGCTAAGTTAGTAGCATAGTTGTTAAGTGAATCTGGTTTATCCTTTGACTTTGCTTGTCAGAAGGTCACAAAAGGGGATCACATGATCCTGGAACACTGCAACTTTCATATTTATGAGTCTGAAGAGTCTGAATTTTGATCACATGTCCATGGGGATGCTGCAATGGATGTAAGTGTGAAAAATGATCATGTCACTTTTTTAGAGATGTAGTAACCTTAAACAGTCACTAAATGAACTGTTGTAAATTGAGCACTAACCGTTAGAAATAGTAAGCAAAACCCATTAAAATTATGGCAGAAAAACAAGGAAAGAAAATATAACTAAATGTAATTGACACCAACAACTTTCACTGTTTGTCCATAGCATTTTATCCATGTAAGTCAACTCCTAGATCCATACATAATCCATTGTACCTTTTCCCAGCTTTCCATCCCTCAATTATCTCAACTCATTTATTTTGGTTCATATATTTGCTTTGCAATTTGAATCTTAGTCATTCTGTCTATATCGGAACCACTTCAGCATATTTCTTTCATGAAAGTCACTCCTTTTTTTTAAATTATTCAATCCACATTTATTCAACATCCATAATTTCTGAACTTACCCTCCTGCTTTATTACGTGTCCTTCTGTGTAGCCAATTTGCTTTTAGTTCTCTCAGCTATATAATAATGAAGCATATGCTTATACATATTGCAGCCATTTGTGCTTCTTTCACAAAAATCCATTCCTTACAAAGAATTATACACTACCTACTCCTTTCTATTATGGTAGCATTTGCATGTCATAAAGTTTCTCTATCCACATTCCTATCTTTAGTAAACATTCTGTCAAGGTGTACATTTTCCCCCTTTTGGAAAAGAGTTTCAAAAGGATATGAAATAAAGTATTTCATATACACCTAGCACAACTGACATAACAAGTCGTGTGTTCTTAAATTTTTATTTATTTACTACTATTTATATCTTGCTCCATTTTCACAGGCTGTGAGTAGAGTGAGTGGTATCATGCAGAGGATGTACACCACCATAGAATTAACATATAAACTCAAAAACAAAATAGCAATGCCATCCAAAAGGCAGGTCTCATATGACCATCCTCCAAAGGATCAAGCAAAAAGCCATGCTTTAAAAGCCTTGAAAAAACTCATCAGGGAGGTGGCAATCTGAATGTGTGAAGGCAAGCTTTGGGGGCCACCACTGAGAAGGCTCAGTTAAAGAATCTTTGCAGAAAGTCCTCAGGGACTTGAATTTGTCCCTGATCTTCCTGGTTTGCAGATTGGCAAGGAGAAGGCAGTTGTGATTATGTTAGTCCTTTCATTTATAGCTAAATCTATACCATTAATCCATGCCACCATTCCTTTTCCTTAGTTTCATAATATATTTTTCTTTACTTTGTCCAAATGTCATGCTCTTTACCATTTATTCATCCTATATTCCATGTCATAATTTTCTAAATGCTATGGATATAATTAGTTGACCCATAGAAATTGATCTCATGACCCATCATGACTTATATCAATCAAGGCTTTCCCGTGAATATAATCTTCATGAGATAGAAAAGCAATAGCAGTAGCACTTAGACTTATATACCATATTCATAGTGCTTTACAGCCCTCTCTAAGCAGTTTACAGAGTCAGCATATTGCCCCCAACAATTTGGATCCTCATTTTACCCACTTCGGAAGGATGGAAGGCTGAGTCAACCTTGAGCCAGTGAAATTTGAACTGCCGAACTGCAGCTAGCAGTCAGCTGAAATAGTCTGCAGTACCGCTCTCTAACCATTGGGCCATCTCGGTTCATCTAGTTTACAAAAGGTATAAACTATCCTTCTGAAGTTGATAAAATGAGGACCCAGATTGTTGGGGGCAATATGCTAATACTGTAAACTGCTCAGACAGTCCATAAAGCACTATGGAGTAGTATATTAGTCTACGTGTTATTGCTAGTCTTAGTTTTACTCATGTCACCCATAGCATTCACTGATAATCCCAATGATAGTACCCATCAGTTTTGACAAGTTTTATCCAGTAGGTCACAAATGCAACTCAAGCAGAGGTGGGCTGCACTTACTTTAACAAAGAGTTCGCTGGTTGTGAGCTCACACGTGCCCCTTTGGGAGACAAACGGAGTTTCAAACATGTTCCTAATCAACTCAGGCAGCTCCAGTGAGTACAGCAGGGGCAGCACAGATCACAGCTGGGCCAGCCAACAAGCCAGAAAGTTAGTTATAAATGGAAAGCATAGCACAGGGGCAGGTAGGCAGGCCCAGCAGTGATCAGAGCTGAAGGTTTGCCCGAACCCTTGCGACCATGCAGCAGCCCACCACTGAACTCAAGCCCAATTTGGCCTCAAGCATGGTCATGTTATTCTATTAGGATTTCTAATTTAGAGCCTGCCTGTGTGATATTTTGGCATATAATTAGGATGCTAATGAATGCACAACTGTGAAAGGGCCCTATGCTAGCATTCAGCAAGATACCAGTTTTGAAAATGTATTTTGATCAGTTTTGGTACAGTACATGATAGAAATCAGCTCAGAGTTATGCAATATTCTCTGCCATTCCCCATACTTTCCTTGGGAGAACCTCTTTTACAAATATTAATTCCTTGGTTTGTACAATTTCTCCACATTTCATAGTACCTTAAACAGAGAGGGGGAAAGTACTGCCTTAAGCAATTTAATTTTATGTCATGCAAATTGTTAAATTATTCATTCTGAGCATTCAATTCAACTGTGTATAGATGCATAATTTATATTCAGTAATCCAGAAAAAAAAGGGGGGGCAGTGCAGGATACAATTGATTTTAAAAGCTTCAGTCAGCTGGAATTGAATAAATCCAGGCACAGGCTTGAGAGTAAGACTCTGAGTTCTAGTCCCAAACTGTGTGACCTTGGGCCAGTCACATTTTCTCAGTCCTAAGAAGGAGGCAATGGCAAATCAGTTTGAAAAACCTTGCCCCAAAATTGCAGGGTCTTTTCCAGATAGTCTCTGAGAATTGAACAGGAGAAACAAAAAAAAAAATCTTCATGGTATATGTGGACAGAATAAATCTGCATAAAAAGTATGATTGCATATTTAAAATATTTATTTATCATAGAATCATTGGAGCTGTAGCAAAATCGTCTTTCTCACTATGCCCATGTGCAAATTAATATCTATATGTGGGTGTCTAATTTGATTATAGACTCCACATGGACCTAAAAATTGCCACTAGAGGGTGAGCTGGCATTCGTAGGCAGAGAGAGACTTTTTTCCATCATATACTGGAGAGCGCAAACTACATTTACGGCTCTGGTTTTTATTTCATTTTATTTTATTGTTACAGTTCAAAACTGTTAATATTTTTGATAACCTGCTTCTCCAAAAAATCCAGCTCTCATTTTCATAGAACATCACAAGAAAAATCATTATCTGCATGATTGTGGTACAGACACATCACAGCAACTTAATATCTTTTCCAAGGTCTTCATGGCTGCCATACCAAGTGCTCATTTGTGGTGTATTTGTTGACTGCTGGTTTCTTAACTGTTGATAGCTGATCCTAAAAGAGAGAAGCTATTTATCATTTAGTACTTTCCATGCCAATTCTAAGGATAGTTACTGTACCTGTTATCATTTACTTGGTCCTTCTTTATATTTAATCTTAGTCCATTGTTATTCTTTCCTCCTTACATTCATTGCTACGGTTTGCAGATCATTTACATTTTCCGTTTCAGCATAGCACAGATTGTATCGATGGTTCTTTCTCCAATTTTCAAGCCACATTCATCTTCTTCCATTCCAGACTCCCTGGATTTATATTCCACATGTAGGTTGAATAAACAAGGGGACAACTCATAATGAGAAAAGTAAGATGCTGCACTTAGGTAGAAAAATCAAATGAACAGTTATAAAATAGGTGATACTTCACACAGCAGTCATAATTGTGAGAGGGATCTAGGTGACCATTATTTAAGTATGAGCCAGCAGTGTGGTGCAGCTGCCCAAAAAGTGAATACAGTCCTAGGCTGAATGAACAGAGAGATACTATCAAGATCACAAGAAGTGATCGTTTATCGCTGTATAATGCACTGGTGAGACCACACTTGGAATACTGCATCCAATTCTGGCATCACAAAACAAAAAGGATGTGATAACTTGAAAGAGTGCAGAGAAGAGCAACAGCGATAAGGGGTCTGCAGCTAAACTATATGATGAACAGTTAGAGGAACTAGATATGTGTAATCTATCACAGTACTAGGGTTGACATGATAGCTATCTTTCAGTATTTGAGGAGTTGTCATAGAGAAGAGAAAGTGGACTTATTCTCCAAAGCACCTGAGGGCAGGACAAGAGTTAATGGATGAAAACCCATTAAAAAGAGATCTAAAAAGGAGAAATTAGTGACAATTAGTCAGTGGAACAACTTGCCTCCCAGAGTTATGTGTGCTCCATCACTGGAGCTTTTCAAGAAAAGATTGGATGACCAATTGGATCAGAATATAGTCAATTTGTTTTCTGCATATTCCATTGAGAGATGTCATGTATGTTGACTGTTAGCAATGAGGAAATTGTTGGATTGACATAAATTGATAAATTGTTCTCCTTCTTCACTTCAGTTTCCTAAATATATACTCTAGCTACATTTTCCTCATTAATACAGTACTTCCAATTTTGGCCTTTTGGTCTTTAAACATAAGCAGCACATCCTGCTCACATGTTGGTTGATTTCAAATTGAACTTGACCACAAAACTCATCAGCCTCCTGTTCTTCTGCATCAGTGGTTGGCGCATTAACTTGAATATCATCATATTGTCCACTTGGGCTTATTGATTATTATTCAGTGATTGATTGGAGTGTAGCCAAGTATTGTTTTTGCTAAATCTTTCCTAACTATAAAAGCAATGCCTTTTCTTCACCGTTTTTCATATCCTGAGTAACAAACAGTGTGCTCTTTTGACTGAAAGTGTCCAGTTCTTCTCCATCTCAATTTATCAAGTAGTGTGTGGTCAATTCATTTCATCCTTCACTGTGTTGAGCTTTTCCATGTTCAGGCTCCTTCCATCCCGTATTCTCACTGCTTCAGGTTTTCGTTTTTCCTACCTTGCTCAACCTGAACTTTAAATAGGCATCCCTTTCCCTTACAAATAAAATTAATTTCATTAAAGTAATTATTTTTTTTTTCCAGCATCCCAAAAGTCTGCTGAGACACTTGGAAATTCATGTTGGACTTTGGTGAGCTAGAAGGGAAGGAAGAAAATGTATCACTATGACAGACTTATCCTGGTAACTAGAAAAACATAAGGGGCATTCAGTTTCCCTTTTCTCTAAACAAACCATAATATGACCCAGAAAAATATCCATTCTATATCAAAGGGAAGAAGAGGAGAAAATCTCTTTCCTCACTATTGGACTCCAAAGAAGTCTTCACTTTACAGAGATCCAGTAGCAGTGGCTGCTTGACAAGTACACAGTGGGCTAGAGAAAAAGACAGGGTGGATAGTGCAAACCCTACATGCTGTAACTCACCATCATAGCTACACACAATACATTGAACTTGATATGGTGGCTTCCACAGCAGAGAAGCTGGTTTTAAAACTGTGCACAAACATCTTTCGACATATGACTAAAATATTGTGAGATTCAATAAGACAAAATTCATCTGAATTATTGCATGGAATGAAGAATGAAGCTATTCAGGGATACAGTTGTGTTCATTCCATCACCTTATGTACTTAATTTCTATCCTCAAGGACAATTATTGCTCAGAGTGAAACACATCAACAGAAGTTTTATCAAACTATTCTGTTTATGCCTACACTTTATTTTTATTTATTTACTAGCTGTACCCGGCCACGCGTTGCTATGGCCCAGTCTGGTGGTTCTGCTGGGCTAAAAAAGCGAGGCTGAAGTTCCAAACTCTCCACGAACATTTGGTGGGCGTGGCCAACTCGACATCACTCACTTTCATTAGTCATAGGACAGTCCCCAAGCCACGCCTATGCAGCTGGTGATTAGGGCAGAGAACCGGTTGCTAAAAAACAATGGGAACCACAAAATCCTCCCTCTCTGTCTCCTCTCTCTTTGTATCTCTCTATGTCTCTCTCTCTCCCCCATCTGTATCTCTCTATGTCTCTCTCTCTCCCCACCCTATATCTCTCTATGTGTCTCTCTCTTCCCCTCTCTCTGTATCTCTGTCTCTCTCTCTTCCCCCCTCTGTATCTCTCTGTCTCTCTCTCTCCCCCCTGTATCTCTTTGTCTCTCTCTCCCCCCTCTGTATCTATGTGTCTCTCCCCCTCTCTGTATCTCTGTCTCTCTCTCTCCCCCCCCCCGTATCTCTCTCTGTCTCTCTGTCTCCCACCCTCTCTCTCTGTATCTCTGTATGTGTCCCCCCCCCCCCCCCGGTCTCTCTGTATTTCTCTATATATCTCTCTCCCTCTCTCTCTGTTTATCTCTGTCTCTGGCTCGGCCTCTCTGCATCCCCCGCCATCGCCCTTACCTTTTCAGGCCAGGCCTTCGCAGCTCTCCGCACCACAGCATGTTATGTTAATAATATATTTGTTTCTACTCTCCTACCTATCTTAAGATAGAACCCATTACTTTAATTTACAACTATTTACATTTTATAGAATTATGAATTTCTATATCTAAGTTTCTATTGCTATGTTTGTAGCACTATATTTTTCTTATCTGGTTTTGAGCTCTTTAAATCTTTCCAATCGAATCCAATCAATCTTTAATACAGGTAGTCCTTAATTTACAACCACAACTGAAAACAAAATCTACGTTGCTAAGTGAGAAATTTCTTAAGTGAGTTTTGCCCCATTTTACCACTTTTTTTTGTTGCCACATTTGTTAAGTAAATCACAGCAGTTGTTAAATTAGTAACCCTGTTGTTAAGTGAATCTGGTTTCTCCATTGACTTTGCTTGTCAGAAGGTTGCAAAAAGTGATCACATGACCCAGGAACAGTGCAACCGTCATAAATGTAAGTCAGTTGTCAAGCAGCTGAATGTAAATCACATAACCATGGGGATTCTGCAATGGTCATAAGCATGAAAAATGGTAATAAGTCACTTTTTCAGTACTGTTGTAACTTCGAATGGTCAGTAAGTGAATTGTTGAAAGTTGAGGACTACCTGAGTCTTCTGTATCTGGACTGCTGATATTTTTTTGTTGATATATTTTGGAATTATACCTAGTGAAAAATTTGTGATTTAATTTTCAAAATTCATGTGGTAAAATGTTCATTTTTTTTCATGGCATTGCCAACATTTGTTACTAAGTGATTTATCTATGCTGGAAATTATTGATGGAGTGACATTTCATAACCAGTCTGCTTTTCCCCAAAATTCCCTTCGTCTGTGCTTCCTATAAGTATTCAGGTATATATGTGCAAATGCCCATTTTTAGACATTTCACTCAGTAAAAACACAACTGCAGCTGTGGGGTAGTATGTTTCCTCAGAGAACAGAGCAACAATTTTTATAGCATTTTTAAACATGTAAATGTATGTGCTACCTGAGTCTTCTGTATCTGGACTGCTGATAATTTTTTCTTGATATATTTTGGAATTATACCTAGTGAAAAATTTGTGATTTAATTTTCAAAATTCATGTGGTAAAATGTTGGTGTGTTGGTTTTACATCCAGCAGGTGGCGTTGTTTTTCAATGTTTGTCAATGTCTTTCAATGTTTTCCAATGTTTTTCGTGTTTTTACCTATCACAGGTGTGACATGTATATAATATAGGTATATATAAACATGCCCGTAGTCGAATGCAACGTTGTGTCAAAATTTGAAAGCAATCGGTGAAGCACTTTCGGAGATGTGAGGTTATGTACAAACGGACATTTACAGTTTACATCTATTTATATAGATTTTTTTCCGTCAAGCATGTATTAGATAACAGATATAAGTATAAACATGATTATGAATACATGAAATGGATACGAATAAAAGGGAACATTAGGACAGGGATGGTAGGCATGTTGGTGCGCTTATGCACGCCCCTACAGACCTCTTAGGAATGGGGTGAGGTCGACAGTAGACAGTCTAAGGTTAAAGTTTTGGAGGTTTGGGGAAGAAACCACAGAGTCAGGTAGTGCATTCCAGGCATTGACAACTCTGTTACTGAAATTGTATTTTCTGCAATCAAGTTTGAAGTGGTTTACCTTAAGTTTGTATCGATTGTGTGCTCATGTATTATTCTGGTTGAAGCTGAAGTAGTCATTGACAGGTAAGACATTATAGCAGATAATTTTATGTACTACGCTTAGGTCGGACCAAAGACAGCAAAGTTCTAAATTGTCTAAGCCCAAAATTTCAAGTCTGGTGGCATAAGGTATTCTGTTGCGAGCAGAGGAGTGGAAGACTCTTCTCGTGAAATATCTCTGGACTCATTCGATTGTATTAATGTCCAATATGCAATGTAGGTTCCAAACAGATGAGCTTGACAAATTCTTGACAAATCAAGAATTTGTCTAGCAAAAGTTTTGTATGCCCTAGTTTGCAGTTCAATATTACCAGAGAAGACGTCTTCTCTCAAGAATTCCACACACTTAATTTCAAAACAAAAAAGGAGGTGCCCTGATGTTGGCACCTGCACAAGAGACCTCTGAGGATGATGCCAATGGCCTCTTCCAAAAAAGCATTTTCTCTACAGAAAAGAAATATTTCTGTAGGTAAAATATTGTTCTCTGAAATCTCTTCCCAATCCAACTCTAGAAAAGTAAACTCCAACCATGGTGAAAATAGGATGTCCAATCCTTGGGTAAACATGGATACCATACACACACACAATGCTAACTATATCCAATAGCTGAGGAGATCTATGACTAGTGGGATCTTATTCTATAAGAGCAAAAGAAGATAATTGTGATAATCATCGTTCACAGTCTTCTGCTGTTTTCTAAGAAGACAATTGGAAAAGTACTAAAATATGTAGGGAGGCTCAAAATGAAAACCTTTCATTTCATTTGCCAGACACATCAGAATTGTCCAAGATGGGCAATAAAAATATCATTCTTTTTAGAAATTATTAATTCTCTGCCCTCGATCATTACGACCACTAATATCAATCTTTGCTTAAAGCAAATAGATAGACCTTCTGGGCCCTGAAAGAAATAAAAGATCTCAAAAACTCAAAAAATGCAGCCAGTTTGGCAGAGAAGCTGCACATATTCTTGTCCTTCAACAGAACATGGCAGAAAGCAAGAGCAAAAACAAGCCAAGTTCAAGGAGTTGCTTCATCTCCTCCCTTCTGCTCTTCTCCCCACTGGCTTCATCTTAGTTAGTTTTTTAAACTGGCTTCAAGGACTATGCTTTTCATGGTTTTTTTGTGGTTCACAGCATCACTTTATATAATGTTTAATAACTCCACTTCTCCCTGTTTCTCTTATTTATTTAGACATTCTTGCAGGGTTTCGTGGATTATAAGTAGCACTTTTGTTGCAGTTACTTTGGCCTTGTGTGCACTTCTTTCTTCTGAATTTTTGTTCTGGCAAATTCTCCTGATTTTCCAATAATATATTCTTCCTTGCTATTTTTGCTTTCAGCATTTTTGTTGCTTTTGGGATTGTCCTTTAGGGACAGAAGAACAAAATCCTGAATGAAATAGTTTCCAAAAGGCCATAGAATTGCAAGTCTACCAATTCAGATGTTATGACAATTGGTGGGAAACTATAAACAGGAGAAACTGGGCAGCTGTTTAACACCAAATAAGCAGAATACAGGAATGCATTTAAAAAGTCAAAATATCAGAGCTAGTGAAGTTATTGAACACTGAGAAAAATACTTGCTCATACTTGATATTCCCTTTTCACAAAATGTCAGCCACATTAGGCCTGGTCAGTCTTATGTACATATACAGTATATTGGGTATTTACATGTGCATACCAATCAGTAAACTGATTATCTTTTCCCTCCTGCTATTCCCATATCTTGTTGTAAACCATCCCAGCTTACCTTATTAGAATGGCGGGTGATCCAAATTCTACAGGCCAGGGCTTGTCCTCTTACCTATTTGCATCATTTCCATCATAAAGGAGAAATGTTTGGGGCAAAGGGCAAATATTTCAACCTTTAAAGCCCTTCATGGCATGGGGTTGGTTTCTCTGAGGGACTGCCTCTCCCCAGTCACATCTGCCTGTTCCATTAGATCCAGCAGGAAGGGCATGCTGTGGATCCTGTCTGCAAGGAAATTAGATTTGAAGGGCCCAGGAGGCAGGTCTTGTCTTCCATGCCAGTTACCCTCCAGAACATTCTTCCTCCTGAAATGAAGCTAGTTCCATCTTTCCATCAGGCCTGGGAGCACCAGGGGATTAAAATCCCTGAGACAGCTCCACTGTGAACAACTCTCTCTTGCATTTGTCATTTTTTATATTTATATTGATTTTTAATTAACTGTTGTACACTGCTCAGAAGCACTTTTTGTGAGGTGGGCAGCTGTATAAATTAGATAAATAAATAGATACATTTTTGGTCATGTGGCTATAACTACCTCGATATTATCCATGGATTAAACATAATATAACAGAATAACAGAGTTGGAAGGGATCTTGGAGGTCTTCTAGTCCAACCCCATGCTCAGGCAGGGAAACCGTATGTCAGATAAATCATTGTCCAATCTCTTCTTGAAAGCCTCTGGTGTTGGAGCACCCACATCCAGAGGCAAATCGTTCCACTGATTAATTGTTACCACATAATTGTTACATAATCACACTATTTGCACTTACTGAATTGTCACAATTATTAAGACAACCACATATTTCCTTCCATGCAAAAGATTTATTAAGATGAGATAAATTATAATTATCCTTTAAAAAATAAGAGATTATTAGACTTGGGCCATGTAGCATTGGTATTTAATGCCCATGAAATTGTCAAATATATATTAATGAGTTTCAAATGCATGCTAGAAATGCAAAGAGTAAAGAGGATAAGAAATATTGGGGTCAGATTTTTATCTTAATTCAGAAGAAAGAATGGATAGTAAAGGTGGTGGAGTTGACTGAAATGGCAAAATTGACTGTTTTAATTAAAGAGCAGAATTTATCTAATTTTGTTTCTGCTTGGAACTTTGATTTTAGATTGTTAAGATTAGAATTTATTGTAATAGAGTTTGAAATACTCAGGAATGTAAAGCAAAGGGTTGAGGCTAAAACTATTTTTGTACTGTATTGCTGTATATCCTGTATTTTTCTTTTCTATTTTTTCCTCTATAACTTCTTTCCTGTTTAGTGTTTCTAATTTTAGTTTTTATTTCTATAACAAGCTTTAATAAAGTAGTAAACAAGAAAAGCACATTTCCCTCCTTGCTGGCAACGTATAGTAATTACTCTATACAAAACAGTATAAAAAGCTTAACGGATATAATTTCCTATTATTCCTCAAATGTTTTCTATCAGAGTACACGTAACAGGACATAGTTAATCCTAAATAGCTTTACATGAACTCTTACATTTATTTAATTTGGAATGGGGAATAAAAGCTCAACGGTAAGTTTGGCATGAACCCAACCTTGGAAACAGGATATGAATCCAAATTAGATTGAAGCATTGCATTTTCAGACCACAGCTTGATGGATCAGGGGGAAAGACCTTGTGCCCACCTGCTGCAGCTCTTAAACATCACATGGCATCACATAGCCAGATTTTTGTGAACCTTTATTGTGAGAAAATAGGGAACTTCACTTTCAGCTTCTCTCTTATTCCTCTCATTTCGTTAGCTTTGACTAAACACTAAAATATTCATCCACAAAATGATAATGTCATAGGAACAAAGTCATGCTCAGTTTTGAGAGATAACCCTAGACCTCAAGTAAAAACAATTAGGAAAGATTCATACCACTATTGTCTGCTACTAAGCTAGTTTTGAATTTCTGCAAACCTAGAAATTAAACTAATAATTAAACATTAAAGAATATTATGAATTCTAGCATCTTTTATCCCCACTGTGGAAGGTAGGAAATACATCTTCCAGCTTCCAGAGGAAGTTGAACAGAGACTTTTAGGTAGCCAAAAGAAAGGAAAAGGAGCAGAATATATATTCAGATGGAATGACACACCCAAAAGAAGCCAACGGTCACAAAAGAACTACATAAGGAAGAAGTCACCAAATGTATCATCCTAACATGGTACATTTTCAGGCCAAAAGAAGACTTCAACTTTGATCATTCTGATGATTATGGCTCAATATAAACAAGAGAATTTTATATGATGATTTGATTTGATTTGATTTGATTTGATTTGATTTGATTTGATTTACATGGCTGCCCATTTGCCTGTTTCAAAATGTGGTACTATAATTTGTTAACAATTCTTTCTACAGTTTCTACAGTTAACAATATGATAAACGGGGGTCAGAGGAATTCCTGTAGTAAGAAAAGCATATGAATTAGTTCACCCACTGAGTCTCGTAAACTATCATTTAATAATGCTTCTCTTGACTTTACAAAGTTTTACAAGTCCATATTGTTCACTCCTAACAACTTGTTGTCCACTTACTAGCAATATATTATAGGATCCTAGAAATAGAGTAAAAGGAAGATTGACCCTTAATTTAGAAAGTTAGTCTTTGATTTAGAAGATATATTATCCTATTATCAGCTCATTACTATATCAAATGTAATAAAAAAAATTATCAGTAAGTATATTAGTGAACGCCTCGTAACCATACATTTGTAGAAAAGCTAACTATAGCACTACTTATGATAACTATTGAGCTTCATCCTTTTAATGAGAGAACTGTACTGATCTTTCCTCAAGTACTTTTTATGACCATGCTATCCAAAGTTATAGAATAAATAATAGCATAGCACAGCACAGAACAGAATACAATAGAATCTGGAAGGGACCTCGGAGGTCTTCTAATCCAGCCCCTTGCTCGAGCAGGAGAACCTATACAATTTCAGACAAGTGACTGTGTAGTCCCTTCTTAAAAACCTCCAGTGATGGAACACCCACAATTTCTGAAGGCAAGCTGTTCCACTGGTTAATTGTTCTCACTGTTAGGAAGTTTCTCCTTAACTGGCAGCCCCTCAAATACTGGAATAGTGCTATCACGTCACCCCTAATTCTTCTTTTCTTTAGACTAGCCAAACCCAAATGCTGCAGCCATTCTTCATATGTTTTAGTCGCCAGGCTTTTGATCATCTTAGTTGGTCTTCTCCGAACATTTTCCAAAGTCTCAACATTATTTAATGTTTAATAATTGTTTGGGGCTCAGTGAATAACCTGAAACTTCATGAAAGAGTTGAGGAGCTGAAGAGTTTGGTGACCCATATTTTACAGGTTCATACTTATGACACTGGGTATCTCTCCCATGTTAATGAGACATCTGACAAAATTTTGGTTAGTGAAACATCTGACAAAACCCTAGAAATAGTGAGTCAGGCCTTTTTATGGAGGGATATCGAAAGAATTTTTTTCCAGGGTTTTTCACATAAGAAGAGTGAAATAAGACAATAAGAGCAACATTGATAGACAGGCATTCTCATTTTTCTCTTATAACCAGACCACTAATTTGAGCTGCATTATACAACTAACAAGAAGACTAATAAACCTCACTGAAGGGTAGCAATGGCTTTTTTCATAATATCATTAAATTGCACACCTCTTTAAAATATATATTTTAATAGGTAGGTAATATGTCATCCATTAAACCTAAAGTTTCAGGCATGGGACCAGCTGTTTTACACCTAAACAGCATGAATATTAACTGATAATCCCCAACTTTTCAGCATTTGCTGTGGGAGGACAGAGATATATTAAATGCTACTACAGGTAGTCCTCGACTTACAACAGTTCATTTAGTGACCGTTCAAAGTTAAAACTGCACTGAAAAAAGTGAGTTATGACCGTTTTTCACAGTTACGACCTTTGCAGCATCCCCATGGTAAGGTGATCAAATTTCAGACCCTTGGCAACTAACTCATATTTATGGCGACCACAGTGTCCTGGTTCATGTTATCCCCTTTTGCAACCTTCTGACAAGCAAACTCAATGGGGGAGGCAGATTCCGGAATGGGACTTTTAGTCTCTGACTAAATTTGGCAAATTCTTTTACACCTCTCTCCTTTCACTGGATTTCTATTCACTGTCCTCTAAAGAATTATCATTTCCGAGTAAACCAACTCTTCCATTTGAAATACTAGGCGAATATTTCACGTTGCAATCCTAGCATTGAATTTAGTGAGACTTACTTCTGAGTAAACCAACTGTTCCTCCCTGTATTGGGGTTGTGGGAGAGAAAGGAAGGAAGGCATTTTGGCAAATTCTTTTACACCTCTCTCCTGTGGCTGGATTTCTATTACACCCCCTCTAGCCAATTGGTTGGGGGCTAACTATCACAGAGGGTGGAACACCCAGGACGAACCCTCTTTCTGCGAATGGGCCGTGTCGAAGGGTCTGGGACAAAGAGGCCAGTGGCCCATTCCCCAGAGCAAATGACTGGAGGTGTCCCAGCTGAGGAGATAAGTCAGGGAAGAAACGTCCAAGGAGAAACGCCCAAGGAGAATGAAAAGTCAGAGACTAAAAGTCCTAGACCTGGTAGATTCACTTAACAACCAGGTAACTAACTTATCAACTGCAGTGATTCACTTAACAACTGAGGCAAGGAAGGTTGTAAAATGGGGTAAAACTCACTTAACAAACATCTCATTTAACAACAGAAATTTTGGGCTCAATTGTAGTCGTAAGTTGAGGACTACCTGTATTGCAAATCAGTTCTAACCATAGTTGCTTCTGACAGGTTCTCAGCCAATGGCAATTGCCCCAGTTTATACTTTTCTATGAATCTAGGAGCTGGGTCAAGTTAAAAGTTTTCACATATTTATGTCATTCTCACTAACATAGATGCTGAAGTAGCATTTGCATGGAGAGAAGAACACATTATTGATTTTTTATTTATTTATTTGTATCCCACCTTTATTATTTTTACAAATAGCTCAATGCAACATATATATCCAACACACCTTTGTCCTCCTGTTATCTCTACAACAGCTCACAATGTGAGATGAGTTGGGATGAGAGAGACTGATTGGCCTAAGGTCACCTAGCTGGATTTCATGGCTAAAGCAGGACTAGAACTCACAGTCTCTCACAGCAGTACCTTAAGCAGAAAAGGGCAGATCTGCTTGTAGGCTTCTCTGCCTCAGGGGTTAAAATTGCTTCACTGCCCATGACCCTAATGTGTGGAGGAAACAAAATGCTTTGACCCAATCCAACTGCAGTAGTTTTTCATTTGATTTCTAACAATAAAGAACTAGCTGGAGGCAGTTCTTTTTTTCTTTTTTTTTTAATTTGATTTATATGCCGCCCTTCTCTGGAGACTCAGGGCGGCTTACAATGCGTTAAGCAATAGCCTGTGAGAAATATGATTTGCTTGAAAACGGACAAAGTAATAGAAAATGATGACGCTAATGTGCCCTGGGACGTTAGAATTCAAATAGGCAAGCATTTGCCACAACACCCCAGACTTAACTGTAAGAAAGAAGTAAAAGTCTAGATGATGGATTCTGCTGTACTTGGAGACAGCAAAATAGAAGAAAAATAACGGAAGAAAAAACACAGAGGAGAAAGACATGCAAATAGACAGAAAAGGCAGACAAGGCAGAAAAACAATGGTTGCACTGAAAACAAATTGCGGTGGGATGGGGGGAATAAAAAGGAAGAAAGGGGCATAAATCTTCCATGTCAAAGGCTTGGGCAAAGAACCAGGTCTTTAGGGGTCTTTGAAATATCAGTAGGGAGATAGTCATTTCAATTGGGGGGGGGGTGTTTCTTTCCAGAGGGAAGGTATTGCTACAGAGAAGGCGGGCTTTCAGGGTTCCAAAAGATGGCATTGTTTAATCAATGAAAGAGTATGCCAGCTCTGCTAGACTGAACCAGCTGTACAGATACTATGAGAAACGGGGATATTTACTTTATTTTTATCTAGTAATCTTGGTATTTAAAGTATATTTTATCATTTATTTTTGCTTTCCTCATTGTCTACCTCCATTCTTGGATATGTTACTTTTGTTCTTGTTTGAGCACAAGATCCATTTTCACAGGGAAGTCTCTTTTCTCATATAAATTCTTGCCATTACTAACAGTTGGCAATCCCTCTGGCTCAGGAGTATCTTTCTTGACCTACACAAGAGCTATGGCCCTCTTAACTTCCTCTTGTAATGACCATTATTTTCTTTATGATTTTTTCCTTTTTGAATGAAGTCAAATATGATTGTTTTTTTGTAACATAAAAGTGTTGTTTGTCATCTTTTAAGATATTTATCTTTCCTTAACTCTGAAACTCAGTTCTGAATAAACTATAAAGAGTAGCATTTGTTTGAGTTAAAGAACAAATACAGTAATCCTTTTCCAAAGTAGTGAATATAATATAGCTTACAGACTTTAATTGATAAAACATTTCTAATATGAAAATGTATGGGTTAGGGTACTGCGTTTTTTCTTTGCTGTTTTAATATAGACCACCTATTTTTTCATTATGCTGATTTTTAATGTAAGTGAAATATGTCCACACACATCATACATTAGAATTCTTTATTTCAATATATAATTATTTATAAGGTCTTCTAGCATATAGGTCTCTTAAGATCAAGACAATAACCAATTACCAAAAGTTGATAGGAAGACAGTACAAGTTATGTAGGCATCATTATTTCACTCAGCTGGCTTCATGCAGAATAACAGAGTTAAAAGGGACTTTGGAGGCCTTCTAGTCCAATTTTCTGCTCAAGCAGGAAACCCTATACCTGCTATATTGGACTATATTGGACCTGCTATATTGGTTATCTGATCTCTTCCTAAAAACTTCCAATGTTGGAGCATCTACAACTTCTGGAGGCAAGTCGTCTCACTGATTAATTTTTCTAACTATCAGGAAATTTCTCTTTAGCTCTAGATTGGTTCTCTCCTTGATTACTTTCCATCCGTTGCTTCTTGTCCTGCCTTGGAGAATAGGTTGACTCTTTCTTTCTGGCAGCCCCTTAGATAATGGAACATTGCTATCATGTCACCTTCTTTTCATTAAACTAGACATAGCCGATTCCTGCAACCATTCTGGGAGAATGAAGGGGTTCAGGGCAGGAGGTGAGCTGTGCCAGGAAGATACTAAGTAGAAGTCTTGGCAGAAGTCTTGGCAAAAGAGCAAAGTAGTGGCACAAAAAATAAGAAATTGACCTATTTGAAAATCCAAAAGGACTCCTTATGTACTACTGTATAGGTATTTCCAGCTGAGAGATTGCCAACTGACATGTCAGAGGAACTTGAACAAATAAATGCAATGGAGGAACATTTACCTAAGAAAGGTCTCCTGCAAAGATCAAAAATCCTGGCCTCTATGGAGATAAGTAAACTGAGACATGTTAAAGAATATATTTCAGATAAGTCTACACAGAATACAATGGTCCCATTCAGTCTAAGATCTGTAGAAGAATCTTTTTTTCTTTTTCATTGCTCAACAAGTGATATTAGCATTTGTAACCCAATAATTATAGGACCAAATTACAATGCTTATTTTATTAGGCCTCTGAATTTCAAAGATTAAGGGATTTGTTTGTGTTTGAATTTGAGTTTGAGTTCAGCCTTTTTTTTATAGAAGGCATGGAGAGGCCAGGTTATATTTATAATTATAACTTCACGAATGAAAAACAATTAATATGATTATTTCCAAAGTAGTTAATGAAGTCTACCATATTAAAAATATTAAGTGTTTGGCAAGGCTTGAGAGGACCCATGGGACTGTAAATTATTGCATCTTTTTCAGTATGTAAAAAGTTTGTATCAGTTTGTAAACTCCTGCAATATGTATTACAGTGTGCAAAAATAATAATAGGTTCTACAGTACAGAAGGCATTCTTTTTTTAAAAAAAAATTATTTGTCTTGTTTATATAACATGTAAAAATTCAATTTCAGTCAAACAGTGTGTTGTCTGGGTACAATTATTTTTAGCAAATCATAATCAAAGTATTTACAATAGTATCCATCACAATGATATTAATTCTATAATAATAATATCTACTTGTCTACTTTAACAAATCTCCTTTATAACATTAGTCCTTTTTGTATCCCTAAATTTCTAACTTCTGTTTTTATTATCTAACCATTGGTAAAACAAGTACCATGTCAAAAAATATTCAGTTCCGGGCTTCCGGTTTGGCTTCCGTCGCCACCAGACGGTCCTTTGAGACCGCCAACCCCATCGCCCGTAAAGAGCCGCCTTTAAAGCTGAAAGGCGGCTCGAAAAACTCCATTTCCTTAAGGAAATGTGAGACAGAGCCAGCGAGGGCAGGTAGAGCCCTCTGCGAAGTCCCCAGAGTTCTTTTTTACTCTTGGGGACGAAGCAGGTTGTGGCTCCCTATTTCCGCTCGCCGCTGCTCCGGGCTTCGGGAGAACTCTGCGCTTTGCAGAGCCAGGCGATGGGACTGGACCAATTAACGAAACTAACAGATTATTTGAACAAGCAGGATGAAATCCGGATCTGGGATCCTAAACTGCAAGTATTTCTAACCCTAAGACTGATTTTTAAAAGTAAAGAAGAGTGAAAGGAGGAAAACAGAGAGTTTAAAATGGCGACTGGCCGAGGCTTGAGAAGAAAGCTGAAAGTAAAAGTCCTTCCGTTTGAATAGTTTACTATGTTACAAAGTATCTAAAACAAAAGCGCTGGTTAGAAGTGAAGAGAAAAATTTTTATTTCATGCTTCTTCCTTCTTAGAGACTTGATATTGATATTGTCTGGAGAGAAGTCTTTTTCTTTAAAAGGGGAAAAAAATATGTTTGTGTGGCAGGATGGCGCTAAAACTGACAAAGCCAGATAACCAAGCTGTGGGGGGGGGGGCTCCCCCATTTGTAAACCACATGAACAAGTTGTGAGCTTGCAGATGCAGAAGAATGGCTTTACAGACCTAAAGGAATTTGTACTGGAGGAGATGGCAAGACATGATAAGACTGTGAATCAGAACCCTGAAAATTTTAGACAGGAAATTAAAGAGTTGGTTCAACAAAAGTATGATATCCTGAAGCAACATATGAAAAGTTTCTTAGACGTAATTATGAGGATGGATAAAGAGATTAATTTAGAAATAGAGTCTAAAATGAAGGAAGTTGATCATAAGATTTATAACTTGGACAATAAAATACAAAGAATTGAAAATGATTTAATAATGATACAAGAAAAAAGCTCAGAAGTAGAGTTTAAAAAAATAAAGGAAGCTGACTGCAAGACTCACAATGTAGATAATATAAAACAAAGGATTGAAAATGAAGCCACAGTAATGCAATTCAGATTCATGGAATTTGCGGTCAGAATTAGGGGAATACAGGAAAATAAAAGAGAAGATTTGAGAAAGGTGTCTGCTGAAGTTCTGGCTGGGATTTTAAAGGTTAGTTCTGAAGAGGTATCCTGCAAGATTAATAAGGCCTACAGAGTTAATTCTTGGGTGGCAAAGCAAAGGCAGCTGCCTAGAGATGTGGTGATCTACTTTACTGATAAAGAAATAAGAAATGATATTGTGCAAAAGTCTTTCAACTCCACTCTTGAAATGCATGGAAGGAAGATTTGGATATTTAAAGAGCTGCCGCCCAAGATGTTAAAAGATAGAAAGGATTTTGGATTTTTGGTGACTGAGCTAAAGAAACAAAACATCCCATTTAGGTGGGATGTTCCAGTTGGTATAATATTGAGATATCAAGGAGAAAGATATCAACTAAATACTGTTGAAAAAGCGGAAGAATTTTACTATAAGGTTCTTAAAATGGGTTCAACATCTCCATGTATAACACACGAGGGGAATAAAGAAAAGCAAAATCAACAAGAGATTGAAATTCAGGTTAAGCAGATGGTGGTGGAAGTAACGGAAAAACAACAAGTTACAGATGACTTTGTGGACAAGCCGCTTCTGGATTCTCCTTCAGAGGTTATAGTTGGATTACCTATAAATACAAGAGAGGCGGCTTTGGATTCTAATTTGATGACTTATCAAAGTATAGACCAGCATGGAAATCAATCACTTGATATACAACTCATAGAAAGGCAACCAGGATGGAGATCTAAGCCACAAAAAGTTAAGAAAAGAAGAAGCAGGTCCTACAAAAATAAAATTTTTTAGACTAAACAACAGTGTAATGCCAGTTACGTAAGAGACAATTTAATACATGAAAATATAGCTGAGGCAAAGTATTGGTTTATATTATTTTGAGGAGAGTGACAGATCTCTGCAGTGCTGTACTTTTGGGATGTGGAAGATGGCCTTAAATTGAGTGGATTGGAACTTTCTATTTTGGACTCTTTGACAAATGGATTACGTTTATGCTGAGCTACAAGGCAAGAGAATTATGGGATTGGGGCATGCAGAAGATCTGGTTGTTACCCTAACACGGTGGTTGGAATGAATAATCTAGATGAAAGACATTATAAAAGACACTATATGGAATATAAATATAAAGTCACTTGGGTGGTTTTTTGATATATGAAAATACTTACTATTGATGGGGGCAGATGGTAATTGAAGATACTGAACATACTGTTGGAACTAGAATTTGATGTTACCCTAATATGGGTGATGGAATTAACAATCCAGTTGAAAGACATCACAGAAGATATCATATGGATTACAAGCTTAAAGTCATTTGAGAATTTTATTTATATATGGAAATATTTTTTAGTGGTGTGGGCAGAAGAACAAAGATATTGAAAATATTATGTATGGTAGGCCTGTAGGAAAGTGGGTGGAGATAGGTTAGCTTACTGATTGTTTAGTTTAGGAAAAGGGATGTTATGTTATATTAATATACGTAAAAGATTTGAATTAAGAGATATATGCATGGGGGAGGAGGAAATGGATAGATTATGAGTTGAAATTGCCAAATTAGGATTTATTATATAATTTTACAGCTGAATGTTGCTTTGAAATGTATAGTATAAGGGGGATATAATAATGTTGTTAGAAAGAAAGGGTCAGCATATGGGGGGTAGAGTAAAAAAGGATGGTAAAGTATTATATAATCTGTTATTAATTTGGGTTTTATTTTGGAGAAGCCACTGGGGGAGGGGAGGGGGAGGGGGGTTAGGGGAAAAGGGGAGAAAATCTGTATTTGAAAAACTTTTTCAATAAAAAAAATATTCAGTTCCTTTTGTTTTGTTTTGTTTTGTTAATTGTAAGTGTTAATCTATCCATTTCTGCGCATTCTAATATTTTTTTTAATTACACTGTCATCTGTCGGGATCTCTTCGCTTTTCCATTGTGTGCAAATACAATTCTGGCTGCAGTTAGTACATGTAAAATCAAATATATATTCCTTTTTTTCATATTTTTCCAGTAGGATGCCCAACAAAAATATTTCTGGTTTCAAATCTATATGCTGCTTTATCATTTTTTCCAACCAAGTATATATTTTCATCCAATATTTATTTGCTTTGGGGCATGTCTACTACATCTGATAATACGAATCAGGCGTCTGAGTTGTCAGGGTAAATGTCTAACAATCTATCAGTCATAAGCCCACAGTCCTGCAAGGGTTAACTGACCACACTTCCCATCATCCCCATAACCACACCTTACCTTCTGGCTCCTTCTGGCTCCTCCCCCTGTGTATAAGATCTCCCACATGGAGAACCAGCAGTTCCAGATGCATACCTGCAAAGAGATAGACAATAGTCAGTGACCATCATTGAATGGACCTGGAAACAATCCAGGCCTACAATAAAGAATTAAAGGAAAACATACCTGTGTCCCGTGAGTTATTGGGCTAGATCCAGCACTCTTATCAGGAGTACAGAAGGCATTCTATACTCCATTCTTGTTTAGCTGAAAAACAATTCTTGGACTTGCCAAAAGCAAATATAATTAAGCAGCCTACAATAAGTAGCAAAATTGCAGAACATCACATAATATGAGAAAAAGTTATATTGATGCAGAACAGTCAGTTCCTTAAGAGTAAGACCCACTAACTCATCAACCCATCAAACTCATCAACTCGTTAACCCATCAAACTATGAAGTTTTATAGAGATAATGAGCACCTGGAATTGCACCTACTGGTAATTCAAAGTTACCACTTAGATTCTTCTGAAATGGGTATAGTAAAACCTCTATCATATATACACAGTGATTGTACCTATGTAGATATCAATAGTGTTTGTGATTATATTATTAGAAAACAATTTCTTTCTGCATAAAAAGTATCAGCTGAAAATTCCAGTTTAAGAAATACCAAATATCCTGGGAGCAATTTTACATGACTAGAAAAGGAATAATGTTAATTGTAAACCAGCATCAATCTTGTTTCAGCCCATCAAATCTAAATGAGTTGTGAAAAGAATGTTCGCTTATATGAAATATATAAAACTTCAATGGGTGTAAAAAAAAAGCATGCATGGAATGCTGTCACACATTACACAATATTTACTGGGTTTACTTCTTGGAAACATTCATACACTGCCACAACTTCCTATATCTCATGAATCGTTTTTACATTTCTGTTAAAGGTTGGTAATCAGTTATGGAAATGTGACCATAAGAAATTTACCAAAGAGAAGTTTGATGGTTAAGTGAAAAAAAACAGACTTTATCTAATCCTGCAGGTGGATATGAGGTATTTATCCATCCCTTGGCAATCATTATGGCTGATAAATACAGTTTTGCTTAAAACAATTTCTCATGTATGTCCCATTTTATACAAGCTTACAAATGCCTCAACTTGCCATCAGATTGATGCAATGCTCATCTAGGCACACAAAAAAGCTGAACAAGATAATTGCTATTTTTTTAAAAAAAGAAAGCTCCTTAGCCATCATGTACTGACTATTTTAATTAAAATTAACTGTTATATCATTAAAGTTTATCTGATTTGGCAATGTATTAGCCCTGCTAGCCTGGCATTCATTTCTAAATAAGAAGCACTTGTAGCAAATATTTTGCTGATTATCATAATTATTTTTAAAAAAATCTTATTTGCCAAAACAAGGCAGGTGACAAAAAAGAATATGTTACTATGGAGATGAAAGGATATGTTAAAGCATCTCCACAATCTCCAGTAGCATAAGAATATTACACAGACTATTAAACAAGTAGAAACAATATAATATGGCAATTAACTTTTAGGAAATGTTGCTTCAAATCTGCTCTCTGTTTTCTCCATCAAAATGTAATATTCTCTCAATCCCTGTAGACAGTTAGAAAAACATTTATACTGAGAGCTGGAAATTCAAATCAGGGAACAGTCCACATTAGAAATGGGCATGGGTCATACATTCAGACAAACCTGAGTCTCTCCGGAGAAGTATTGCTTGAATTATCAGTTTGGTTTCTTCATGGGCTACCTAGCCTTTCGGGGAACCCTGTGAACAATCCTCTTGCCATTTTGTCCATGCAGGGAACATTCCAGGAACCCTACATGATCTGTGTCCCATCATAATTGCTAAACCCACCCTAGCCACCGCATCAGGAAAGCCTGGCCTGTGTAAACAGATAGTGCATGGTGCCCCCCAAGACTTAACACCTATACCAGTGATGGCTAGCTGGAGGCCGGAAACGGCCCATTTCCTGACTTCTGGTGGGACTGGAAGGACCGTTTTTCACCCTCCCCAGGCCCCAGAGGCTTTCTGGGAGGGCGAAAACGGCCTTCCCCATCACCACCCCCGGAGGCCCTCCGGAGGCCAGAAACAGCCTGTTCCCTGACTTCCGGTGGGCCCGGAAGGGCCGAAAATCAGCTGGCCTGCGCACAAATGTGTGTTGGAGCTGAGCTAGTGCAATGCTCGTGTACCCACAGATATGGCTCTGCGTGGCACACGTGCCATAGGTTCGCCATCACAGACCTATACTGAGAAGTCTGCCATCTCCTGCACTTTGTCCTTGACCTCTGTCAGCTCACTCTTATTACTGCTATTCTTTTCTGAGTGGATTCTTAAAGTGGAGCAAAGAAACTGGTCTCTCACACTCCAGATCAGCAATTTTCCTTCTGCTGGGCAAGAAATAAATATGTTAGTGTCCACTGTACTTTGGTAACTGCACAAAGAAATAAATAATGTTAATTCAACAATAGCAAGAGTCAAAAGATGGGAAAATGGAGCAAGAAGAATGGAAGCAAAAGAAAGTGTGCCTTCTGAAGAGAGAACTAAGAAGTATGTTGTACCAGATGCTATTTTTGTTGTGAATATGAAGCCATTGTGTGTGTGTAGCAGGAATACAATCGTTTTAACATGCTATATCTTTCAGGCTTTATTTTGAAGGTAATTGTTGTTGACATATTACATTGTTCACAATTTGTTCTTCAAGTGTACCATTTTATCAAACACCAGCATTATGACATCCCCCAAAAGAGGAACTGTAACTTTGGAGTAGTGGTTTCATTTATAATTTGCAGAAAAGGAGATGATAAGCACATGCCTGTAAATTCTATCTTCTCCATTTTTTCCATGTAACATAGCATACAGATATTGCAAAGCAAAGGTGAGCAAAGCTAATTTTTTTTTTATGAGCAGTTTTTTTTTAAGGCACTTAGCCAGATCAAGCTTTGCTGTGGTGCAATTTTAAGGCTACTTTTAGAATGTTTTTGCATAATTTCAATAGTTACTTTTATTAACATTTTTTATTTTCTTTAATAGTAACAGAAAAAGAACAAAACACAAAGAAAATAATTCAAATACATAAATTCACAAAGGAAAATAACAATGCATCAAAAGAGCTTTCCAAAAAAAGTTAAAAAGAAAGAAACAAGGTATAACCAACAACTACAGAAGAAGATGTCATGGGCAGGTTAGGGAGATGCAGCCTCCAATCTGTAATTAAAAAGAAACCTTTGAAATACCGATAAAACTGTTCCCTGTGTCCCCAGAAGCTTCGTAGTAAGCATAAAGGCAACTCTGCAAAACAAGTCTCTTATCTGTATGCCTGTAAAGTGAAACTTGACATGTTGCTGTGCCTTGCACAAGTATTCCTTAGTCCTTAACTGTAAACATTGCTAATGAACAGCTTCTTTTTCCTCCATTATACCTGCTGCCTGTTTCCTATCTTTGAGAAGGCTGTATTTGCCATAGGCTAGACGTGGAGTAGACAGTCAAATAAGGTTTTCCTGCAAACAATAACTTTTTACCTTGCTATAATTAGCATGTCTCTGTATACAAGGCCAAAGAGTCTCTATGGTATCGCAATTTATAAAAATGTTTGTTGCTGGCTGGGGTTCTTTTGGAGAATTTGGCCTTTGTTGGGATTAATTAATAACTCATATCACTGTCTCATTGCTCATAGGTGTCATTAAAAATAGTATCTTCGTGGTTGACTACAGATGTATTTGCTTTTCAACTCTACATTTTGAACTGGTTTTCTGAAAAGCCAGGCTTCTTCCATGTTCCAGGAAGTAGATAATTGTTTAATGAAATACCTTTTCTGATTTTGACAGAGTTTTTGAACTATAGCCTGTAGCAGCAACTTCTTATCCTCATAACTCAAATCTCAGTGATGGTGAACATGATGGAATGCAATGTTTCATCTTGTTCTTTAAAACACAGTAAAACAGTACAGTCTGAATAAAGAGTACAGAACTTCTATCAAGCCTTCTTAAAAAAGCTATGTTGGTTATTTTTACTAAACATATTTATGTTCAAAAAAATGTATAAAGTAATGCATTTCAGAGTTGAATTATATGGCATCGTATTCTGTCTGAAGAAAAAAGCTAATGTAACTTGGGTTTGAACTGAATTCCTGGACTATTGTTTTTTTCCTTTTTAAATTTTAAAATGTATGAAATAGCCAGCTTTTCTGAATGATGACCAACAGAATTATGAATGTTGATGACAAGTTCCAATAGCAAGTTTTCTTGCTTGAAACTTGTTATTCATATTTTCCTGTTCTTGCATCGCTGCACGAACCTTAGTCATAAATGACATTCTTCTCTATCCACATTAATGTCTTCCTTCTACAAATGTATATTAAGATAGTAATGAAGGGAAACAATAATAAGGATATAATAAATAATACTAGAATATGATATACTGGTATACTAGATTCTGTAACCATTAGGTTCCTGTAATACATATATGCCTTTATATTTGTATCACATACAGTATATTATGCCTTTATATTTGTATCTCCTGTAACAAACATATTCTGTTATTAGGCCTCTGTAATGTATCTGGTATTTGTCAAACATATGTCCCATTTAACCTGAACCCATATCAATCTTCTTCCTGTTTTTCTTGTGCCATCTAAGAGCATGGTACATATCTTAGTTGGAACTGTAGACATCGACTAAGGGATAATTTACACCTCAGCCCTAATTTATGCCTTTGATCTGTATAAACTCGTTCCTTGCAGAACCAGGGGGCCAAATGGCCAATTGAGAAAACAAAGGAATGCTCAATGACGAGATAAGACTAATTGGGAAGTTTCTATTCCCTTGCAGGGCAACAACAAATACTCGAACCTAAACTAGGGGGCCAGAATTGAGTACTAAGCTGATGTCTCTGAGGGTATAAAAGGACGTCATACATTCCACAAGGTGTGGCTATCTCCTCGCATGCATTGTATCTGTATGTTCTGGATATAGTCCCACCCAGTATTTTGTTTTTGGCCATAAATAAAATCTGTTGTTTTTTTTTTTTTTTGCAAACTTCGTCTTGAGTCTCTCTCTTTGGCATTCTGGTGACTCAAGTATATTTTGGGACCTTACAGTAATAAAATGAACAAATAACAAATTAATCACTCTATGAATCAATTGTCATGAAACTAACAAAACAAGAAAACAATTTTAGTGTACATGTTTACTTACTGAAGTAGGTTTTTTTCCTGTCAATGTGCACTGTTAGTCATTCCCATGTCATCATGTGTTTGCTTTCTATTCCTTCCCTTTTCATTCATAATATCTGTAATGACAATATTGACTGAAAATTAGATTTTCGAAATCATGTTCACAAAATAATTGTGAGTGCAAAGTGGGTAAAAAAAAAATGCAAACCTGAATATTTTCACTGTTTGAGAGCCAACAGTCCTGAATTGTGATGTATTTCTAATAAAGATCTACAAAACAACATAGCTTTAGTTCAGTAATAGAAAGCTAGAAAAGGTGGGAAAGGAACATGAAATACTTAAATAGCGTTTAATATCAAAATACAGTATTTTGATTGTGATATTGTTATGAGTTGCCTCAAACATTTCCAATAGTTTTTTTTTATTGAAAATAAAGAAAGGACCTTTTGAAAACAGACAAAGAAAATTACATTTCCTACAACTTACAAAAAAAAAAACAGGAAAAAAATCCAAACTTATTTATGATGAGTAGTTAATACATATGGCATCATTATAGCAGCATTTCGACTCCATGAAGGATAATGGTTAATGAATTACAAGGGGTGTCTGAAGGACCTCTGAGCCTGGCATGATTCTTCAAAGGCATCTCATGCTGTAATTGTTTGTTTATTTTTCCTTTTATTTTCTGATCCCAGACATTATTTCCATACTGTCCCAATGTTCCAGTAAGTATTAGTAATTACAGTTTAACTTAATGTGCCTCTCAGAAGCTTCCAGCACATCCTGCATTGCCCAATATGTGTCACAAAAGGCTTGGCTCCATGACTCATCAAAGATAATACAATTAGATGCATCAAACACACAAAGATAAATATGTATTTACTAGGCTGAAGCATCAAAATATAGATATATCCAAGCACAAAAATCTTTTAAAAATTACTTTCCAGCAGACACTCCATTCCTTACCATACTAAGGAAACAACAGAGTGATTAAGACCTTTGCTATCTCATAGGTTTCATTTCTATCATTAAAATCATTATGATTCTTAATGATGTTATTTTATACTGGTGTATGACTGAAATAAAGGTGGCTATGTATGTACACAATCTTTATTAAACATTGCTGGGTTTGTTTTCTATAAAATATATTTGACCTCTGTTACATATACTGGCTATGAAACTCAACACTTGTTTGTCTTTCTATCATTTAAACTATTTTATATTTCCCGGGATATTTTTATATATTCTTGGTTTATGGCTGTTTAGTTAATAAATGCAAAATTTGATGAGTAAGATTAAAAACTTGAGTTAGCAGGATACTTCCCAATGGGTCTAAGCAGTGCTTCCAGTAGTATCAGAAAAATGCGAGCAGACTCACCAAAACTGCTTCAAAGGGATCTATGATCAGTAAAAGCAAAAGGAACAATGAGATCTCCAACATGCCTCTAATAAAGATCATCTAGAACAGCCAATGCAATCTCTGCATCAAATGTAGATTTTAAACTGCTTTGCCATACTGCCTGCATTATTTTGTATAACTATAAAGATTTGGACACTGCCCAATAGTAATCTTAGCTCTAAAAATGGCTTCTTAAGCAAAAGTCATGCTACTATTTGGTTTATTGTGAAAGAATATACTCCATGCCAAAGAGAAATGTTGCTTATCTCAGAAATTTTCAGTGGGAATGAGATCTGAGAAGCTCTTAAAAGCCCATTGAGGGATGTGTGCAACAGAAAAGTGAAATGAAGAAGTCCAACAGTTTTATTAATTCTTCAAAAGAGAGGCAATTCAGCTGTCCAAAGAAATAGCATGAGCCAGTGCATTGGACACTTAATTTGTTTTCCAATATGTATATACTGCCACATCCTAGAACAGTTTCCTATGATTTGCAATAACACTAAAAGAATAAAATATAAGTAAAACTCCATTAAAAGATTTTTTAAAATAGTTATATAGGTTAATCTAGTTTGTCTTTTTATCAGTCATAGCGTACTGTATTGGGAGGACAAAATGGTTGTGTATATTATAGCACTGGCACTGCCTTTACTCCAGTTTTCCAACATTGATTAAAATTAAGAATAACTGTAAATAACTAAATTTTATCACTTCAACCACTTTCATATTTATATCACATCACAGTTTCCAAATTCAGGAGATCCTTATAGAATTCTTTATTGGCCAAGTGTGATTGGACACACAAGGAATTTGTCTTGGTGCATACTCTCTTGGTGTACATAAAATAAAAGATACATTCGTCAAGAATCATGAGGTACAACACTTAATGATAGTCATAGGGAAACAGTCAATATAAATCTTAAGGATACCAGCAACAAGGTTATAGTCATACAGTCATAAGTGGGAAGAGATGGGTGATAGAAACAATGAGAAGATTAATAGTAGTGCAGACTTAGTAACTAGTTAGACAGTGTTGAGGGGATTATTTGTTTAGCAGAGTGATGGCATTCAAGAAAAATCTGTTCTTACATCTAGTTGTTCTGGTGTGCAGTGCTCTAATAGCGTCGTTTTGAGGATAGGAGTTGAAACCGTTTATGTCCAGGATGCGAGGGGTCTTTAATATTTTCACAGCCCTATGTGACACAGGTGCCATAGAAACCTATGTTCTTTTGTATTGTCAATTCTCAGGGACATTTGCCATCAGTCAATTACCATTTGTTTATCTAAATTTCTGGAACACTCTGGTAAATTTACTTGCATTATTTGTTAGGCAACTAGGATAAATCTATTGTGCTATGTTATGTGCAAGCTTCGCCCACAAACAGTTGCCAACAGTCATTAAAGTTAGGGATTAACTTTGTTTTGTTTGCTTTATTTAATGCATTTTTATTGCTCAATGACTGAAATAAAGTCACTTATTGTCTTTATTGCCTTTTTCTTTTCTATGTTTTACTTTTCCTTTTTTTCTTTTTTCAGTACCTTCTGAAATTGTATTTTATGTATTTAAGTATTTAAACATTTATTTATGTATATTACACCAGGCTAATACAGAGTTTTACAATCAGGCTAGACATACTTTTTGCAGAAAGGACTAGAAAGGGTTAACAAATCTCTTTGGGGCCCCTCTCCCCACAACATTCTTCCTTAGACATAAATGAACCATTCATACCTTCTGGAGTTTCTTTGTTCAGGTTGGGTCTGGTGGTTGCATCTGAGGTGAATGAAA
This sequence comes from Pituophis catenifer annectens, assembly GCF_029215685.1. Taxonomy (NCBI): domain Eukaryota; kingdom Metazoa; phylum Chordata; class Lepidosauria; order Squamata; family Colubridae; genus Pituophis; species Pituophis catenifer. The sequence goes on along the minus strand of NW_027256881.1, from coordinate 157,761,813 downwards.
AGCAGAAAGGTTTTTAAAACTGAATGAGGACATTTTATTTCATCTAGCTACTAAAACAATGTCCAATTGTACTTTGAGTAATGGCAACAGGCTGACTCTCACTAGATTATATAATGCATTTGTCTTTTCTAATTATTTCTGGTATAGTGCAGAGTTTAGATTTAGAAATTACAAATTAGAATACTTGTAAATTTGAGATTTTAAAATACGTTATTGTTCTTATTATACTGAAAGCACATTTACCATGCACAAAAGTCTCTGGATTTTAATGGATGTATGCTCCATGTCTCAAAGACTTGAACGGCTTATTGTGATAATAATGCTACATTTAATACACTCTTAAATAAACAATAAACAGCAGCCATAACTAGTTCTACAGTCTGAATATATTATTATCTAAACCCAGACTCAGATGCATATGGCTAGTTTCTGTAACTTCGAACCAAGCTCCATATTAAATAATGATCTTAAATAATGAGCTCCCTTAGTCGTCCCAGAAGGATACCATGGTCAATGGTATCGAAAGCCACTGAGAGGTCAAGTAGCAGCAAGATGGAGGAATGACCCCCATCTCGGGCTTGCCAGAGATCATCCATCAGCGTGACCAAAGCAGTTTCCGTGCTGTAGCCAGGCCTGAAGACAGACTGAAAAGGGTCTAGATAATCCGTTTCCTCCAATGACTGTAGGACCTGAAGTGCCACCACTTTCTCTACAACCTTTCCCACAAAGGGTAGGTTGGAGACTGGACGAAAGTTCTTTAATTCTGCTGGATCCAAGGAAGGCTTCTTGAGGAGGGGCCTTACAACCGCTTCCTTTAATGGTTGCGGGAAGGCCCCTTCTCTCAAGGAAACGCTAACTAAAGCCAGCCTCGTGTCACCTCCCTGCTGGCCAAAACCAGCCAGGAGGGGCACGGGTCCAACAAACAAGTGGAGGAACTCATCACTCCTACAGCCTTGTCCACTTCCTTAGGAGTCACAGGCTCAAACTCATCCCACACAATAGGACTAAGACCTGCCCCCGACATCTCGGTCGGAATTGCCCAATCAGAGTCCAGGTCCATCCAGATCTGAGTGACTTTATCCTACAGAAACTGCACAAACTCCTCAGCTCTACCCTGCAAGGGCTCCTCCACTCCCCCTACATTAAGGAGGGAGCGAGTCACCCTAAATAGGGCAGCTGGGCGCGAATCAGTGGATGCAATAAGTGCAGAAAAATGTGAACATTTTGCCACCCGTATCGCCACTAAATAAGTCCTAATAAAGGCTATTAAGAGTGTTCGGTCAGATTCGGAGTTACTGGTCCTCCAGCATCGCTCTAGACGTCTCTTCTGGCACTTCATCTCCCGGAGCTCTTCGGTAAACCAGGGAGCTTTCCTGGATCCACTGCCATGGAAAGGTCGCCAAGTCGCAATCCGGTCCAGTGCCCCAGATACTGAACTATTCCAGGCAGCCACCAGGGACTCAGCTGGACTGTGGACAAGAGAGTCAGGTATTTCCCCAAGCTCCTTCTGGAACCCTTCAGGGTCCATTAGGTGCCTGGGGCGGAACCACTTAATCGGCTCTGCCTCCATGCGATGGAGGAGTAGCGCCGTGAATTCTAACTTCAGCAGGAAATGATCTGACCATGACAAGGGAGAAGCATCTATACCCCTTAATTCCAGATCATATCTCCACTGCCCTGAGAGAAACACCAGGTCAAGTGTGTGTCCCCTATGAGTCGGACCCTGAACTACTTGGGTCAGATCCATGGTTGTCATGGAAGCCATGAACTCCTGAGCCGCATCTGAGGATTCGCCAAGTGACAGCAAATTGAAGTCCCCCAGTACCATAAGCCTGGGGAACTCCACCGCCAGCCTGGCTACTGCCTCTAGCAGCACAGGCAGGGCTGTCATAACACAGCTGGGAGGCAGGTATGTCAACACCAAGCCCAACTGAGAGCCCCTGAGTCCAACCTCAAGAGGAGAGACTCATACCCAACAATCTCAGGGGCAGGGATCCTGCGAGGGCAAAGACTCTTCCAGACAATAGCTGCCACTCCTCCACCCCTTCCCTGGAGTTGTGGCTGATGCAATATCTGGAACCCGTCTGGGCACATCTCTGAGAGGGGCACACCCCCCTCCTGGCCCAGCCAGGTCTCAGTTATGCATGCCAGGACAGCCCCCTCCTCCAGGATTAAGGAAGCTGGGAGTGGGAGGCACCATGTTACCGTGGCTCTCCTCCTATCTCTCTGGTTGGTCACAATCGGTGCTGGTAGGAGGACAGAGGTCGACCCCTAGGCCCCTTGTTTGTGGGGTGCCTCAGGGCTCGGTCCTCTCTCCCCTATTTAAATCTACATGAAGCCGCTGGGTGAGATCATCCGATGACATGGGGTGAGGTATCAGTAATACGTGGATGATACCCAGCTGTATATCTCTACCCTATGTCAATTCAGTGATGTGGTGGATGTGATGTGCCAGTGCCTGGAGGCTACGAGAGTCTGGATGGGAGTCAACAGGCTCAGACTTAACCCAGACAAGACCGAGTGGCTGTGGGTATTGCCTCCTAAAGACTATGTTGATTGTCCATCCTTGGTTCTGGGGGGGGGGGAAGAAATTGTCCCCCTCAGAACGGGCTCGCAATTTGGGTGTCCTCCTAGACTCACAGCTAAGATTAGAGCAACATCTGACAGCTGTGGCTAGGGGGACTTTTGCACAGGTTCGCCTGGTGCACCAATTGCAACCCTACTTGGATCAGGAGGCTCTCCTCACAGTCACTCATGCCCTTGTCACCTCACAGTTAGATTATTGCAACGCGCTCTACATGGGGCTACCCTTGAAAAGTGTTCGGAGACTACAGTTGGTCCAGAACACAGCCGCGTGAGCTGTCGTCGGTGCACCTAGATACACCCACATTACACCAATTCTCCGCAAGCTGCACTGGCTCCCTATTGGTCTCCGGTCACAATTCAAGGTTATTACCTTTAAAGCCCTACATGGCTCAGGGCCAGGTTATCTTCGAGACCGCCTTCTGCCGCATAGCTCCCAGCGACCAGTAAGATCCCACAGAGTTGGTCTCCACCAGGTCCCGTCAGCTAAACAATGCCAGCTGGCGGGCCCGCAGGGGAGGGCCTTCTCTGTGGCTGCCCCAGGTCTCTGGAACCAGTTACCTCCTGAGGTCCGGACCATCCCCACTCTATTGGACTTCTGAAAAGCGGTGAAGACCTGGCTTTTCCAGCAGGCCTGGGGCTGTTAATCTTGCTCTTGTGATCTGGCAAGATCCAGCCACGAATGGCGTGAATGAGTTTTTAATGTTTTTAATTTTTAAATGTTTTTTTTTTATAATGATTTTTTAAAATGTATTGTGAGCCACTCTGAATCTTCGGAGAGGGGCGGCATATAAATTGAATTAATTAAATTAAATTAAATTAAATCAAATTAAATTAATTAATTTAATTAAATCTTTCTAAATCCATCTTAATTAGTTGAATTTTCCAACTGAAAATAAGGGAGGAAAATTATGAGCTTTATTTAGAAACACTTCTGTGAAGACAACCTAATTTAAACTAACAAGTTTAGAGCCAGAGCTGAAGATGTCACAATACCAGCAGAGTATTTAATTTGTATATAAGCCCTTAAAATATATTAAATATAATTTGCATAATCTTCATCCTTCTCAATGTGTGCATTAAGTCATGACTTACTACATAACTTTTCCCATTGTTTTTACTTTACATAGCAAAGGTTTTTTAAAGCAGGGTTAACATATGGATTGGACTTGGTCCCAGTATAATTTTCCATTGCAACACTCATTAGCTTATTAAATTAAATTATAATAAAGCCTAAAGATGGGGAAAAGTTATTACAATCTATGACTGGGGCAGTATTGATATTTTCTTCAATCAATAATTCTGATAATTTCATTTTAGATTGATAACATTCCAAAGAATATCTGTAATCTTGCAACACAAGGTTGATCCTAGTATTTTGTTTTTCATAATAAATTCCCGCCATCTAATGAAACTCTAATCTATCAAAGTTGTAGAAGTAACAATTCAACACAAATAATTGCAGAAATTATGTTTCTATTCTCATAATAATTATGTTTCCTAGGAAGATTTCAGCATTAAAATTATAAGGGAATTTTTAAAAGAACATTAGTACTCATAAAATAAAAGTGATACATTTAGATTTTTCAGATGTGATACAGAACAAATTATGGTGTACTATTGGTATATGACAGCAGAAAAATTATCTAGAATGCATAAAGGTACTTCAAATCTATATTGGAATGTGGACAAGAGGAAGGGTCATTTTATCTTGCTTGATAGATGTGCAAAATTTTCTAACTTTCTTTTGGTTTTGATCTTTTTATTCATACACAAAATTCAGGTAATTTCCTAGCCAATTGTGATTCTAAAAATAAAAGGCCTGGAGGAGCAATAGTAGAATGGAAATGAAAGGGCACTTTCCTCTGGATGCTCCTAATAATTTAGTAAAGATCTGGTTTTTTATTCCTATTCAATTTAGTGTAGAACATTCATAAGAGAAATCTCATGACTGCCCATTAGAAATAACTATGAAATAGCTATGTACATCTCCAGCAGGTGATGCCTCCTCTCAGAATGGGAATTTCTGAATGAGTTTTAATCAAAGGAGCCCTCTAAGGAAACACTGATTCTTCTTTTATTTTGATATAATTTGGCAAAAGTACATAAGCCCCCCTGATCTTTTTTTGCCTTTCTCACTCCCAGTCGTTGCTTACATTTTACAAGGAAAAACTGGTTCTAGATTTTCTCAGATTGTCAGAAAAAGAAAAAAAAAGGAAAAAAAATGATAGAAGGGTGTAATTTGGAAAGAATATGACATTCCCTTAGATTAGAATGGTGAGCTTTGCAAATATTTAAAAAATATTAGATATTCACACCTGTGTTTTTGATCCATGGCCCTCCTGGCTTGTGAAAGCTTCCCGGGAAGTAACATGCGGGGGGGTTCTAGTGATGATTAATGTTTCCCTGTGGGAGAGGATGGTGCCCCAACATTTTAAGGAGGCCATGGCCTGTCTCTTCTTAAGAAGCCATCACTAGACTCCATCCTATTGGATAATGTTTATCCTGTCTCCAATCTTCCTTTTCTGAGGAATGTTGTTGAGAAGTGGTTGTATGGCAGGTCCTGAGGTTTCTGGATGAAATGGATTATCTAGACCCTTTCCAGTCAGGGTTCAAGCCTGGATATGGGATGGAAACAGAGCCACTGTGGCGCAGTGGTTAGAACGCAGTACTGCAGGCTACATCTGCTGACTGCCAGCTGCCTGCATTCTGGCAGTTCGAGTCTCACTGGCTCAAGGTTGACTCAGCCTTCCATCCTTCCAAGGTCGGTAAAATGAGGACCCAGATTGTTGGGGACAATATGCTGACTCTGTAAACCACTTAGAAAGGGCTGTAAAGCACTGTGGAGCGGTATATAAGTCTAAGTGCTGTTGCTATTGCTATTGGTCACACTTTTTAATGGCCTCTGGTGGGAGCGGGATGAGGGTAGTGTATCCATCCTCATTCTAGTTGACCTCTCAGCGGCCTTTGATACTTTTAACAATGGTATCCTTCTGGAGCAGCTTCAAGGCTTGGGAGTGGGAGTGGGACTGTGTTGTCCAGTTTCACTTCCTTCCTCTGTGGTCGCTTTCAGTCAATGTTGATAGGAAGCATGATGTCCGCCCCTCATTCCTTGCTCTGTAGAGTCCCACAGGGCTTGGAACTTTCTCTGCTTCTATTTAACATCTACAGGAAGCCACTAGATGAGATCATCCACCATCATGGGCTGAAATATCATCAATAACCTGATAACATCGAGCTATATGTATCAGCCCATGGTGAGTTAAGTAATGCCTTGGCTTCCCTCTTGTAGTGCTTGGAGGTTGAAACTGAACCCTGGCAAGTTGGAATGGCTCTGTGTTTGGGGTTCTCTGGTCCATGGAGAATTGCCATCTCTGATCTTGGATGGGGTGCCACTGCCCCAGGTAGACCTAGTGTTTAATCTAGACTCGTGATTCCTGGACTCACAACTCCTGCTCAAGGAGCAGGTGGCAGGCATGGCCAGGAGGGTCTTTGTACAACTGTGGGTTGTGTGTCAATTATGCCCTTTCCTGCACCAACAATAACACTGTTCACAGTCACTCATACCCTAGTCCAGGGGTCAGCAAACTTAAACACTCAAAGAGCCACTTGGACCCATTTCCCACAGAAAAAAATCACACCGGAGCCACAAAACCTGGATGGGTGTGGCCAACTCGATGTCACTCACTCATCCAGTCACATGACCCCCCCCTAGCCACGCCTACCCAGCCAGGGGATCCGTACAGCGAGGCTCCAACTCAAGGAGGAGAAGACGGAGGAAGATGGGGGCGGGGGAAGTGTAAACAGCAGCTACCTTGAGCAAGTCGCAGCACTATTACACAGGGCTCTGAGTGGTTGGAGAAGCGGCAGAAACAGCAACCAGGGCTGCGCTTTCAGCAGGTAAGCAACACTGTCTCTGCTGCGAGGAACTTTGGAGAGAGAGGGCGGGGGAAGGCTGTGGCCGTTCTCTCCAGCTAAGAGACAGGCTGCTCCCACAGCCTGCCCCACCCTCTCTCCAAAGTTCCTCATGGCAGAGGCAGCTTTGCTTACCCGCTGAAAGTGCAGCCCTGGCTACTCTTTCTGCCGCTTCTCCAATCACTCGGAGCCCTGCGTAATAGCGCTGCGGCTTGCTCAAGGTAGCTGCCGTTTACACTTCCCCCACCCAGGCTGCGAACTCCAGCCTGAAGCGGCAGGAAGCAAAGGCTGTCTTACGTGCAAATGTGGCACGAAGGTAGGTACAGGGCAGCTTCTCTCCTGCACTCTCCTCCTCCTCCCACTCTCGTGATGCCTGGCTGGCTGTGGCTGAGCCGGGAGCATGCGCACACATGGGGAGACCCTCCTTAAGCAAGCCGCTGCCCACCCTGCGTGCACCTTTCCTGAGCTTCGGCGTTCACTTGAGGAGGGTCTCCCTGCGTGTACGCACACTCCCGGCTCAGCCACAGCCAATCAGGCAGGGCATCATGAGTGTGGAAGAGCCACACTCAAGGGGCCAAAGAGCCGCATGTGGCTTGCGAGCCGTGGTTTGCTGACCACTGCCCTAGTCAACTCATGTCAACTCATGTCTTGACTATTGCAATATGTTCTACATTGTGCTGCCTTGAAAAGTATCTAGAAGCTTTAATTAGTTCAAAATGCAGCAGTTCACGTGGTTTTGTGTAGGCATAGATGTGCACATATGTCATCTCTATTGCGGAAGCTGCATTGGCTGCCAAGTTCCTTCTGGGTTCAATTCAAGGTGCTGGTTGTCACCTTTAAAGCCCTACAGGATTTGGGATTAGATTATTTGAAGGACTATCCTTTCCCAGTCACATTTACCTGACCCACCAGAATGGCAAGGCAGGGAATGTTACAGATCCCCTCTCCAAAGAGTTGTGTTTAGCAGGAACAATATGAAGGGCCTTCTCCATGGTGGCTCCCTCCCTTGGAACATCATCCCCACAGAGTTAAGATTGGTCCCCATTTTGACATGCTCTCACAAGACCCTGAAGACTTGGTTTTGACAGCTGGCTGGGAAACCCAGAGTGGGATGAAGCCCATCAAATGGTTTATTTGATTGACTGATTGTTTTCACCAGGGAGTAGGAGTTATCACTTTTCATCGTTTTTATATTTTGTTTTTATCTTTGTAAGACATCCGAAGTCACTGAGAGCTAGTTGGGTGGCCATAAAAATTTTCTTAAATAAATAAATAATAATAAAAAAAGTATTGGAAGAGATTTACCTATGAATATTAATTAAAAATCTTTTTCATAATTTCACAAAGACCTTGAGAAACAGGAATACGTTTTTCTACCTTGGACTCACATGTAAATTTGTGTAAACACATTGTGCAATCAATGTAGCACTATAAAAAATAATAGTTCAATGGAACGTTTTATCTCAACTTCTAAGAACAATCAGCTGTGAAACAGAAACTTGTCTGCACTTGTAAACACATTTTTGGTAGATTCCATTGACACAATTGGAACTTCATTGACACAATTGGAACTTACTTCCAAGTGTGTTCAGACAGTTCACATAAATATCCACCCATTTTTTTTATATAAGTTACTAGGTAGCTTTAAATAGATTCAGGAGCAGATTTTTACAGAAGTCATGAACCTGAGGAAGAAAAAAAGAAAAAAAAGAACTTGAGACAAATCCAAACTTCTGTCTTACAAGGCTTAACGGATATAATTTACTGTTGATCACTGAGTCATTCTGAAATAGAGGAAGCAGGGAAGGTATATAAACCTGGTACTGTCTGCCTGACTTCCACGATTTTCTGAAAGCAACAAAGGAGTTACCTTCAAGTTTATTCAAAACAATAGGTAAGATTTATTATAAACTTCAGCTTTGTAAAACCATTGTTTGCAATTAAGCAAGTTGAGATCATTTTAGAAAAAAAAAGTAATTTAGGATCAGTCACATTTCACACAATTCTACAAAGTTGTTGTGTTTTGTTCTACTTTTAAGAATATGTTACATCTATTACCATAATTTATTAGGTTTTATACTAGCTTAAATAGAATGACTTTTTAAAAAATTGACACTGATGTTTTTTGAATTTGCCAATGATCCCATTAGGCATTCCTGGAATCTTCTAAACTAATATTTCTAACCTACTAAACTAATATTTCTAAGATTCCCTGGAAAGAGGAAATTAGAATTAAAACTGTTTCAAGGCTACAGACCTTTTTGTGCATGTATATGAATGAACTGCAATTGAACTCAATGAGATTGACTTCCAAGTAAATGTATATTGCAATACGTAAGACTTCAAATGTTTAAACCGAATCCTAGCCCTTTTTGCTTTTTGACTCAAGATGGCTTAATACTTTTCCCTAAGACAAACTGACAAACTCATAAAATATGCTATTTTTTCTATTTCCTCCTCTCTGTTATTACGGATTTTGGCAGACTGGTTTAGTGCCTCCCAGTATTTTATGCATGGTACTAAAGTTCTAACTCAGCAATTTTAATTTATTAAAATCTATTATTAAATTTATACGCTGCCCATTCCACTATCCATTTTAAAGTTCATCTCAACTTCTGCTGCCTGTAGTTTCTCATTAGATGCTACAGCTATGGAAAAGGGCCACAGAAAAGCCAACTACACATACAGTGGTGTCACACCACTTCCTAGCACACCTGAGATGTTGGGAAGTCAACTAAGAATCATGTTAATCCAATCTGTTTACATGCTCTCAAGATAAAGGCTGCCAGGACAAATTCTTGCAATCAGGAACAAATTCTGATTGCATTGCCTCAGGAGCAATCACCATTGCCAAATTGTTAGCCCTGTAGCCTTTGCATCTGCTGCTATAGTTGATTATGGTATATCTGATATAAGGCAAAAGATTGAGAAGCAATATATTCTAAATGAGCTGTTTCCAACCTGGGGTCCTTCGGACATGTTGAATTTTAGATTCAATCATCCCTGATAGGTGTGGTTTTTTTGATTGGCTTTTATGGAAATAGCTGGAGTTCTCTTTTACTGCAGCAAATCAATAAGGAAAAGTTTAGGAACTATTTTAGGTTTATAGATTTATATATAGATGATACAGTAGATATAAAAAGTATGCACACTCTGTTAAAATGCCAGGTTTTTGAGATATATAAAAAAATCAGACCAAGATAAATCACTTCAGATTTTTCTCCACTTTTAATATATTATGTAAGCTGTACAATTCAATTGAAAAACAAACTGTGATCTTTTAAATGGGGGAAAAATTTTACAATAATATGGTTGCATAAGATTACACACCCTTAAACTAATACTTTCTAGAAGCACCATTTTATTTTATGACAGCATTCAGTCCTTTGGAGTAGGAGCATGGCACATCTTGCCTTGGTATCTTTACCAATTATTCCTTGCAAAAGCATTCCAAATCTGTCAGATTGCAAGATCATCTCCTGTTGCACAGCCTTCTTCAGGTCACCCTGCAGATTTTCAATTGGATTCAGGTTTGGGATCTGGCTGGGCCTTCCAAAAATTGATCTTCTGGTGAAGCCATTATTTTGTTGATTTGAACATATGCTTTGGATCGCCATGTTGAAAGGTGAAATTCATCTTCATCTTTAGCATTTTGGCACAGGTCTGAAAGTTTTGTGTTAAAATTGATCAATATTTGGAACTGTTCATCTTTCCCTACACCTTGACTAAAATCCTATTTCCAGCTAAATCAAAAACAGCCCCAAAGCATAAAGCTGCCATTACAGGGGTGGGTTCTAAATTTTTTTACTACCAGTTCTGTGGGTGTGGTTTATTTGTGGGCGTGGTTTGATGGTCATGTGACAAACAATTCTTTAGGATTTAATAGAAGTACTGGTCTACCAGGCTTTTAACTACTTGCAGAGCCATACCAGTCTACCCATTTGTTCTTGGAGCATACCGGTCTACCCATTTGTTTTTGGAGTGTTCCAGTCTACCCATTTGTTTTTGGAGTGCACTGGTCTACCACCACACTGCCTTTTACCACTGATCAGCTGTAAGGTGGCCCTTTGAAGCGCCGCAGCAAGAGTTTAAACAGTTTTTTGCCATTCTGCCACCACCGAGAGCATTAGAAACCACTTTCAGGCAGCTTGGCCTCATTTGCCAATCTACCACCACTGAGCGGTTTACAAGGAGTGGTTCTAGCCTATCAGTTGGGAGGCTTCTTGGCTTCTCAATTTAAAGCTAAGGTATCTTGGGGTTTTTTTCTCTTCTTTGTCAAGTGAGCCCTGATTTTTTCCTTCTAGCCGATCAGCTGGGACTCAGGAGGCAGCGAATAGATTGGGGGCAGGGCCAGGCAGAGGTGGTATTTACCGGTTCTCCAAACTACTCAAAATTTCCACTGCCAGTTCTCAAGAACTAAGGAGAACCGGTAGCAACCCACCACTGTGCCATTACTATGTTTCACTGTGGGTACGGTGTAAATTTTGGTGATGTGCAGTGTTCTTTTTGCACCAAACATATTTTTTGGAATTATGGCCAAAAAGTTCAACCTTAGTCTCATCAGACCATAAGATGTATTTCTCGCATGATTTTGTTAGATTTGATGTAGCTCTTTGTAAATGTCGTCAGATTTTGATGTTTTTCTTTGTAGGAAAAAGTTTCTATCTTGTCACCTTACTCCACAGCCCAGGCATATAAAGAATACAGGAGATTATTGTCACATGTAGTACCCAAGCAATACCTGTCATAAATTCCTGCAGCTCCTCTGATGTTGCGATAGGCATCATAGCAGCTTCTCAGACTAATTTTCTTATTCTTTTTCATCAATTTTGGAGGGATGTCAAGTTCTTGGTATTGTCCCTATTGTGCCATATTTTCTCTACTTGTTGATGACTGTCTTCACTGTGTTCCACGGTATAGCCAATGCCTGGGAATTTTTTACACCCTTCTCCTAACTGATACCTTCCAACAATGAGATCCCCTTGGTGCTTTGTAAGCTCTTTGCAGACCATGGATTTTGCTGTAAGAGACAACTGAGTACATGCCAGAAAAATCCTACTAGAAAAGCTCAACTTTATATGGGCTTGATCAAGATCACTTTAATTAACGGCAGGTATGTGCTGACTACCACTTAACATCAGTTTGAATATGATTGGTTAATTCTGAACACAGCCACATCCCTACTTATAAGAGGGCATGCACACTTATGCAACCATATTGTCCTAAGTTTTTTATTTTTATTTTTTCCGCTAAAAGATTTCAGTTTATCTTTCAGTTGAATTGTACAGTTTATAGGTTATAGTAAAGGTGGAAAAATCCTGATATGATTTATGTTGGTCTGATTTTTTTTTCATTTAAAAAAATATGTTGTGTCCATTTTTTATATCTTCTGTACATATCCTTTAAATGAAGCATAGATATGTAGGTTGCATTCTGGAGTACAAAGGATTAAAGGAGGGAAAAGACATAAGAGTTAGAGTGAGTTTCATATCTAGGAGATATATATCTTCAGAGAGGCCATTCGCAAACATTCTGAACTACTTAAGAAACAAATTCCATTAACCAGATTAAGCACAAATATGTTTCAATGTTCTTTTGTTTTTAGAAATGATTGCCTTCATTGTCTTGCTAAGTGTTGCTGCAGTGCTGCAACAATCTCCTGGAAATGTAAGTTTCATAATTTTGTATCACATATAGCAGATTTGATATATACAGTACATAACTCTCCTTTTACAATTAATCATTCATTAAACTATCCAATATATGTTGGATTGTTTCATATTTGTGAGGGGGTTGAAATACCTTGAGGAGCAAGAAGAAGAGATGAAGCCAGGACAACAGTCAGATAAATCTAAATCCAATGTAGAAATTTGAGAAAGAATCTCAGACAAGACCACTCTTAGTTCTCAATAAGATGAAGGCTGGGGAAAAGAGCATTTAGATTTTTAAGATTCTATTGCTGTGTATAGGGGTGGGTTCTAAATTTTTTTACTACCAGTTCTGTGTGCGTGGCTTATTTTGTGGGTGTGGCTTGATGGTCATGTGACAATTCTTTAGGATTTAGCAGAGGTACTGGTGTACCAGGCTTTTAACTGCTTGCAGAGCTGTACCAGTTTACTCATTTGTTTTTGGAGGCACCGGTCTACCCATTTATTTTTGCAGGCACCGATCTACCCATTTGTTTTTGCAGGCACCGGTCTACTCATTTGTTTTTGCAGGCACCGGTCTACCACCACACTGCCTTTTAACACTGATCAGCTGTAGGGCGGCACTTTGAAGCCCCGCGGCAAGAGTTTAAACAGTTTTTTTCCTTCTAGCCGATCAGCTGGGACTCAGGAGGCAGCAATAGATTGGGGGTGGGGCCAAATAAAAGGTAAGAATAACGCGGGGGGTGGGGGCGCAGGGGGGCAGAACTGGTTTGGTGACATCATATCGTCACCACTACTGGCTTGGGGGAACCGGGCCGAACTGGGAGGAACTCACCACTGGCTGTGTTACTGTAACCTTGTAAGCAAATAATATTATCATTCATTACTCTGGTTTCTTGGTCTGGTCACTAAAGCTTGGTCAGTCTAACTATTCATTTTAATTCAAAAATATATTCCAGTGCTAAACACACAAAACAAAATAAAACCATGCTGAATCAAATCAAATATAACTAAAATTGGCACATCTAATGAAAAGAATCTTACTAATTTTAATGTCCATGGTCTATAACAGAATCTAAGGCCCAGCCCTCTGGAATACCCCCCCCCCACCTGAGGGATCCCTACACTTTTAAGCCTTTGGAGGGCAGTGAAGACCTGGTTCTGCCACCCCCACCCCCCCACTTCCCAAATGTTGGGCTAAAATGGGGGTTCAATGAGGCTGATTGGTCTGACGCTTGGTGGGTAGGGTGGCTCCAGAGGTGGGTTTCATCAGGTTCTGAACAGTTCTGGAGAACCGGTAGTGGAAATTTTGAGTAGTTCGGAGAACCGGTAGTAAAAATTCAGACTGGCCCCACCCCCATCTATTCTCTGCCTCCCAAGTCCCAGCTGATCAGGAGGAAATGGGGATTTTGCAGTAACCTTTCCCTGGATTGGGGAGGGAATGAAGATTTTACAGTATCCTTCCCCTGCCACGCCCACCAAGTCACGCCCACCAAGCCATGCCACACCCACCAAATCACACCCACAGAACCAGTAGTAAAAAAATTTAAAACCCACAACTGGGTGGCTCGCTTTTTATTCCTGTTGTGAGCCACTTAGGATCATTACATGAGATAGACAGCGATATAAGCTCTTTATGTAAATATATACATACATAAATATCACTGCAGTATTCCCTTGAAATAGATGAGGAAAAATGATTAATTCATTTTAACTTTGTGCTATAATCACCTGTTTCTTATGTGGCGACTAGTCTCTTTCCAAATGCACAGACAAATGGGGCCACTGTTTCATAGCTCGGGATCACACTTTGCATTTGGGGGAAGTGAAGAAAGTTGCAGGAGTAGAAAGGTGATAGAAGGAGATAAGACAAAGTCAATTCACAAGGAATGGGCCAGTATTTCTGATTGCTTGCTTGCTTGATTGATTGATTGACTGATAAAATTTATATTGCCGCCTATTTGCACATGGCGACTCAAGGCAGCTTACAAGTATAAACTTTTCAAACTTACATTAGGGCTATTTTAGGGAATATGTGAGAGTTGTGTGTTTCCTGTCTCAGAATGATGAGGAATCATGCCACCAGTTTTCAACAACAGTTGTATCCTGGACCTGGAGAAAAGAAGTTTGGGCTTCCATTCAGCCCTGAGGTCACTAGTTGCCTGTTCCATTTAAAGTCATCATTTTTATTTATTTATTTATTGTTTGTTTTGCTCTCTGTCTTAAGGCTGATTTTGCTTCTGAGTCAAGTAACAAAAGAGAAAACCAAAAGGAGATTGTTGACAAGCACAATGCTTTAAGGAGATCAGTGAGACCAACTGCTAGGAACATGTTACAAATGGTAAGCTAAATGTAATTATATTTATGTCCTTGTCAGAAAGTTTGCAAGTTTGACTTTCTTACTAGTTTAAATATTAATGTGCTTTACCAGCTAGGATAAGAGAAGATGCTTACTATTTATTTATTGAGCAGTTCGGCTTCTTTGGCAATATGGATTTAGGTGCATCTGTATTTATGTTTGAATGTAGGGTGAAAAGCCCAAACGGAATGATTTATGTGACTAAATAAATATGATGGCATCTATGAAAAAAATGGAGGGAGGTGGGGTAGTCAGAATGACATAAATGACAATGTCATGATATATCCAGTGGTGGGATTCAGCCAGTTCGCACCACTTCGGGAGAACCGGTTGTTAACTTTTTTTTTTTTTTGATTTGATTTATATGCCGCCCTTCTCCGGAGACTCAGGGTGGCTTACAATACAACTTTCTGAGCAGTTTGGTGAACTGGTTGTTGGAAGAAATCATTAGGGCAGAGAACCGATTGTTAAATTATTTGAATCCCACCACTGGATATATCCCTCAGCACTTTCTACATGCATCACCAGATCCTGTGGATGCTACTGTGTAAATTATCAGAGAAGTGTCACACATGAATTCATCATGCAGGAACTTTTAAAAAATTGGTGGTTGGGGAGGAGAAAATCTGCCCTGGGCCCCTAATGTGTGGGGTTCCATGGGGGTTGGTGCTTCTCCTCTCCTATTTAATTTCTAAAAGAGATTGCTAGGTGACCTTATCCATCACTAGGGGATGAGGTATCCTCAATATGCTGATAATATTCAATTACATATGTCTGCCCTTGGCAAATTAAGTGATGTTGTAGATGTTTTCTTGTGGTGTCTGGAGACTTAGAAGGTTTGGATGAGGAACAACAAGCTTTGGGTTTTGGGATGCTCCAGTTCTGGGACTATGACATCTTTGCTGCTCGATGGTGTTATATTGCCCTAAACAGATTCTGTGCCCAATCTGGGGGTTCTCCTGGATTCACAACTCCTGTTTAAAAAGCAGATGGCAGTTGTGGCTAAGAGGGACTTCCTAAACTTCATATTGTATACCAGTTGTGCCCATTCCTGAGGGGCCCTGTTCACAGTCTTTCATGCCCTATCCCAGTCACCTCCTGATTGGACTGTTTTAATGTGCTTTACATGGAGCTGCCTTTAAAGAAATCCAGAAGCTTCATCTGGTGCAAAATGCAGCAGAATGGGTAGTTATGCTTGTTCCTTGTAGAACAAATAATATACTTCTGCTCAGCAAGTAGCCTTGGCTACCAGTTAGTCTCTAGGCCCAAATCAAAGTGCTTATTTTGACCTTTAAAGTCCTGCATCAGCAGTCCCCAACCTTTCCGGCTTGGTGGCCTAGCGCAGGGGGGGTAGAGGGGATGGTTGTGTGTGAGGGGCAGAATGGAGCTTTGCACGTGAACACAAACACCCACCACTTGCATGAGTGGAGTTGCATGCGTAAGTGCCCACCATTCGAACAAGTGGAGTTGTGCGCACTCTCGCTCGCTCACCTCTCGCTTGAGTAGAGCTCACTTGCGTGGCCAGCTTCCCGAATGGGCCACGACTCAGGTGTTGGGGACCATTGTCCTACATAGCATGGGGCCAGGTTATTGGAGAAACCACCTCTTCCCAATTACATCATCCTGTCCCAGTTCTGGTCCCATTTCATTTTAGTCATATTTTATAGTTTTTGATGTTTTTAGTAATAATTGTTGCTGTTATTGTGAATTATTGGTTTTTTTAACTTTGTTATGTGCCACCCAGAGTTTTGTGTTTTATGAGAAAGACAGCTAAGGGATGGGGCGGGAGCGCCAACTATTCAAAGCATTTTAAAGAGAATATTGGTGTAACTTCTGAATTCTTAATTACAAGATTTGAAGGAATCCAAAAGGTAGTAAAACATTACAAGACATATTTTCTGCAAATTTAACATATGTTTTTTTCAATAACTGGTTGTTGCTGTCAACTTCTATTCAGGAATGGAATTCTAATGCTGCTCAAAATGCAAAACGTTGGGCAGATAGATGTTCTTTTAATCACAGTCCACGACACTTAAGAACTGTGGGTAAGTCAGTCCAAAACGATAGTATGGTTTTAACTGGTTAGTGGATTAATAGTATATTTCACATTAAATAGCACTTACAATCAATCTTGCGCGTCAATATTAGCAGCAAAAGTAATACCTATGAATTATTCTATAGTTACCATTCCTATATAGATGATTTGGTTTGATCGAGATGTTAATAATTTTCTTAATTCCTCCCCCCAATGGGTTTGCAGGAGAAATAGTATTTGAACAATGATTTTTTTTCATTTATTTTGTATATTATATATTACTACATTTATAGCCTACCATTCCCCAACAATGCTAAAGATAATGTCCTCACCACAGCTATTTTTGATGGTAGATGCTGAGGCCAAAGATGTTCAGAGATTTCCATGGTCAATTGGAGAATTAAATCTAAATCTTCCTAATCTCACTATGTATTAACATACAGATGTCCGCACAAATTAGGGCATCTGGGCAATAATTTACTTCCAAATAAAGTATATTAATGTTTTCATATGCTTTTCAGAAAACAAGGATTGTCAGTTTGCACAAGCAAAGATTCTAGAAAAGCATCACAGTAATTTGGGTGCAAAATGTTCATTTCCTTTCCAATGGTTTATCAAGATGATTGCATTAGTATTTCTGGAGAGATAAGAAATGCTCAGCTATCTCCTTTCTGCTGCCCTTTGCTTCTTTCAAAACATGTATTCACCTGTGTTTTCTTGCTGTTGCTTTTTTTTTTTTAACCTTCCACACTTTTAGGAAAATTAAGTTGTGGTGAAAATCTATTCATGTCGAGTCATCCTCATTCATGGACAGGAGTAATTCAGGCTTGGTATAATGAATACAAAAAATTCAGATATGGCGTTGGAGCAAACCCACCAGGTTCTGTTATTGGCCATTATACTCAGGTAGGACTTTTTCATATCTTTGCCATTTCTGTGTTCACCAAGTATAAATCCACAAAAATGAATAAGATAAAAAGGTAGATTCCTTTGAATTAAGCTTAACTCCTTGGCTGATCCTGAATTACTAAGCTAGGCCAGGCCTGGTTGTTACATAGGAAAATCATGGCTTGAAGCTAGACTGGAAAATTGAGAAAACACCCACAAAAAGAGCTGAAGGTGCTTCTTGGATGAGAAGCAAAATGTCTTCAAAGAAAAACCAGAAAGTCCAGTTGCCTCTTGGAAACAAGGATCTTTGGCACAACCATGACCTGGATGACTGAGAATCTCCATAGAAGATGGAGATTCTCAGACAAAAAGACAAAAAGATAATAGCAAAACCAAGAAAACCAAGCAACTATGTCCTTAAAATCACTAAGTAATCCCATAAACATGTTGTGGCCCGTCGGCTGCCAGCAGAGCAAGCAGCAGAATCAGACGAGGGCAAGGGGGAGACTGGGCCAGCTTTGGAGACTTTAGAAGGCTCTGATGAGGAAGAAGAAGAGGCAGATGCAGAGCCAGGACCTTCTATCCGCCCTAAGGTAGAGAGGCAGCTATCTTTGGGGCCTGAGCTGAGTGAGGGGGAGGAACAGGTGGGGGTCCATCCCAGATGCACCATATGCATAGAGAGGAGAGGAGAGCAATGGGCGGCAATAAGCCGGCTCTCAGGGAAAGAAGTTGCAGATGCTAGCCAGCTCCTCCCTGGCTTGGAAATAAATAGTAGGGGTTTAGGAGTGGCCTGTTATTGCAGACAACCATTCATTTTCCAGTGTACATCAATCAAGTCGGATTCCTTTGCCAGAAGCAGGTTTGTCGGGACTACCTGTAATTGCTCTGTCTTTGAGGTGCCAACTGAGTCTCCCTACTGGGAACAATAGGTAGGGCATTGCCTCAACCGGTGTGAACAGGGATTGTTTCTGCTTGGCTTAATCACTGAACTTTTTATCTTGAGTTCTCATGTGAACAGAGACTGTTCGTGCCCTGTTTCAGAAGGGGGGAAAGACTTTCATTTGTGACTAATTATTTTTCGTTTTGTCTATCCAATGTGAATAAAGACTGTTCCTGTCCTGTTTTTAAAAAAAGGTGTGATTTACTCATGAGCAAGTGGTTTCTCATTGCTTGCAAAGGCTGGGTCAGAACAAAACATGAGCAGAGGAGCATCGTGGTTAAGAGTTGTAGTCCCAGTCTATGTTAAGGAAAGGCAAAACTAGACTAGATTAAAGTGTTGTAATGTTTTTGTTGTTGTTGTTTAAGTTCTGATATGGTGCAAATGAGGGATGGCAAATATACTAAACATGTTATTTGTTATTCACAATTTGCTGCCCATTAAGACCTTGGCTTTCATGCAGCTGGGAAGGAGGAACTAGCTTGCTGGTCGTGGCACTTGACACGTAGACTGCTTTGGATGTGGTGGGGCACTTTAGAAAGAGATGGTCTATAAGGATGGAGCAGTTTCATATTTTACATTTTAAATACTGTATATACATTTAAACAACAGGATGAAACCTTATTTGTTCTAATATTTCTTTGCTTTGGCAAACATTTACATGAAATGATTGGAAAAGTTCTTTGTACGTTCATTGTTATTGTGGTATCCCACTTCACTGGCTAAGAGCAGACAACTATATATACTGCAACATGCTCGCATCTGGGTTTATTTTCTTACATGGACCTCTGAAGTCCATATGCTTATTATCAATATTAAGCCTCTAACATGTCAACCTGTGTGCATATTTTTTGTATTTACAGATAGTTTGGTACAAAAGTTACCTTGTTGGTTGTGCTGCTGCCAGATGTACTTCATCCAGATTCAACTACTTCTATGTTTGTCATTACTGCCCAGCGTATGTATCAACTATGATTTGTCTCATCAAGACAGAGAGATAGAAGAAGGAGAATGTTACAAAGAAAGAGGGGAAATGAAAGAGGGGAAGAAAACAGACATAAGGAGGAAGTCAACATTTCCTTCAATTCTTTCTCTCTCTAATAAGCCGGGAAAATCCTTTTTTTGCTTTCTCACAAAACTTGACAGTGTTTACTGCCTTTTGGAGAAGACTTCAGAAGTCAGGTCTTCTCCTCTGAATGTGGTGCTGTCTGCTTTCTCAAAACTATTGGGGGCGAGTCTTTGGCCCCCACAGAAAGGGCTCGCAATCTGGGAGTCCTCCTGGATATGCAGCTGTCCTTGGAGGAACATCTGACGGCTGTAACCAGGGGGACCTTTTATCAGGTTCGCCTGATTCACCAATTGCGGCCCTTTCTTGATCAGGATTCCCTGTGCACAGTCACTCATGCCCTCGTCACCTCTCGCCTTGACTACTGCAATGCTCTCTACATGGGGCTCCCCTTGAGGGGCACCCGGAGGCTCCAGCTGGTCCAGAACGCAGCAGCGTGGGTAGTGATGGGAGCAGCATGGCGCTCCCATGTAACACCGCTCCTGAGCGAGCTGCACTGGCTCCCGGTGGTCTTCCAGGTGCGCTTCAAGGTGTTGGTTATCACCTTTAAAGCGCTCCATGGCATAGGGCCTAGCTATCTTCGAGACCGCCTGCTGCTACCGACGACCCCCCAACGACCCGTGCGTTCCCACAGAGAGGGCCTTCTCAGGGTGCCATCAGCCAAACAATGTAGGCTGGTGACCCCCAGGGGGAGAGCCTTCTCTGTGGGGGCACCTACCCTCTGGAATCAGCTGCCCCCAGAGATAAGGAGAATCCAAGACCTCAGTGCCTTCCGCCGTGCTCTTAAAACTCACTTTTTCCAGCAAGCCGGGCTGGCTTAGGAAGAAATTTTTTAAAATTTTTAAATGTTTAATTGGTTTGTGGTTTTTTAAATTTTGGGCCAAATTTATATAGATTTTAATTGTTTTTAATATTTGTGTTTCATGTTTTTAATTCTGGCTGTGCAGCGCCCTGAGTCCTCAGGGAGAAGGGCGGTATATAAATTGAAAATAAAATAAAAAAAATAATAAAAAAAATAAAAAACTGGAACCCCAAACCAGAGAGACCAAAACAATGCAACCAAAGTCAATTATCTATTGATACGGCATTTTGGGGGGGATGTTCTGCAATCATAAATGTAACTATAATAATATATGGCACCTTTCTATTCATCTTTTTCATTCTAGAGGGAACATCGTAGGTTCAATTGCTACTCCATATAAATCAGGGCCACCTTGTGGGGACTGTCCTTCGGCTTGTGTCAACGGACTATGCAGTAAGTTTTTTTTTTTTTTAAAGATCAATTATTAAACTAACATTTGTAAAGGTCATGTCATGTCACAAAAGAGCAGATTTCATTTGAAGAGGTAACTGTCTCTAGGTAGGCATAATGGAAGATGGCCAGCTATCCAGCAAGACAGGCCTAGGCAAGACAACTGGATCATTACGTACATGAAGTGTGCTATTGTGGGATAACCAGACATCTAGAGTTGCCTCAATGGTGCTTCTATATAGAATTCTTTATTGGCCAAGTGTGATTGGACACACAAGGAATTTGTCTTAGGTGTATATGCTCTCAGTATACATAAGAATAAAATACATTCATCAAGAATAAAAAGATACAATGCTTAGTGGTAGTCAATGTTACTAATAAGCTATCAAATCATACTAGGAAACAAATAAAAACAATATAATTGAAAAATACAAGCAACATGGCTATAGTAACAAGTGGGAAGAGATAGATACTAGTACGGAAGAGAAGAATAATAGTGATACAGTCTTAGTAAATTATTTGACAGTGTTATGGGAATTAGTTGTTAAGCAGAGTGATGGCATTCAGGAAAAACTGTCCTTGTGTCTAGTTTTGATGTGCAGTGCCCAATAGTGTCTTTTTGAGGGTAGAAGTTGAAAGAAGTTATGTCCAGGATGTGAGGGGTCTGTAGATATTTTCACAGCCCTTTTTTTGACTCGTGCAGTATACAGGTCCTCAATGGAAGGCAGGTTGGTAGCAATTGTTTTTTCTGCAGTTCTAATTATCCGTCAAAGTCTGCATTTGTCTTGTTTGGTTGCAGAGCCAAATCAGAAAGTTATGGAGATGCAGATGACAGAATCCCACACTAGTGGTGGCAATTGAATCAGAAAAGATGAGGATGATATCGATCCATTTCAATTTATGAAGAACTTAAAATCCATACCAGCTTTCTCTGAATTTTGTTCAGGGCTATTGTTGAAACTAATTCAGTAGCTACATATAATTACTGTAATATATACTCTAAAATAATTACTCTAAGTACTATTTTAATTTTAAAAATCTTCAACTTTAAAGCACCCCATTAAAAATACATATGTTTGATTCTGAGCTCTAAAACTGCATACAATTGTAAAAGAGTTCCTAGCAGTTATGCTTTTGGTGATGTTTCACTTTTATTCATGTTTCCTCTTTTTAAAATTTTCAGCAAATCCTTGTGAATATGAAAACAATTTCTCAAACTGCGAAGATTTAGCAAAACAATTTGGATGCCAGTCAGCTTGGATCAAATCAAACTGCCCTGCTTCTTGCTTCTGCCGCAACGAAATAATATAGAGGATCTCCCATTCAATATTTGTTATCTCTGTCAGAAAAATCTAAATTCCTATTCAAATCATGGCATCTTTTTGGTATCAGCAAATGGTATCAGCAAATACTGATTTCTTATATTTTGCGTAAGTGTCCTATGAATGCCTAAGGGAAACGTAAGCAGGAGTAGAGGCTAGGGATGAAAACTGTAAGTTCAAAGGGTCATAGGAAAAATCACAGGCCTGGGTAACAGCAAAAAAGGGCCACACTGTAAGCTTGTTTAAAAGAAAACACTGAAGGCCTGAAAATAAGATCACTAAAATTCTTTGTACTCCAACTGTACTTAAGAATTTCTTAAATGCTTATATTAAATCTAACTTAGAACTGATCTAATGTCATTCATGCAAAGTATATGCCAGGTTTTGGTGTTTTTAATGTTTTAATTGGTTGTGGTTTATAGTTTAATATGATATTATGATTTTTAATTTTTGATTGGGAGCCACCCAGAGTTGGTTGAAAGATGGGCAGCTTTATAAATGTTTTAAATAAAAAAATAAATTCTGTGTAAAAGCAAAATGCCCAATTGACTGGTCAATGTATTGTGTATATGTATATATATGTGTGTGTTTGTGTGTTTGTAATTTGGTGTAACAATCTACCAAAATATTATAAAAAACGTAACCTTCATGAAGCGGTCTAATATCCCTGGTAAGACTCTTAAGGACATTCAACCAAAGGCCTATCTTAATGCACTAAATGTTTTCTTCTGCATAAGCTTTTTTTAAGTGTTTTCCTACTTAAAACAAGAATTTTTACATTAAAAAACCACCTTGTAATGCAGAGCTTAAGCATCACAAATTCAATATCATTTGGAAACAAACATAAAGGGTAAAATCACCCTGTTGTCAGACTCAGCACCTAGTGAGAGTGGAGATACATCTGTATTATTTGCTTAGCAAATCAACAAATGGAAATAGCCTTATATTGCCATCTTCTATATGTTTTTAACTTCCCAGTTATGTCCATCTTAGCCCTAGAAGTGTTGATGGTTTCCCATCCTTCTGCTAATCTAGTCTGACTCTGCTTAGCCAGCACAGGAATGACCTCATTTATGACTGAACTTTTTCTTCACTGAAAACATAACTTCCAAAATGAAATTGCTGCTATACAAATCTATGGTGAGGGAAGGGAAGGGAAGGGATCATTCTTCCTTCATTTGTTGAGATATTTACTCTGATTATATTTTAGTTCTACATTATTACAATTATTATGCTTGCAGGAAAAAAAAAGGAAATGGATTAGAGCTGTGAAGCCAAAGCTAGGGTTCCAACCAAAATTACCAAATGTATCACTCCATGAATTTGGGAGGTAGCCTTCAACTGAACACTTTTTGTAGTGAGCTCCACACTGGAAAAATGGCTTATTGTGTTAAAGGCCTCTGCAAAACTGAAGGATTGGCTTTTACAAGGTGGAACATCGGAATCCTAAAAGACATCCTTGCATCATCAGAACTTCTTGTTATTTTTTATCTCTTTCCCTGATAAATCACTGCCTCTGTTTTACCTCAAGAAATAGGTTGCTTCAATTTTGTTAATGTCCTTGGGTGCATGTTAGATCCCACAAGCTGGGCTTTTTCTCCCTCTCCTCTTCAGAATTAAGAATACATGGGGCAAATGTATCTTGAGAAGAGATGGGCCTAGCTCCCCTTCCCTCTCCTGCTAATTGCAGCTGCTGTTCTGTATGCAGGCACTGCAACTATTATTTAGTAATGACGCAAGGAACCTTGTCAGAAAAGCAATCTCTTAGCAAACTATGGTACGTGGAGTCTGTTATGTACTTGTGCGTCAGAAATGTGTTCAGTAAAGCAAAGAAGAAAGGGTGTGTGCTGAACCATGCCTGGCAATTTTTCAAAAGTTTTCCTACCCTGTGAAAGAAGCTTCTGTTTTTCTGACTTACTCTCCGGGTGCTTGAGAATTTCTTTCAAATTTCTCTGGATCATTTGTGAGCTTATTATAATAATGGAGGTGGTAATAAAAAAAGTCATGCTTTCTGTTATATACTTTGCATCATTCTGAAACCTCTGTCTTCCTGGTTTGGAGAAAGCTCAACACTAGCATTCCCTTCCTTTCTTCTAAATATTGATCATGCAGTAAAAGATCACACAGACCAACAACCCTTGGCTACCTCACAACTTTAAAAAATGGGGAACGCCCAAGTGCATCTTTGGGAATTTATTTATTGTGGTCTTTGTACACTGCTTACTCCACATTGGACACACAGCAGTTAAAATACACATAAAAATAAAACATTTTAAAAGCCCACAGCCACAACATCAGTAACTAGAAATATCTCAACAGCAATGATCCCATACTTAAAAACCCATTTCAATATTACATAATAATAACATAAAACTCATTCAGTAAAACTTTCCCAGTCTGTTTTGGTCACCTTTCTAAATACCAGAGGAAGTTGGTACAACCTATATCTTTGTAGAGATGTACTGTATGGCATCTCTCCACAGGGATGGACTTTATACAGAAAAACATGGTGCCTTCATCATCACTTGATGACAAGGACTTTCAAACTACAGTTTGTGATGAGTCCACTGGATGGGTCAAGTCAACTTGAAGGATGTAGTCCCATAAATGCTCAGAGGCCAAGTCATTAAGACCTTTCAAAATGAGAGCAATTTGATTGGACTTTAATTCTTGGTGATTAGTCATTACCCTAATAAATTTAGAAAGAAAATAATTGATCCAAATGAATCAGTTATCAGTTATCAAACTGAAGTTATCAGTTTGGGGATGTTATTATACATGCATTAGTTTTTCTTCGTGGTTAGATTATTTTAACTTTGATTATAGAGTTCTTTTTGTATTGTTTTAGGGGTTAGGGCTTGTGTTGCTTTGTTTTCTCATAAATTGGTTGGTTAGCCACCCAGAGTTATCTGTTTCAATAAAGGAGAATGGTTGTTCTGAGCTATGTATGTTGATTTGAGTTCCTGACTGAAAGAGATAAATCTAATATATGAATTCTTGTCAGTAATTGAAATCTTTATAGATACTGTATTATATCACTTGCAACCTGATCCCGTTATTGCAATAAATGTATTTAGGCCTAGAATAAGGTGACCAGACGTCCCGCTTTTGGCGGGACAGTCCCGCTTTTGAGCAATTTGTCCCGCGTCCCGCGGCGTTTTAAAAAAGTCCCGATTTTTCATTCTGCCTCCTGAGTCCCGGCTGCCTCCTGAGTCCCCGCTGATGGCTAGAGGGAAAAAACCTGTTTAAACTCTTGCCGCGGGGCTTCAAAGGGCCGCCCTACGTTGATTAGCTCGGCTTCCCCCTCTCAGCTGATTTGCGCAGGGCTCTGCTCTTGCTAAATTGCTCAGCAGTTTTTTTTTCTCTTTGTGCAAACCAAGCTCAAAACGAAACTGAAAGTAAAACAGGCTGTTGGCTTTGCTGTTTGCTTGCAACATTGGAAAATTAGGCAGCAGATTTATTTTCCTTTTCCTCACCAAAAAAGGTAGGTGCAAACAATGGGAAATTATTTAGGGCAAAAGAGGAGAGTTCAAGATTATAAAACACAAAAGAAAAAAAGCTCTTTTTAACTAGGGAATTGTAATAATTGAGATACTATTAATTGTATACTGTGTTGAAAGCAGAAATGGTTAAGTTGTGGTTTGGAGGAATATATGGGGGAAATTATTTGGTTTATTATTATTGGTAAATATAATTAATTGATTTGTAAGAAATTGGATTGCATGGAAATAATTGGAATATTCATGTTAATATTGATTAATATACAAAAAAGATAGTTATATAACTAATTGATTTATATTAAAATGTTGAATTTGTATTAAACAACTCATACTACATAATTAACCAATGTGAGGATGGATATAAAAATAGATGACAATGGGAAGGGGTATAATATAGAATAGAAGGGAAAAATTGAATTTGATTAAGATTAGAGATGAGGATGAAGGGTAATATTGGTTTTTTACAAAAATAGATGAGGAATAAATATGGCAAAAAGGAAATATAGAAATTGTAAATTAAATTGAAATGACTAAACACTGTTTAAATTTGTGAACCAGCCAAATATTCTGTTCAAAGAAAATACATTGTATGTTTGTATGTGTGTTTCTAATTATTGCTATTTATTCATATTTGTTCTCTTTTATTCTTTAAAGTTTAACAATTCATTCTTTATCTTAATATCTTTATATTTGTTTGGGGTTGGCTTTCTTCCCTTTCATCTTTTTTATTGTACAGCAATCTTTCTCCTCAAACCTACCACCTCTCTTTTCTTTTCTTCTTACTTTCTCTTCCCCCCACCCTCTTCTTCTCCTCCCTACTTCCTCTTCCTTTCTCCTTCTCCTCCTCTCTTCCTCCCCCTCTTACCCTCACTCCTACTCTAATTTCCCTTCCCTTCCTTCATCCCTCTCTATTACTGTATCCTTTTATGCATATGGACTACTCAGAGGGCTGAAAAAGTTATTTTTGACTGGTCCTCACACTTTTGACCAGTCCTCGAACTTACGACTGTCCTCACATTTTACATTTTTGCCCTATCTTGTCATCATGGTGAAGAGAAGCAGTTGTGAAATGAGTGACATGGTTGTTAAGAATGCTGCACGGGCATAAATGTGAGGATGGTCATAAGTGTGAGGACCAGTCAAAAGTGTGAGGACCTGTCAGAAATGACTTTTCAGCCCTCTGAGTAGTCTCTATACACATAGCCATGGCCACCCGGTCACATGACCAGCTAGCCACGCCCACCCAGTCACATGGCCTCCAAGCCACGCCCACACAATAAGCCATGCCCACAATTGTGTCCTTCTTACCAATGTTAAAATCTGTTCACCTTACCCTATACACATAGCCATGGCCACCCGGTCACACGACCAGCTAGCCACGCCCACCCAGTCACATGACCAGCTAGCCACACCCACAAAATAAGCCACGCCCACAATGTCCCTCTTTACCAATGTTAAAATCTGGTCACCTTAGCCTAGAAGAATATGGATCAAAAAATCAAGATGGCCTCCACACACTACACACTTTTTAAAGGGAATTTTAAAAATACTACCACCCCCTTACAAATGCTCCAGAGTAGCACGTATTTTACATGTAGCAGGCCACCAGTTTACCTATTTACTTATTATCTTGGGTTGCTCATACAACATCGACAAAGAAAGATTTCCCTTCAAATACTGAGGCATTCTTGCTACTTAAAATATTGAATTAGCAGTGTCTCATTCAAGCTCCAGTGATAAACATAAGTTGATTATGATCACTTTGGGGGCAGAGAAAAGTGGGGAAAGTGTTCCATCCATGATTCTTTCTGTCTTTAGAAGAACTGTGGTTCTCCTCTTTCCTCTCCGACCGTTCGCAGTTTGTGTTGGCAGGGGGGCAGAGGTCGACCTCGAGGCACCTCGCGTGGGGGGTGCCGCAAGGGTCAGTCCTCTCGCCCCTTCTGTTCAACATTTATGTGAAGCCGCTGGGTGAGATCATCCGTGGTTTTGGGGTGACAGTCCATCAGTACGCTGATGACACTCAGTTGTACATCTTCACCCCAGACCATCCCAATGATGCCCTTGATGTGATGTCCCGCTGCCTGGAGGCCGTGCGGGCCTGGATGGGGAGAAATAGGCTCAGACTCAACCCTTCCAAGACCGAGTGGCTGTGGCTTCCGGCATCCCAATATAGTCAGCTGGTGCCATCGCTGACTATTGGGGGTGAATCTTTACCCCCCACAGAGAGGGCTCACAAACTGGGTGTCCTCCTGGATGCACAGCTGTCTTTAGAAGAACATATGATGGCCATGGCCAGGGGGGCTTTTTATCAGGTTCGCCTGATCCGCCAGTTGCGGCCCTTTTTGGACCGGGATGCCTTACGCACAGTCACTCACGCCCTTGTCACCTGCCGGCTGGACTACTGTAATGCTCTCTACATGGGGCTCCCCTTGAAGAGCACTCGGAAGCTCCAACTGATCCAGAATGCGGCCGCGCGGGTGGTTAAGGGCGCAACTCGTTGCGCCCACGTGACACCTCTCCTGCGCGAGCTGCACTGGCTCCCAGTGATCTTCCAGGTGCGATTCAAGGTGTTGGTTACCACCTTTAAAGTGCTCCATGGCTTAGGACCTGGGTACCTTCGAGACTGACTTCTGCCACCAATAGCCTCCCACTGGCCAATTCACTCCCACAGAGAGGGACTCCTCAGGGTACCATCGGCCAAGTTATGTCGGCTGGCGACACCCAGGGGAAGGGCCTTCTCTGTGGGAGCTCCTGCCCCGTGGAACGAACTGCCCCTGGAAATACGCAAGATCTCCGACCTCCATGTGTTTCGCTGTGCTCTTAAGACCCTGCTGTTTTGCCAGGCAGGGCTATCTATGTAAATGATTTTAAATTGGGTGTTTTAAATTTTGGGTTTTAAATTCAGGCCGAAATTGTTTAATACTTTTAACTATTTTAAAACTGTTGTTTGTACCTTGTCTTTTTAATTGGCTGTACACCGCCCCGTGTCCTTCGGGAGAAGGGCGGTATATAAATTAAATTATAAATAAATAAAATAAATGATTCTCCTAACATAGCTAGTGGGCTTTCCTCGACTGGCTACACTCGGTAGCAGCCACGTTCTTCTCAGTTCAATATCAATTATGGAGAGAATATGGATGTGTTCAGGTCTGGATATACCAGTTTCATAGGCAGTTTATTCTCATTCATTCTTTTCCCCCCTTCTCCCTCCCTCCCTCTCCTCCCCCACCTCAGGAAAAGATATACACCTGATTTTCTCCTATTCACTTCTAATCTAGATGCCCCTTTCAGATCAAAGGGGCAGAACAGCAAAAAAAAAAAAAAAGTATCATGGATTAAAATGAGTACAGGTTAATTCCAGGGCACAAAATAAACCTCCCTCAACAGAACAGTCTATCATAGATTTTAACAGCTGTGGAAAAGGTCAGAGTACCAGGGACCATAGCATTTACTTCAAGTCTTGTCTGAATGTTGTGAATCTTTTACACAGCTGGAGAGGAATTAAACTAGGCCTCAGTTTGATAGACATGTTTCCCGTAAATGGAGAATTGGACAGCCTGTGAGCCAACATCTCTAAGCATCAGGTAGAACAAAGGAAAGACAGATTTGGAGTGAATATGGCAAATTCTTTTTATAGGCAAAGGCTGATCTATAACCCGAATTTTAAAAATGTGTGACAAGTACCAGTAATCTATTTGAGAAATAACCTGCTAGAGAGAAGTAGAGTCACATACCTTTTGGAAATTCAGATCTCTTTAGTAGCACAGTTTTATTGTTCTTTCAGACAGTCTTAAATTCAACTCAGTTAAGAGCTAAAATGTGGCTTAATTTTGAAATGTTAAAATGAGGCTGCCATCTCCTGGACACGTTAACTGCAAACCCAGCAGCATTACAGTGTTCATGTAACAAAAGTGGGATTCAGGAGTGAAAATTTAGAGCAGAAGATCTGTAGGTCTATTTGGTTTTATGAATGAGGACCTGTTGGGAAACAAGTCTGAATTTAAAGCTGTAGATGAGGAAAAGGTGTCATATTGTACATATTGCACATTCATGTCAAATCATACAATATTCAATCCTGTCATTCGTGCTAGTAAGTGCTGTGAATGCTTTTGTTTTTTATATCAGTCATCATTGGAATAAATTGATTCCAAAGGGATTTAAATGTACCTAACTCTCTGGAGCAAAAGAGTTTCTGGGCTGGTGCCTTAACTGCTACACCAAACTGGCTGTTAAAAAAATATGGAAATATGAAAAACAGAAAATGAAAGAGTATCATGGGATAGAAATTCAATAAGAATTTTGTAGTAACAAAAGCCAATAATTCACTTTAATTTCCAATCAGACTTTTCAATATAATCAAGGGATATTTGCCACTCTAAACTTACTAATTAAGTATCAATAGCACTTAGACTTATATAATGCCCCCATGGTACTTTACAACACTCTCTAAGTGGTTTACAGTGTCAGCATATTGCCCTAAACAACCTGGATTATTTTACTGACCTCAGAAGGATGGAAGGCTGAGTCAACCTTGAGTCCTATCAGGATCAAACTCCATGCTGTGAACAGACGTTGCTGCAATACTGCATATTAACCACTACACCACCAGTCCCAGTGCTGATTGAAATTGCAATCCTACTGATTTCAGTTGAATTCTCTACTTAGATCTGTTAAGAATGGCAGTCTTTCAATCTGTGATAAATAGCTAACTTGACCAGGACTTTTTTCTGAGGGACACTCAAATAGTGGAATAACCTTTCCTCAGAAGTCCAGAAAATGGCCAGCTAAATTCAAGTAGAGCAGATTTATATATTGATGTAAATATATATTCAGAATGTTTGCAGTCTGCCTGACATAGCTGATAGACTGGGCTGAGTTTGAAGCATCAGTAAATGCAGACCAAGTTGGTTTCACAACAAAAGCCATGTTTTTCAACTCAAGGAACAGCAGAATAATACAAGTGAAACCCTCAACTAGGAAAAAACAGTGCTTTAAAATCTATCACAAGATTTGTTTCACTCAGAACACTCACAATGGCAATTCTGAGGTTTGAACATCCTTGAAGTGAAAACATTTTCCGTATTTCTGTAAAACAAGTATTTTCAACATCTTCATGTTTTTACTTACCACAAAGAACTTGGGTTTAATTACATAGCACATTAATGGCTTACCTTAAGGCTTCTAATAGTCTAGATTCTGTAAATCTTGGGAGATGGAGACCATACACAGCCTGAAGTGTGTTCATTTCCACTGCAAGACTTCACTTGAGGGTGAGATCTTGCAGACATAAGGGCAGTTTGTTTCTTTTAATGTTGCGTCATCCATTTCAATGTCAAGAATTTTCTTTCTTGGATGGAGTATTTGGTGTATGGAAATTAAAAGGCTCACTGATTATGACACTTTTCACATTCTTATGTATTTGAAGCTGCTTCTGGATACTTTTTGTAATGTTTCAAAATCAGGGACTTTAATTTTGGTATTTGGCTTGCATTTGGATTATTCACTTTGATCAAAAGTTTTGCTGCCTGGCCTCATGGCACCTTTATTTCCTAATCTGCTATTAGAAAGCTATAAATTACATAGAAGCTCTTCAGATCTAACTTGAATTCTAATGTTCTTCCTTTAATTTCTCTATCATTTCTGAACTGAAAAAGTTATTCCCTAAATTAAGGAACCATCTCACTATAAATCACAAGGGTGTAATTCTGGCTGGTATAGTTTTAACAATTAATGACATTTTAAAGCAAACACTAGTTCTTACAAGCAAAACAGAACAGAACCCAAATTTAGACAAAAAAATTATCTATTAAAAAGAAAAACCAAGAAAAGGTTTTTTTATATAAATAATTTTTATTAAACATATTTCAACCTTTACACATTTCCACTCTTTACAGCATTCACTATTGGTATCACTCATATACACAGTTTCCAATTTTATAGATTACCATTCTATATATTTTATATTTAGATTTAATTATACTATAATTATTTACCGTATTTTTCAGTGTATAAGACATACCGGAGTATAAGACGCACCTTAATTTTGGGGGAGGAAATCAAGAAAACAAGAATTCTATCTCTGCCTTTTGGAACTGTCTGGGGGGAATCTGCCTGGCAGCTTCAGGGAACAAGGTAGGTGCCACGATTTGCGGCTGGTCACCCCAACAGGGCTGGTCACCCCGTTGCACATTTCCAATGGGAAGAAAAGCACTTTCAGGCGGAAGCGCTGCAATCCCCTTCCCGAATCCAAAACGATTCCCAGTTCCCCGCTGCACATTGCAGGGGAACTGGCCGCCCACCACCTGAAACGCGGCTCTGATGATTGCGTTGGGGAATCCGGGCAGCGGTGACTGGAAAGGAGGGGCGATTTTCTTTAGGAGCTCTCGTTTGGGTCGCTCAGCTCTTGGGCGCAGAGGGCTTAGGTGGCAGCTCCTACATTGCAGGGGAGTGAAGTCATTGCGGCCATTGCCTGCCCTAAACTGCCTGCTGGGCAGCCAGAGGGGTGACCAGCCGCAAATCGTGGCACCCGCCTTGTTCCCCGAAGCTGCCGGACAGATTCCCACTCAGACCGTCCCGAAGAGGGTTGTTCTTCAGGCTGTGCCCCGACCCAGATCCCTACTGCCTGGAACTGCCCGAAAATGGCCAAAGGGTGGGGGCCGGCGGGTGGGCAGGGCTACATTTGGCGTATAAGACGCACCCAGATTTTCACCCCCTTTTTGTGGGTGAAAAGCTGTGTCTTATACACCAAAAAATACGGTATCAATGTACATACATACCTTTTACCTTTAAATTGTAGCAATATTTAGACATACAGTATTTTCCAGTTTAATATGACTCTCAAGTGGTCTTTATGTATGGACTTTACCTCTATTTTCTAGCCAATTGTACCATAAATTCCAAATCTTGTAGTATTCCATTTCTTCTCTATCTTTTTGTTCCATAGTTAATTTATCCATCTCTGCACAATCAAGAAAAGTATTTTCAATCGTCTGGGGGTTCTTTCCTGTACCTGGATATAACTCAGACTAAGGCCATTATCTATTCTACAAGAACTAAGATGTCAAGCACCAATGAAACAAAGAAATCCAGGCAATTCAAATAAATATGAAGTTTATTGCAAGCTTAAGTTCTCTATAAGAATCTGAACTACTAATAGTTGAAGCAAATTGGCGATAGATAGCGTCAATGGAAATCAAGGTGGGCTGGACTTGGATCTCTTGTGGGTGCAAAGGGACTCAACTCGATGTGTTTGACCCCTCCCTTGGGCTCAGTCTGGTCATCTCCTACATAAGGATTCTTTTTAGTTTTGTTTTCCATCAAACTTATTTATATTCCTTTTTTTGTACCCAAGACATTTAATAACATTTTTGTGCAACGATCAATATGCTGATTTATATATGCAATATGTAACCACTTAAGATAGAAAAGGCAATTTGTAAATAAAAGATACATGTCCCAAAGGTACAAGGTGAGAAAACCCTTAGAAAGGATATATACAGTTCAAACGTATTGGGTTTGGTATATATTAATTGATCAGCATCATTTGAGTCCTCAAGCATGTAGACAGCATGCCCATAAATGTACCATGTAACAGTTCATAGAATCCCATTATTCTTAGTATGATCCTGATAAGGGTCAACTGAATATTCAAGGGGCGTGTTTCCCACATAATTAGTTTTCACGTTAGTAAAAGTTCAACTCTCTGGCAAAGAGCCTTGGCGGCGCAGTGGACTAAACTACCAGCTGCTTGCAATTACTGCAAGTTCAATTCTCACCAGGCTCAAGGTTGACTCAGCCTTCCATCCTTCCGAGGTAGGTAAAATGAGGACCCGGTTTGTAGGAGCAATAAGCTGACTTTGTATAAAATAGAACACCGCTTAGGGGGGGCCAAAAAGCCCTACTAAGCAGGTATATACAAAAGTATGAAGGCTATTGCTTAATGCATTGTAAGCTGCCCTGAGTCTCTGGAGAAGGGCGGCATATAAATCGAACTAATAAAAATAAAAAATAAAATAAAATTATTGTCTCTAGTTGGTTCCTATCAGAATTTCACATTCTTACTTGTTACTTCAAATTATTTAGAAATATTAATCAAAGACACTCTTTGTTACTGAAAATAGTTAGCCAAAGGGCCCGCTTCTCCTGCTTCCATCAAAGAGGTCAAAAATACAAAATAAAAAGGAGTTGTAGTAAATAAAAATGGTTTAATAATCACTAATACAGATTTTCAAGTTACAACCAAGTTAATCATTCCTGGCAAAAATGATGGGATTTGGCTACTGTCAGTCAATTTATTTCATTCAATTGATTATGTCAGTGAACAAGTCACCAGTCAAGAAAATTACAAAAGTTTTCTTGTATCCTGATGTCAGAATATAAATCCTGGCATTTGGTTCATGTCATCACGTGTTAACTTAGATTGACAGAACATGAACACAACCGCAAGCTAAGTAGGTGTCTAACGCAGTGCCTCTATAAAGGAGCCAAGTTCCAAACTTAGGATAGTGTACTAGTTAAAGAGTACTGCCTTTTCCTTTAGTCATTTCATCGAGTGTTCACCTGTAAAAAAAAAAAGCAGAACTTATTATGTAGAATGATATCAATGTATAATTTGTCAGCCTTTATTCTCCATATAATATTCTAAATTTTCAAAAGCAACTGCATATACCTAATTGTCCACATCAAATAACCACAATTATAATTACAAAATACATTTTCACTTACGTACATACAATAATATTATGGTAGGAACTATCATTTTGATTTTTAAAATTTACAAAAATTAAACAAAAAGGACACTGGAGCAATTGGAAGAATGTTAAAACAGCTTAGCACATCATCAATCTTAAGAAAGCTGCAGACTATTTCTGTAGCTACAGTGAGAGCACTGATTGACACAATGAAGGCTGTGAACAATGAACTCTTCCAAGATATTGAAATTCCACCCAATAATTCACAATATCAATGTATTAACAATTATCAGCAAACACCTTAAACATGAAATCATACATCTTTAAGAGTTTTCATTATAAGTTTAAGCTAAATGTCTTTACACATTTTCAAATGTCTACACTAAAATATAATCATGCAGTTTGTTATTTTCTCACCACATACTGTACCTATCAGCCAATATTTTGGGTGTATGTACGTATGTAATTTCTCAACACCAGAAACTCATTTCAATTCTTCTTAGAACTGCAAATCAAAACAAGTATTTAATTCTTATGGTGTGACTTCTTTTTAAAGAAACAGACCAGTAAGATCACTGAGCTTAAAAGTCATTGTTAGGTGTCTCAAACTAATGGCCCTTTTAAAATTAAAAAAAATGTTTTGACAAGTATTTCCCATATTTAAAATATAGTTTTGGAAGTAACAAAATCATAATATTAACTTTAATTGCAGAAATGACTAGGGATTCTGTTTATATAAACAAATATAAAGAGAAAGTACAGCCCAAATAGGATCAGCCTAGCTTTCCCTGAGTCTTTTTGCAGGAGATAAAAGCTTATTAAGCCTGTTTTATTGCCAACAAAAGATGATGAACAATCACACCACCTTTATTAAATTATGCAAATTTGGGGACTATATAAAAAACTTGCTCACTTTTGCTTTATTAAAATAATTTAAAAATAATATTCAGGGTAGGTATTTTTTGTTGACATAATACCAATTATTGTTCCCTAGCTATGTGACTGC
Organism: Pituophis catenifer annectens; assembly: GCF_029215685.1. Taxonomy (NCBI): domain Eukaryota; kingdom Metazoa; phylum Chordata; class Lepidosauria; order Squamata; family Colubridae; genus Pituophis; species Pituophis catenifer. The sequence goes on along the minus strand of NW_027256881.1, from coordinate 157,726,612 downwards.
CATTTTCACTGACATAAGAAAATGACTATCTGCCTGAACAGCAACTATCGTAAAACAGCAGGTAAAGTCCATGAGTTATATTGAAATGCTGCTGAAATGCTTAGAAAGAAGCATCAGGACAAAAGCCAGAGACATGTACTTAAGTTTCTATTATGCTGCTTGTGGGATCTGTTGAAGTGAACTTCTTTTTTGCTGTTTATTTAGGCACGCTACAAATTAAGTCACAATTTCCATTATGGGAATTTAAAAAATATTTCAGTTAAATTGCCACTTGTTAAAATGTCCAATATTCTAAGATAAGAGTAAAAGGAGATTTTATTTCACTTACTGTATATTTCTAAATTGGATCAGCCTTTGAAAAATAAACGTAATTTCAAACCTAATACACCTCTCTGCATTTCTGCAACTTACTACTATAATTCCAAGAGCAATTCTTTGAGTTATGCATAATGCAATAAACAACATGAAACAATAGTACCAGTGAATTCCAAAATGGCAGAAATTTACAAAATAATGTGTAATAATGTGGTACATCATTTGCTTTATTGCACTTTGTAGATTACCTTTCTGACATTAATGCCAGCAGTTTTCTCTCCTTATGCATGTCCGTTTCTCAGCTCTGTAACAGTCGATATCGGATTAGAGCCTGCCATTTTCAGCCAGGGTGGATGGAATAATTTCCAGAGCCTCTCCGTAAGCAGGAATGGAAAAAGATTCCATGCCACTTAAACCACATGAATATTCATTCAAGCATAATGCCAACTCTATTTCTGGTGCTCCCCCCTCTAAAATTAGCGCTCTGAAATTAAAATTAAAATACAGCTTGAAATGTAGCTTTGAAAGCAGGAATGTTGGAGTTTTACTTCTGAAAACATATGTAAGCATTTCGCAACTTCATATCTGTTTTCAATGGATCTACACATGGGAACTCAATTACTATCAAGCCTCTGCAAAGTATTTGAAAGTACACTACCACTACCAGCTAAAGAAAATATCAGTAAAAGTTTCATCTTCAGGAAAATTTGATATGGCTGTATCAAAGGGTTCCTTTGAGTGTCTAAACATGCAGAGTTCCTTAGTTTTTTGGTCCAGCAGAAATTCTGTCTATGAATGCACCTGAAGACAACTGGTAGAACTCTGAAATAGTTCATCAAGCCTTCCTGAGAATACAGGTAATCTTCGATTTACAACCACAATTGAGCCCAGTATTTATGTTACTAAGTGAGAAATCACTGTTGTTAAATTAGTAACATGGTTAAGTGAATCTGGCTTCCCCATTTACTTTGCTTGTCAGGTCACAAAAGGTGATCACATGATCCTGGGACACTGGCAACCATCATAAATATGAAGCAGTTGTCAAGCATCCGAATGTAAATCATGTGACCATGGAGATGCTGCAACGATCATAAGTGTGAAAATGGTCATAAGTCACTTTTTTCAGTGCTGTTGTAACTTTGAACAGTCACTAAATGAACTGTTTTAAGTGGAGGACTACCTGTAGTTGATTTAATGCTTCCAGAATGTTTTGTTTCTGCTAATGCAGTCTGCAAAACATCTTTCAAATGTTCTGCAGTCTTCTTATAAGCACAAACTAAATACACACACCTCAAACTCAAACCTTTATGCTGCTCGGCCCTCTTCTATCTTCAACAAGACTCTGAAAGAGCCTTAGTTCATTCCAACAAAGGAATTGGAGAGCCAAAGATGTGGTAGTTTTTTTATGGATCAGGAGCCCCTGCCCGAGCCCGCCAAATGTCAATGGAGCGGTCCACTCATCCTCTCCGCCACCCCCTTCCTTATAGAGACAGTGGGATGTCCCACCCATCACCTTTCCCCGCAGAAATGTTGCTGAAGCGGATTTAAGCGGGTTTATCTTTATCCTGGTAAGAACTGCGATTGCCACCGGAGTTGCGGTTCCCTGTGGCCGCATTCAGAAAGGCCCCCTTGGTGCTTGCATTCTCCAGCATGTCTGCGCCCGGATGCCCACTCAGTCCTCCGACGGAGATGGATTGTTTTCCGCCGAATCCTGGAACCTGCACCCCCAACGCTTCCCCAACGCCAACCCGAAGCTTCCAGAACGGCGGAAGTTGGGAGGAGAAAGGGCCTTTCAATGGCCCCTCAGGCCATTGCTGAGAATGACGCTCAGGTAGAGGGCTGTCTTTGTAAGTGCCTGATTTTCAATAAACACAGGAAAGCGTGAACGTTTTTTCAAGCAGTGATCTCTGAAAAAGAATCAATTTCGCCTGTGTGCATAAATGTCTTCCAGAGGCTGAAGCCAGACTATTTTAAATAGGACAGTAATACCAAACAGCAAATAAGATAGGCATCAAAAGCCACAGGCTGCAGTGTCATTCTTAATTGCTCAAGTCTGAATGATTAATTCTTTTCTATTGGCGTGGAATACAATTGGAAGCATCAATGTAACTACCGCGAAAAGGAAGAAGAGTCTTGCTAAAAGGAAGGAGAATATTCATAAGAAGTAATGGAAACTAAATTATTGAATTTATATTTATGAATAAAGCAGTCATAAAATTAAATAGGCAAATTCAAATATTGAACATTGCAAGGCACAAAATAAATAGGAGAAATAAAATCCACACCTTTATTCTGCAATTCTATGTTCTTTTTCCTGAAAATAATAGTGATACAAAATAAGTGGGATTTTAAAGTAAATCTGCATAAAAATATACCCTGATAGAACTAAATCTTATTTAAGAACCAGTTTTTAAGAAATCAGTCTAATTTTTCAGATGTGAAGAATACCTTTAAAGCAACAAATGATGCATAAATATGACAAATAAATTGTTACTACTGAAAGATTTCTATATGCCACAAATTCTTAACTGTGAAACATCTTTATTTTATCAAATTTATATTTTACTGAGCTGAAAAATGATTTGTTTCAGTATTGTTGGCAATTTAATGTACTAAATACACTTCAATATTACAAAATTATAATAGTGGAAGGGGTATAAATACTTCTGCCATTTTCATTCCAGCTTCATGTGTGCCGGAAGCAATTTTTTAAAAGGCTTTTTTCATCTCCAAGCAATGATAAAGTGAGATAATTCTGTTCAGCAGCATTTTTTAAAAATTTACATTTATTAATCACGGATAAAACAATTGCTCTTTTCCCACACACACCTCAGTTTTATGTGTAATATATATACTGGTACTAGCTGAATACCCATGCTTCACTACGAAACTATGTGAACGGGCTTGATAAATCGACACAGCTTGAAAATTAATGAGTAGTTACAATCGGCCTCTCCTCTCCCCTTCTCTCACCAGACTTGCCCCACAGAAGCCTCCCCTATCCTATCCCTTGCTTGCTGCTGTGAAAGTAAAACTGAAACTTTTCTGCTTGTTGAAGTGGTTCGGGAATAACGAGAGGCACAACCAAGCAAGTGACAACAGCTCTTTAATTTACAGTGAGACTTCAGCGAAAACTCAGAGGCTGCAGCCCTCCTTATATACAATCCTGGAGGGACTGTCAGCCAATCAGAAACGTAGGCAGGTTTGAAACTCCCGCTTAAAAGTATCAATACATAACACCCCTCCCTTCCCAGAAGGCACTAACATTCAAAAATTTACATAAGTACACACAAAATCTCGCAGGTGCCCAGGCCGAGTTCTCGTCCTAGTTGACCTGCGCAGTTCAGTGTTTGGTGGGGCGTCGAGCTGGTCGGAGGGACTTTCTGTCTCTCCCGGCTCCGCCAATGGAACCTCCTGGATTTTGTCCGGGGCGTGGTTATCCCCGGTTGGGAGTGGCGACTCGCTGGGGCAGCGCTGGAACCAGGGCTTGTCAGCTAAGTATTCTCGCGAACCCGGGCTTGAGTTAGCTGTTTTGGGAAAGTTGTTATAGTTAGGCTCGGAGATGTCTAAATTTATGTTTGCTTCGCCGACTACCCTTTTTCTCAGTTGGTCTATGTGGCACTTCCAGAGTCTGTCTACCCCTACGTCTACCGTATAAGATTTCGGGCCTGTTATGCCCACTATGGTTCCTGCAACCCATAGAGGTCTGCTGGCATAGTTGCGAGCGAACACCGGGGACCCAACCTGGAACTGTCTTAGTCCAGAGGTCTCTCCCTTGAAATTTTCATGCGAGTAGTTGGGGTGAAGCCTATCTAACACGCACCGAAGCTTCCTGCCCATGAGGAGCTCTGCTGGGCTTCTCCCTGTGGCTGTGCATGGTGTGGCATGCTGGACAGCTAAGAATTGATCTATCCTGGCCTGCCAGTCCCCGTTATCTAGTCTGGATAGGGCCTCTTTGGCCGTTCTTACAAAACATTCGGCCAATCCGTTAGAAGCCGGGTGGAACGGGGCCGATAGGGCATGGCGGATGCCCAGTCCGGCCAAGTATCCCTCGAACAGGGTTGCTGTGAATTGAGGGCCGTTGTCAGATACTAGAGTATCCGGTAGGCCATGTGTGGCAAACAGCTTGCGAAGGGCTTTAATAACTGCCTCGGCTGTGGTAGAGGGCATTAGAATTATTTCAAGCCATTTCGAAAAGGCATCAACTACAATTAAAAATGTTTGCCCATGGAAGGGGCCAGCAAAATCAATATGGATCCTCCCCCATGGCCCCTTTGGTTTCTCCCACTCTCGGATGGGCGCTACTCCTACGGGGGAGGCGTCACAAACCAATACAAGCGGTAGCGCTGCGTTGTATTGGATTAGGAAACTGTCTTCCGATAGAAGTCTCTTTACTGCCTCAAAAGCGGCTGCTTGTGGTTTCCCCCAGACCCATGGTACATTCTTCCCCAATAGTTTGTGTAGGGGATCTGCGACGGTAGCTTTGTCTTTCAGGAACATTGAGTAAAAATTGAGCAGTCCAAGGAAGGCTTGGAGCTCTGCTTTGGTCTTGGGGGCAGGTGCGCTCTTAATCGCTCTCACCTTGCTTTCGGTAGGGTGGATGCCTGTGCCGTCCACCCTGTACCCCAAAAATTCAACAGAGGGGACAGCGATCATACATTTATTTTTCTTTAACTTTAGTCCCGCTTCCCTAAATCTAGAAAGGACGTTCCTTACTCTGTCCCCTAACTGACGTTCGTCCTGAGCGCTGACTAGAACGTCATCAAAATAGGGCACCACTCCGGGGAGCCCTTGCAGAAGGTGCTCCATGGTGCTTTGAAATAGGCCGGGTGCGACGCTCACCCCAAACTGGAGCCTGGTGCATTTGAATGCACCCCTATGAGTTACAATCGTTTGCGCCTCTGCCGTGGCATCATCAACTGGTAATTGTTGATAGGCCTGAGCCAGGTCTAATTTGGCAAAAAATTTTCCGGGCCCCAGGGAGTGTAGTAGATGATGCACGATCGGCACCGGATAGGCGCTCGGCTGCAAAGCCTTGTTGATCGTGCACTTGTAGTCGGCGCAGATCCTAATTGAGCCGTCAGACTTTACTGGGGTCACTATAGGGGTTTCCCACTTTGCATGGTCAACGGGAACCAACACCCCTTGTTTAATTAGTTTGTCCAGTTCCGCATCGATCTTTGGTTTCAATGCAAAAGGCACCCGTCTGGCCTTGAGTCTTATTTGGGCTACGTTGGGGTCTAGATTAAGGGAGATAGGGGTCCCCACATACTTGCCCAACGTGTCCCCGAAAACGTCCTGGAACTCGGTCAGGAGGCTGTCTTTTAACGATGACTTGAGCATCTGGTGGACACCGGTGAAGCCCATGCCGAGGGCTCGGAACCACCCCATGCCAAGAAGGCTGGGGAGCTGCTTCGTGACGATGGTCAGTGGCAGGTCTCTTTCGTAGTCTCCGTAGGTGACTCGGAACGTGCCCACGCCTTCGAGGGGGACTCAGTTCCCCTGGTAGTCTAGGATGCGCAGTCTCTGTTTGGAGAGCTGGTCCTTCCAGAACGACGGCAGGAGGGTCTTTAGGGTCGCCCAAGACATTATGGAGAGAGCCGATCCGGTGTCGATCTCCATCGAGCATGGCTTGCCGTTGATTTCGACCACCGTGCTGACTTTGTCCTCGATTTCCGCGCTGGCCTGGTCTATGTGAATGCTGCGGCCATCTCGAGGTTCAAATTCGCGCCGTTTTTTCGCGCCGCCTTCTCTCGTTGGCTGTTTCTGGCGCGTTGATTCTGGTTGGCTGCGGCGCTCACGTGGTTGGTGTTTTCTGGGCAGAATGGCTCTACAGACTCGCGCCAAGTGCCCTTTTTTCTCGCAACGCCTGCAAATAGCCTCCCTGTATTTGCAGGACAGTCTATCATGGTGCCCTCCACAGCTGGGGCAGCTTCGCCGAGGGCTGTCTGTGTCTTTTCTCTGGTGCTCCGTTCGGAAAACGTCCTCATCCGACTCGGACTCCGAGCTGGATCCGGCGTCTTCTCTGTGCACCGGGGCAGACTTGGGGTTGTCTTTGCTGGTCAGCGGACGCTGCAGCGTTTCTGCGGCTTTTGTGGAGGCTTCATGAGCCCTGGCCTCGTCTAGGGCTCCAGCAAGCGTCAGATCAGGCTTGGCGAGCAGGCGCCGTTGCAGCCTAATGTCCCGAACACCACAGATAAGTTGCTCAAGCAACGCATCGTCTAAGTCTCTATAGTCGCAATGGGTTGCGGCTTTTCTCAGGCTGGCCATGTATGCGCTGACTGGTTCTCCCTCTCGCTGAACGCGCTGTCTGAGTTGGTATCGTTGCATGAACTTGGAGGGCACGGGAGCATAGTGAGCCCGGAGCGTGGCCATCAGGGTGTCCCAGGAGACGGTCTGGACCGGCGTTGGCTCACACAGTGGCTCTGCCATCTCGAACACGTCCGGTCCGCAGTGGCTTAGGAAGAGGGCCCTCTTCCGATTAGCGGAGAGCCCTTGCATGTCGCTGGCTTCGAGCGAGCATTCAAACCTCGTTAGGTACGAGACCCATTTTTCGCGGGTCGGATCAAAAGGCTTGGGCGGAACGTAGGCAGACATGTTCGGTATGCCTCCTGTAGTTCGCCTCGTCGCCTAGCTGAAGCTCGTGGTCTCACTGGTTCGCTTCTTGTGACCTCTATCCCACCTTCGTCGCCAATGAAGTGGTTCGGGAATAACGAGAGGCACAACCAAGCAAGTGACAACAGCTCTTTAATTTACAGTGAGACTTCAGCGAAAACTCAGAGGCTGCAGCCCTCCTTATATACAATCCTGGAGGGACTGTCAGCCAATCAGAAACGTAGGCAGGTTTGAAACTCCCGCTTAAAAGTATCAATACATAACACTTGTGTTTTGCATTTGGAACATATTTCTTTTCAGGTGGGGAGGGGGAGTAGAACCCTTAGCATCAGAGGGCTGTTTGGAAAGTGAAACATTATTTGTTGTGTGAGCAAGGAGACAGGAAGGAGCATGGCTGTGGCTTAGCTCAAGTGTTCTGTATTAAAGCTGCTTCCTGCTGTGAAAGTAAAACTGAAAGTAAAACTCTTCTGCTTGTGTTTTGCATTTGGAACAGATTTCTTTTCAGAAATCTGGAGAGGAGGAATAGAACTCCTTAGCATCAGAGCCTGTTAATCCCTTAGTGAGCACCTAGAAGCCAAGAGGAACATATATGGCAAATTTCAAGTTTGTAGGCTTTACGGTTCTGGAGATTTGTGATTATAGCATGAGTGGTTTCCGCTTTTATATATATAGATGTACTGGTATATTCTCATCCAAAAATGCAAGACAAACGACTCTATAGTATTTATACATACAAGGCATAAATAGTCTCCTTTGGGAGGGGATATGCAGGTATATAAATTTGACCAATGACATCACACAAGCATATAAAACATTTCTAAGTTAGCAAAACATATAATGGGGCCTACTCATTATTTACTTATTTTTAATTCAAGTTTTATTTACAGTTTTCCTTTCATACCATACATATTTTTTGGACAGTGTATTGACTGGGTCAATGTCCTTTTTGAACAATAATAATACAAATAAGTATACATAATCCTAATCTTCAACTTCACCAATAACATTCTCTCTTTATAATTCTTTATCATTTTTTCATTAATATATTTAAACCTAAATAACATTTCTTTGTACCATTTATTTGTTATCCCCTACTAAGTCACTAATATTTAAAAAGTACTCATTGTTCCATCATAATTTTGATATCCCAAATGTCTAGGACTACTAATAAGGCCAAATATTAACAAAATTTAATCAATCCCGGGATTATATTTTAAAGACCCCACATTTTCTAATCCTTAAAAGTTTGAATTCACAATATATTTTAACACACTGTATTATAATAAATTCTATTATCTATTAGTATATATACTACTATTTTCCCTATTTGTATTTTCTACTTTTTCATTTTATTAATATATTTTATCACTATCTCTCATCTCTTAACCTTTTTGGAGTTCTGTCATTTATTGACTTTTTAATCACCCTTTTATTCCTTCCTCATGGAATCTTATAACCTTTTTCGATATTTTTATACCCACTGACTATTACCTTCGGATTGCCCTTTATCTCTTTCTGCTGTATCATTTGAACACCCATGCATAAATCTTTCTCTTTTTTTTGAAGAGATTTTTCTTTTTTTCCTCTAAACCTTTCTTTTTTAAAAAAAGAGATTTTCCTTTTTTTCTCTCTGTTCTATTACAAACCTTTAAGGAATTACCTGTTTGATTCCTACTTATCAATCCTTTCTCTTCATTATCTTTGTTTTCTTGCATCTCATTTTGATTTTTCTCTTCCACTGCCTCTTCTAATTTCTCATCTATTTTCTGATTATCATATTCATCTTCATGCATGCTTTTAAGCATCAAAATTACTTCTTCATAGCCCTCTATTATCTCCTGGTGGTCCATTTTGTAACAATTTAATAAAAATTACTCAAAATCCCTCTATGGTTCCAACATCTTAGTGTTTAAAAACTCCAACAGAGCCAATTATTAATAAGATTTAGTCAATCCCATAGTTATACCAACAAATCCCCTAAGTTTATAATCTTTAAAGTTCTTTAATATTTAATATTTTACAGCCTTTTGATTTTCCAATTATTTATCTTCCCAATGCTCCAGATTTTAAAGCCTTATTTAACTTTTCTTCTTCTATCACCTTTCTTCTTTTGCCTCGTAGAATGTTCTATCAAATAGCATTAATAATTCAAGTCCAAGTTAATCCACTAGGTTTCCTCCAATCTTTCAAATCCACAATCCAATAACCAGTTTCAATAGGATTTAATTATTTGCAATTTAAATTTGCAATTTAGTTCATCATAAAAATCTTCAAGAAAGAAAAGAAACTCAGAGTATTTCAAAATACCCAAATCATCTTCTAAAATAGAATCAAGGTCAGGCTGCCTTCCAAGTGCTGATTACTTTCTTATATTATATGTATTAGACATAATACACTTTCATTGAAAATTCTTCCACTGTAATGTTCCTCTTCTTCCAGTAGATGGCTCTCCTACTCCCAATTCCAACATTAAACAGTATGTCAAAAACAGCTGATTCTCTGATAAATCCAGAAGTTAAAGATACAAATAGGAAAGACGTTTTCTCCGAAAAATCAAATATTTTAAGCTTTTTTTCCAGCTTTCTATATTTTAAAGCTTCCTTTGGTCATTTCTTTTGTCTCTTAATTTTCAGTCTTTAATCTTCTCTGTATGTCTAATCACCACTTCCTTAATGCTTGGAGTATTTTTTGAAATTTTTGTACTTAAGTCTTTAAAGTAAGAGTTGGAAGTTATCTCACCCAGCTTCAATGCTCTGTCCACGGACTGCTCCAGCACAAATCTTGTGGTCCAGGATGTCCTAGCTTGTGACTAGCCAAAAATGGCCGTCATCCCTGCTGCTCAGGAGAGCTTGCTTCGGACCTAACAAGGAAATTGTAAGTTCCTCGTGGTCCACAAAGTGCCTCTCCTTTCTTCGCCACCCCTACAAGGCGACTTGAACCCCTAAGGTCTCCCAACAGCAGTTGCCAGCTGGATTTTGCACGGCTCGTCGGAGCCCACTATTTTCCAAGCAGTTCTGGCCGCGACATCAACTGGAAGCCCAGGCCTGCTCATTATTGTTGTGAGTCAAAACTTTCATAAAATGAACTGGATTTAGTTTTACAACATTCATATGCGTTTATTAAGCAAATCAACTGAGTCATTACAAGTGAACCAAGATCTGGCTTGCTATTTGCTACAGTTCATTAAATGACCTCTGCGATCATTAAGTGAACCAAGAGGCTCAAAAATTTGCAGGACTCCCAGGTATTTCTGCACCTGTTCTCATTGTAAGAAAAAGCCCAACAGGACTTTATCCCTTCTAAAGTGACACACCTTAACTTGTCAGGAGGACTCAGCTACAAACAGCTGCTGAGAAAGAGGCTGACATGCAGGCATGCCTTGTAGAACTGATTGGTTGGCTATTAGTTAGTTTAGTTAGTTTATTATATTTATATATAACCCTTCTCCCGAGGGACTCAGGGCAGTGAACAGCCATGGTAAAAACAATATACAACAAAAATTAAAAGCTTATTAAAATAATTCAATCATTCGGCCAAATTTAAAATATCCAACTAAAATCATTTTAAAACCCCTATCAAAACCCAATTTAAAAAACCTTTATCCTGTCAGACCAGCTTGCTGGAATAATAGGATCTTCAGAACGCGACGGAAGGCACAGAGGTCGGGGATCCTTTGTATGTCTGGGGGCAGTTCATTCCATAGGGCCGGGGCCCCCACAGAGAAGGCTCTCCCCCTGGGGGTCACCAGCCTACACTGTTTGGCTGACGGCACCCTGAGGAGGCCCACTCTGTGGGAGCGTATTGGTCGGTGGGAGGCAATTGGTGGTAGAATGCGGTCCTGTAGGTAACCAGGTCCTAAGCCATGGAGCACTTTAAACGTGGTAACCAACACCTTGAAGCGCACCCGGAAGACCACCGGGAGCCAGTGCAGCTCACGCAAGATGGGTGTTACATGGGAGCGATGAGTCACCCCCATTATTACTCACGCGGCTGCATTCTGGACCAGCTGGAGCCTCCGGGTGCTCCTCAAGGGGAGCCCCATGTAGAGAGCATTACAATAGTCCAGCCGGGAAGTGACGAGGGTGTGAGTGACTGTGCGCAGGGCGTCCCGATCCAGAAAGGGACGCAACTGGTGAATCAGGCGAACCTGATAAAAAGCCCCCCTGGCCACGGCCGTCATATGATCCTCCAAGGACAGCCATGAATCCAGGAGGACGCCCAAGTTGCAAGCCCTCTCTGAGGGGGGTAAGATCTCATCCCCAATAGCCAGCGATGGTGTCAGCTGGCTATATTGGGCCATCGGGAGCCACAGCCACTCAGTCTTAGAGGGGTTGAGTCTGAGCCTGTTCCTCCCCATCCAGATCCGCACGGCCTCCAGGCAGTGGGACATCACGTCAAGGGCATCATTGGGGTGGCCTGGGGTTGAAATGTACAACTGCGTGTCATCGGCATACAGTTGACACTTCACCCCAAAGCCATGGATGATCTCACCCAGCGGCTTCACATAAATGTTGAACAGAAGGGGTGAGAGGACCGACCCTTGCGGCACCCCACAAGTGAGGAATCTCGAGGTCGAACTCTGCCCCCCCCCCCGTCAACACAAACTGCATACGGTCAGAGAGGAAGGAGAACCACCGTAGCATGGTGCCCCCCACTCCCACCCCCTCTAGCCGACGCAGCATGATACCATGATCAATGGTATCAAAAGTCGCTGAGAGATCTAGGAGGACCAGGACAGAGGAACAACCCCTGTCCCGGGCCCTCCAGAGATCATCAACCAATGCGATCAATGCCGTTTCCGTGCTGTAACCCGCCCTGAAGCCTGACTGGCATGGATCTAGATAGACAGCTTCATCCAGGAATCGAGGAAGTTGTCCCGCCACCACACTCTCAACAACCTTCACCATGAAGCGGAGGTTGGAGACAGGACGATAGTTAGCTAATACAGCCAGGTCCAGGGAAGGCTTCTTGAGGAGGGGCCTCACCACCGCCTCTTTCAGGGCAGATGGGAAGACACCCTCACTCAATGAAGCATTGGTAATCTCCTGAAACCAGCCTCGTGTAACCTCCCGGGAGGCCAGCACCAACCAGGAGGGACAGGGGTCCAGTAAACATGCGGTAGCATTAAGCCTCCCCAAAATCCTGTCCACATCCTCAGGAGTCACATGGTCAAACTCTTCCCAGGTGACACTCTCAAGCCTCACCTCCATCATCCCATCTGAGGCTATCCAATCAGAGTCCAGGCCAGTCCGAATCTGAGCGATTTTGTCACACTGGTGCAAGAAAGTTGTGAGAATGTGGTCTTAGCCTAGCTATATTTAATTTCAGGTGATCTAGAAAGAAAGGATTAACAAATGCTTAGAGCTTTCTTCCATACATGCATAGGAATGGGAGTTTATAGGAGAAAGGGATGTCTCCAGATACTCCTTTTTATTTTCACCTATCTATAAGAGTTCAACCCTCCTTCAAATCCCACTGCATTCCTCAATGTGATGAGAGGGTGAACTACACTGGATGAAATAATATCTGGACTAGATCAAATATCAACAGAACTTCTTAAACATGGTGGCAAGGCAGCCATTTGTAAGACTAGTAAACTACTAAAAAACTGCTGGCAAAATGAATGCATTCTGGACAACTAGAGAAACGGTATCATTATCCAAAAAGGGCAACCTAAGTGACTATACTGATTGGAGAGATATCACACTTCTCTCAGTGCCTGGAAAAGTGTTATGTACTGTCCTATTCAAAAGACTCCAAAGTAAGATCAAACAATATACAGTATGTGTGAAGAATGGGGTTTCTCTTATGAATGTCCTACACTAAATAGAACAGAACAGAACAGAATAGAATTCTGTGGAAATTGGGATCGTAGAAAACACCCAGGAGCATAGAAGAGTCCAAAGGCAGATGCATGAATAAATGTGATAAATGTATTTATTCATATAACAAAACATATTAACTATATACAAAGGCTGTCTTAATATCCATTAGGATAGGGGGCACACAGCGTGTGTGACTACCCCTATCAAAGATCATGTCTCATGGAGAACAAACGTAAAAGAGAGCATGGTGGAAAGGTTAGAGGGGGTTTTATACTCAGTGTAAGCCCCTCCTCTCCACATAGGGGTGGGGGCACTTTCTGCCTCCACTAGTGTTCTGTATGATATATGTGCCAATGGCTTGCAAATACTTGACAGTTCCCCTCCTTGCGAGCCAATGGCATGCAAACATACAAATGCAATGCACAACAAATTTTACCCTGTGAGACATAACTTTTTACACAGATCTTTGTGCCTATCTGCTGGTAGAGGTTTTGTGAAAATATCAGCTGTTTGATATTTGGTCTGACAATGTGATAAAGATATAAATCCCATCTCTACTAGTTGCCTAACATTTTGATAGCGGATATCGATATGTCTGGACCTTTTTCCCACCGCATAGGCTTTGGCAATGCCTATGGCCCCGGTGTTGTCTTCTATAATTTGGATGGGCAAAGTCGGTGGTGTCCAGATGCTAGAAATTAAGGCATCAAACCATATCAGATCGTTCCCTGCCTCTGATAAGCATGCATATTCGGCCTCAGCGGTGGAGCACGAAACAAATTTCTGTTGCCCCACATGCCAATGGATGGGTGCCTCATTTAATAGTACCAAGAAGCCCGAAGTACTCCTACGTGTCTTGGTATCTCCGGCCCAGTCCGCATCTGCGAAGCATTTTAATTGGGCCTTGTCTCTATTCTCAGGTTCCAAGCGAAGCACGTAATCTGCTGTGGTCTTGAGATACCTTAATAGCTTTTTAATGGCTAACCAGTGGAACTGGGTAGGATGTTCCACTTGTCTAGATAGCAGGTTTACGGCCAGGGCAATATCTGGACGGCTCCAGTTACTTATATATAGTAATGAGCCAATCACTGACCTAAATAGAGTATTATTTTGGAACTCTGGGCTATCCTTGTGTGCCAATCCATAATAGTCGGTCTGCATTGGGATAGCCGTTGGCTTGCTATCTTCCATTTTACATTTCACCAAGAGTTCCTCTATCTTTTCCTTTTGGGAGAGAGCAAAACCTTTTGGTGTAGTGATGATTTGTACGCCTAGGTACTTGTCCACATATCCTAAAGACTTTAGAGTGAACTTTTTTTGTAGGGTCCTGGCAAATATAATACTTCCCCCCTTGTCAGGCCCTATATATAAAAGATCATCGACATACACTAGGACTTTCTCCAGCCCCCCTTTGGTATCCCTTGTGAAGGTACATTTATCAGCTGGAGATGGATGGAAACCCAGTGATTTGAGAGTTTTAGTCAGGCATTTGTACCACAGTCTGCCTGATTGTTTGAGGCCGTACAAACTTTTCTTCAGAAGCCAGGTGTGGCCTTCCTGCCGTTGAAATCCGGGGGCACCTCTGACGTAAATTTCTTGTTTTAGATGTGCGTGTAAATAAGCAGTTTGCACATCAAATTGAAAAATGTGTTCCCCATGTGCTGCTGCGGTGACCAAAGCAGCCCTCACACTTTCCGCTCTCACGGTGGGGGAGTATGTTTCATCAAAGTCCTGCAAGTAGCGCTGTGCGTAGCCTTGTGCTACCAGCCGGGCCTTATAGAGGAGTTTGTTGTTGGGCATTGGCTTGACCTTGTAGACCCAACGGGTGCCAATTGCTTTCCTCTTTTTGGGGACTTCCATGGGGATGAAGACTTTCAATTTTTTGAGACTGTCCATTTCCCGCTCCATTGCCACCCTCCACCTGCGCTGTTCTTCCTCGGGAAGTTGAAGGACATCTGAGTACGTTTTAGGGGCCATGGTAACGCTGTTGACCGAGGCAACACAGCCAATGTCCAACCTTTTGGGTGGCACCCCTTTATTGGAGCGTTTTGACCGTCTGGGAAATTGCCACTCACCATCATCATTGTCATCCGGAGCATCGGTGTCAGAATCGGAGCTGCCGGAAGTATCTTTCCAATCAAAATGGGGCGGGCCTCTGTCCCAGGCGCTGCGAAGATATGGTCGTTTAGGTGAGGCAGGAGGTGTGAAGTCACCCAGGGATTCCTTGTCTGAATCGTCAGAGTCAGGTAGGGATTCATCACCATCCGGATCTTCGCTGGTCAGTTGTTTGGAGTTTGTTGGTTCATCCTCTTCAGGTGGTGCTGCTTGTTCAGTGTCGCTTCTAATAGGGGAATAACCGGGTTCATTGGAATGAATTTTTGACCAATTTGACCCCTCCTCAAAGGAAGCTGATCTAGAGACAATGACAAGGTTATTTTTATCTACAAACCTAGAGGCCTTGCTGCCGGTTGCATAACCTATAAATCTGAGCCTCCTTGATGCCTTGCCCCCCTTTTTTCTGAGGTGCTTGGGAATATGGACCCAGGCATAGGAACCAAAAATTCTCAAGTGTGAGAGACTAGGTTTCCTTCCATGGACCAGGAAGTATGGGGTTTGGTTAATGGCACTACTCCACGTCCTGTTGACTAGATAATTAGCCATTTTGACCGCTTCTGCCCAAAAAACTTGGCTCATGTCAGCATCTGCAAGTAGGCAGTTCATGACATTCTGCAGCACTCCATTTCTCCTTTCTGAAATACCATTCTCGGACGGAGTTCGAGGGGATGATTTAAAATGGAGGATACCTCTCTCCTTCATCCACTTTTCAAAAATCTTGGATGTAAACTCAGTCCCCCTATCACTCTGCACCTGAGCGATGCACACCTTTTGTTGCGTTTGGATCTGGTTGTAAAGATATTTGAAGTTGGTAAAGACTTCAGTTTTGTCCTTTAAAATAAATACATGGCCATAACGAGAGTAATCATCTACTACCATTAAAAAATAACGCCCCCTACCAAGGGAGGGTCTAAAAGGACCAACCAAATCCATGTGTACCAGCTGATAAGGGTACCTTGCACGACGGGAAGAGACCTTAGGTATAGCAGCAGTTTTAGATTTTGCTGCCTTACAGATGGCACATTCCAAATAGGTATTACAATTCTTTATCTTAAGCCCATCAGAAAAATCTTGCATTTTCTTAATAACTGGGAAGCTGGCATGGCCAAGCCTGCGGTGTAATATATGAGCACAATCCAAATGTAAAGGTTTACCCGTGCATACTTTGTCAACCTTATGTATCTTACCATTACAAGCTTTGGTCTGTTCAGTAATGAGTGTAGGCACTGGATTAATGGTCACCTTAGAGTTCCTCAGGGTTGGTTGAGGAGTTGTGACCTTAATGGGCTCAGCCTTAATGGCTTTGGATGTCCTAGGAGCTGGTTTAAAAGCTTCATTGGTTTTAGGTCCAGGGTCCTTGAGTTTGGACAACCTGGGGGCTGGCACAGAAGCTTTCTGCTCTATCTGGGCGTTAGCTCCCTGAGCCCTCTTGTTAGGTTTCTTGTGCCTTTTGACCTGTGCTTTTGGGGAAAAATAAGGCAAATTGTTGATTTTTACAATATCGCCAACAACACTCCCATTTTCGGAAACATAACCTCCACCCTTCTCAAAAACCAGTTTTACATTTTTATCCTCAGTCAATTTTAAGATGCTTAAAAGGTTGTTCTTGATTGAGGGAACATACAGTGCCCCAGTGACATCTCCTATACCAGGCACATTGATCACGCCTTCCCCAGTTACCTCTGCCTTGTCCCCAGTGGCAACTTTTACTGAGGACTTGAGTGGGTGTAAAACCTTAAATCGTTGCTTCGTGTCGGCTATATGCGTTGATGCACCTGAATCAAGAAGCCACAGCCCCTCAGCATCCTTTATCTGGGAGGTGTGATTGTCACTAGTGACACTACAGTATTGGTATCCTTTATGACCACCTCCCCCTCTTCCACGGCCTCTTTTATTTTTACTGTGCTTAAGTCCAGCCGTGTTGGCCCTAGAGCGAGGGCACTCCCTTTTAAAGTGACCTTGTATACCACAGTCAAAGCAGGTGGGAAGGGTATTAATCCTTTCACTTGTGTCCTGGAGCCTCCTCTGAGGCCTAGGCCTGTGATATGCCTCCTTCGTTTCTTGTTGTTCCTCATCTCTGCGCCTTAAATCTTCCTCAATAAAGCGGCCAGAAAAGTATTCTATATTTCTTTGTTCCCTAGAAACCCCTTCTAGAGAAATAATAAAGGGACTCCAGGATTTGTCTAGGGAGTTCAACATCACACTAATTAAAGTGGATTCAGAAACAGGCTCCCCCCTCTGTATAAGCTCATCCCTCATGGCTTTAAGCGTTGCCAAATGTTCCCCCATTTTGACACCAGGTTTGAGTTTATAGTTGTGGAAAATTCTTGACAATCTGCTGGTTGCAGCCATATTGTCACTATGGAACAAATTATATAGGGCAGTCCAAACTTCCTGAGCTGTGAGGCCATCTGAAAGACTGGCATACAGAGCTGTGTCTATAGAACTTAACAGGGTTGTGTAAGCTCTTTTATGCAGGAACTCAATTTCAGGGCTCCAAGGTAAAGGGGGTGGTCTTTTGATCATGTCCAGAGTATTTTCTCTTAAGAGAATTATCTGAATCTCTTTACACCATTTTTTAAAATTCTGACCACTTAAATGTAATTTTTCAAAATTATTTGGCAAAGTTACAAAATTATTGCCATTAAACTGCATGGGGAGTTGTTCAAATGGCTGAAAAGATCCTGATGTGAATGGCATTGGGATCCCTAAGCCTGGGATCGATTGCTTAGGTCTGGCTCCTTTTTGTAGTCCTTCTGTAGTTTGAAGCAACTGGGCACGTGCAGGAAATGGAGCATGCTCCAAAGCCTTTTCTTGTTGGAGCTCCGATCTCCCTCTCTGAGCTCTGAAGTCAGGTCTGGCTGGAGCCTCAGAATAGGCCCGGACATCAGCGATGTGGTGGGGAAGCCTTGGAGGAGTGGGAAGAAGGCCTGGAGATCTTTCTGGAGACTGGAGGCCCATCAGATGAGGTCCATGGGCTGGGTAGGCCTGGAAATGTCTCTGGATCTCCTCTTCTCCATCAGAAGAGCAGGATTGCAGCTCCGGATCATCCCAGCAGGGCCGGAAAGGTGCGGAGGCCTCAGCCTGGGCCTCCCTGGAGCATTCAGTGAATGGTGAGCGCCTCTGCAGTGGGGGGTGGGAGGCTGCAGGTCCATCTGGGTTCCTCCGGGGGTGGGAGGTTGGATTTGGGGCCCTCCTTGAGTGGGCAGCTGGGTCTGGGGCCTCGGGGGGGCCAGTGGGTGGTTGCTCCATTAGTTGCAGGGCAGCGACCAGGGCCTCTATGGCCTCTTTGATGTTTGCCATGGCAGGCGGGGCCTGGCAAGGGCCTTGTGGGCTCGGAGTGGTCCTCTGGGCCGCTGGAAGGCTGAACTGACTGGCTGGCGTTGTAGGCCTGGGCTGTGGAGCTGGGGAGGGCCTGGCTCGTGGTTCTGGCAAAGTGCCCAGGGGAGCAGCCATCTTGGAGGAAGTTGCCTCCGGAAGTGGCCTGGCGGCCATTTTGTTTGGCGGGAAACTGGGTGGGGGGGCAGTCTCTCTGGCGGCAGGCGCCATCTTGGAGAGATCAGGCAGGGGAGTCCTTACCGGGATGGCAGGCATCTCTGGTGCTGCCTCCTCAGGCCTCTTTCTGGCTGCTGCCCTTGTCTTCAGGAGGCAGGCGAGCGCTGCTCTGCACTCCTCTTCTGACATCTCAGCCACTTGCCTGTCCAGGCTTTCATCTGGTCCTTCTGCCCCCTCTTCGTCAGTGCTGAAGAAGCCTTCTCCAGCATCGCTTGGCTCGGCCCCTGGGATCTCTTGCTGCATCTGGGTGGCCTCTGGCTGCCAGGGTGTAGCTGGATGGAAACCCCCTTCAATGTTTTCCATCGTTGATTCAGTCTGGGGCTGCTGTGAAGTTCTCCTCCGTTGAAGGCCTCTGGTCACAACAGGGGAGCTTCTCTCACAGGTTATTTTGGAGGGCATCTTGCCTTTTCAACAGCTCCTGGAGTGGAGTTCTGCTACCATTCCCTCTGCTACCATTCTGTGGAAATTGGGATCGTAGAAAACACCCAGGAGCATAGAAGAGTCCAAAGGCAGATGCATGAATAAATGTGATAAATGTATTTATTCATATAACAAAACATATTAACTATATACAAAGGCTGTCTTAATATCCATTAGGATAGGGGGCACACAGCGTGTGTGACTACCCCTATCAAAGATCATGTCTCATGGAGAACAAACGTAAAAGAGAGCATGGTGGAAAGGTTAGAGGGGGTTTTATACTCAGTGTAAGCCCCTCCTCTCCACATAGGGGTGGGGGCACTTTCTGCCTCCACTAGTGTTCTGTATGATATATGTGCCAATGGCTTGCAAATACTTGACAAATTCTTTATTGGCCAAGTGTGATTGGACACACAAGGAATTTGTCTTCGGTGCATATACATAAAAGGAAAAAAAAGAAAAAATACATTAATCAACAATCATAAGATACAACACTTAGTGATAGTCATAGGTTACTAATAAGCAATTAAATCATACTAGGAAACAAACAGAATAATATAAATAGTAAAAATACAAGGAACACGGTTATAGTCATAAGTGGGAGGAGATAGGTAATAGGAAGGATGAGAAGTAAATAGTTTGACAGTGGGAATTAGTTGTTTAGCAGAGTGATGGCATTCAGGAAAAAATGTCTTGTTGTTCTGGTGTGCAGAGCCCTATAGCGTCTTTTTGAGGGTAGAAGTTGAAACAATTTATGTCCAGGATGTGAGGGGTCTGTAGAGATTTTCACAGTCCTCTTTTTGACTCGTGCAGTATACAGATCCTCAATGGAAGGCAGCAATAGTTTTTTCTGTAGTTCTAATTAATCCTTGAAGTCTGTGTCTGTCTTGTTGGGTTGCAGAGCTAAACTAAGTAGTCATAAAGAAGCAGATGTTTAGCAAAAACTACTAGGAGTTTCTAAAGGAAAGTGCCCTTTCATTCCCATTCTAACATTTTTCCTCCAGGCGTTTTATTTTTAGAGCCACATTGGCTGGAAACTTACTTGAATTTTGTGTATGAATAAAAAGATCCAAACCAAAAGAAAGTTAGCCTTTCCCAACTGTGCAGCAATGCAAGCATTTTAAAATTACCATTGCTTGCTGGAACTGAAGTAATATTTATGAAATTTGTTTTGTACCACTTTTTAAAAAATATAATGTTAGTGAAAGAGTTTTTAAAAAGTAAAAATGAATGCAAACTAAAATAAGAGTAAAAAGAAAAAAAAAGAAAAGGGAAGAAATGAAAGAGAAAGCCAAAATGCAAAAAGAAAAAGACACAAGAAAAACAGAAAAGAAAGAAAAAATATAAAGAAGTGGCTTCCAATCTTCTTTGCAGCACTTATAAATACAATTATAGATTTACCTCTTTCTCTAAAATTATGTTGTGACTCTCTTCTTTCTCTAACCTATCCTACCTACTTGTCAAAACCAGTGTGTAAGTATGTTTTTCTGTTTTAAACAAAAAGTCCTTTCCAGTCAGCAATAAATATAGATAATTGTCTTTTCTCTCATCAAACAGGTCAATTTGGCCATCTCAGTTCTATCACGTTCACCAACCATTCGTCTGTTGTAGGTATTATCTGTTCTTTCCATCACTAACCGTTCAATAATTTTATGTATGTATGTATGTATGTATGTATGTAAAACAATGTTCTCAACTCTGTGGAGGTTTCTAGTTTCAGTTGTATATTAATCTTTAAAGTGTTCTGAATCTGTGGGCATCTTTGACCCCAAAACCTGCTAGGTTTTTTTGCACATCCCAGCATGATAAAATAACCCTTCTTGTTGTTCACATTCCAATATAGATTTGAAGTACACTTATGCATTCTAGATAAATTTTCTACTGTCATATATCAATGGTATATCATAATTTATTCTGTACCATGTTTGAAGAATTTAAAATGTATGGAATTTATTTTATGAGTAATAATGTTTTCAAAAAATGAAGGTAGTATTCCTCATAATTTTAATACTAGAATCTTCCTAGGATCCCATAATTAGCACGAGGATGGAAATGTAATTTCTGTAATTAATTTAATTTAATTTAATTTAATTTAATATTTAAATTTATATACTGCCCTTTTCCCGAAGGACTCAGGGCGGTGAACAGCCAGAAGTAAAAAACATCAAATACAAAATATAAAAACAATTTTAAAATGAATTAAACAATTTGGCCCAACAGTTAAAATCCCCCATTAAAAATCCAAATTAAAATACACAATTGGAGAGATTAGGCCAGCCCGACTTGATGAAATAAAAAGGTTTTGAGGGCCCAACGGAAAGTACGTAAATCTGGAATCATCCGCATCTTCAGGGGGAGCTCATTCCAGAGGGCAGATGCTCCCACAGAGAAAGCTCTCCCCCTGAGGCCGCCAGTCGGCATTGTTTGGCCAACGGCACCCGGAGGAGACCCTCTCTGTGGAAGCGTACTGGCCGGTGGGAGGCTCTCGGTGGCAGAAGGCGGTCCCATAAATATCCCGGCCCTAAGCCTTGGAGCGCTCTAAAGGTGGTCACCAACACCTTGAATCACACCCGGAGGACCACCGGGAGCCAGTGCAGCTCACGCAGGAGAGGTGTTACATGGGAGCACCATGACGCTCCCATAATCACCCACGGGGCCGCATTCTGGACCAGTTGGAGCCTCCAGGTGCTCTTCAAGGGGAGCCCCATGTAGAAAGCATTGCAGTAGTCCAGGCCGGAAGTGACAAGGGCATGAGTGACCATGCGTAAGGAGTCCCAATCCAGAAAGGGATGCAACTGGTGAATCAGGCAAAGCTGATAAAAAGCCCCCCTGGCCACGCCCATCACATGTTCTTCCAAAGACAGCTGTGCATCCAGGAGGACACCCAAGTTGTGAGCCCTCTCTGTGGGGGCCAACATCTCGCCCCCAATAGTCAGAGATGGCACCAACTGACTATATCGGGATGCTGGAAGCCACAGCCACTCGGTCTTGGAAGGGTTGAGCTTGAGCCTGTTTCTCCCCATCCAGATCTGTACGGCCTCCAGACACCGGGACATCACATCAAGGGCATCATTGGGGTGGCCCAGGGAGGAGATGTTCAGCTGAGTGTCATCAGCATACTGATGGTACTTCACCCCGAAACCACGGATGATCTCACCCAGCGGCTTCACATAAATGTTGAACAGAAGGAGCGAGAGGACCGACCCCTGCGGCACCCCACATATAAGGCACAGCATGATACCATGGTCGATGGTATCAAAAGCCGCTGAGAGATTTAACAGGACCAGGACAGAGGAACATCCCCTGTCCCGAGCCCTCCAGAGATCATCAACCAATGCGACCAATGCCATTTCCGTGCTGTGCCTAGGCCTGAAGCCTGACTGGAACGGATCGAGATAGACCGCTTCATCCAGGTACTGGGGGAACTGTCGTGCCACCACAATTTCAACAACCTTCACCACAAAGCGAAGGTTGGAGACTGGACGATAATTTGCTAAAACAGCCAGGTCCAAGGAGGGCTTCTTGAGAAGAGGCCTCACCACCACCTCTTTCAAGGCAGCGGGAAAGTAGCCCTCTCTCAAAGAAGCGTTAACAACCCCTTGGAGCCAGCCTCGTGTAACCTCCCAGGAAGCCAGCACCAACCAGGAGGGACACGGGTCCAATAAATGTGGCAGCGCTAAGCCTCCCCAGAATCCTGTCCACATCCTTGGGAGTCACAAGGTCAAACTCCTCCCAGATAATGTTCTCAAGACCTGTCTCCATCACCCCGCCTGTATCTACCCAGTCAGAGTCCAGGCCTTCCCAAATTTGAGCGACTTTGTCATGCAGATACTGCACAAAATCCTCAGCCCTGCCCTCCAAGGGGTCCTCCTGCGCTCCCAGATGGAGCAGGGAGCGGGTCACCCTGGGCGGTTATCTGCAGACGCGATAAGAACAGAAAAATAATTAAAGTTTGCTGTTTTTATCGCCACTAGGTAGGTCTTAATATGAGACCTTACCGGTGTTCGGTCGGATTCGGAAAGGCTAGCCCTCCAACTGCTCTCTAGGAGTCTTTTCCAGCGCTTCATCTCCCTCAGCTCCTTGGAGAACCAGGGAGCTAAGTGAGATCGGCGGCGGGTCAGAGGCCGCAAAGGCACGACACGGTCCAAAGCTCCAGGCAGCCACCAGGTCTTCAGCCGGGTCATGAGCCACAGCCTCAGGGAATGGCCCAAGCTCCATCTGGAACCTATCAGGATCCATCAGGCGCCATCATTAATTGTGTTGAATTGTTACTACTGCCTGCTTTGATAGATTAGAGATTCATTAGATGTTGGGAATTTATTATGAAAAGTAAAATATTAGATAATTTGGATATTAGGAGGGACAAGCATTTAATCGACCTTGAGGACCTTGTCTGCTTTACCAGATCCAAAGAATCAAACTGTTTCCAGACTTTCCCCCAGGAATCTCACATGTACTTGCACCACACATGGTTCCAACTGAAAATGAATCCAAGTGACTTTGTTTGTCAGGTATTGAACAAATTCCTCTGCATGGCCTTGAAGATAAACACCCAAAGTCTCCTGTCCCAGGAAGGATCTTGTGGTCTGGAACAGGGACAACAGGTGACACACTGCAGATGCAATATGAAATAATGCTGTTTCACTGCTCTTATTGCCATGGGGTAAGTCTTAAATAGCGGCTGTTGGGTCCAATAGGAATCACCCTTTGTTTTCTTCCAGCAGTGATCTGAGCGTCTCATAAAAGCTCAGAACCCATGTCTCTTCCGTTAACCATGGGGAAAGTTAGGAGTGATAGATTAAGAGAGGCCACACAGGAGTGATCTTGTTCAGAGCTTGGCCATCCTTTGATTCCAGGATTATATCAAGGCTTCGGCAAGGCCATGTAGGAAGGCCTCAGGGATATCCCCCAGTTCCCTCTGGAACCCATTTGAATTCATTAGTTGCCAGGTGAACCGCTTAAATGGATCTGGCCTCCCTGTGAAGGGGGGTAATATAGGAGAATCCCAAGGACACCGAGGCATGATCTGATCATGACAGGGGGGATAATGTTAGATCCCCCGCCAAATCACATTGCCATTGCTCTGACAAAAAGATCATATTTGATGTGTGACCATTGTCCTGAGTTGGACTCAAGATAATCTGGGACAGGCCCATGGCTGCCATGGTGGCTATGAACTTCTGGGCTGCTTCTGAAGCCAAACCAAGAGGAGTTCAAGCAGAAAAGTTGCTACACAGCCGGAAGCTAGTATACTAGTAACAATCCTAACTGATCCCATAATACTTGGGGAGCCTGGCACCTCACTCCATCTCTCCTTCTCTGGGGTCTCAGCTGGTGCCAAATCTTAAACCTGCCTGGACACATCTATGAAGGGGAAACACCTCCTTTCAGAGTTAGCCAGGTCTCAGTGATGCATGCCAGGTTGGCTCACTTCTCCTCTATGACATCTTGATAAGGGGAGCCTTATTACCGGTATTGACCAACCTGCCATTCACTAGCATAGCTAAAGTCCCAGGCCTCCAAAGTTATGCTGTCCAGGAACTGGGAATGAGCTCAAGTGCTTCGATCTGGCCCACAGAGCCACCCTGGAAACAGCGAAGAACAGCCCAGGTGGCTCTGTCAGTGAAAACGGAGCTCGGGAAGGCTGTGCTCGGTGACACTTTTTACTGGCAGAGGGCTGCAGGAGGCTGTCACAGCCAAAAATGGAGCCCTTGGGAGCTGCACAAGTGATGTCAAGCTGGCCATGCCCACCATGGCCACAGTCACCTGGACGCCGCCACCCAGCCCCCCTGAGGTTAAAAACAACTCTAATACAGCCTTCAATGAAATTGAGTTTGACACCCCTGCCTTAAACAGCTTCTGATGAGCCAGGCTAAGATTCGATATTGGGATAAAACTCAAATATTAGAAATCCAAATCTTTGGTTAAGACAGAAGTGCCTCTTCCGTGCCAAGGTGCTGAATTGACAAACGGTATTTGACGTAGGTACAGAATTGTAAAAGGGCAAACTGACCCTAAACAGATACATCTGGTGTTTAATGTTTATTGCACCCCAAATGTCATGTAGATTTCAGAGAGAAAATACTGTTTCCCTTACTGTCCTCTTTACTGCTTGTGAGGCGTCTTCTAGCCTCTTATCTCCTTTTGTTATGTCTTGAGCTCCGGAGCTGAAAGCCTGAGCCTGTGGGAACAGGGCTGTTATGTCTTTCCTAGAGATAGATTAAAGGGTAGCTTCTACGTGTGAAATGCATCACTCTCTGTAATACTTTTGTCTTTAAACTGTATAAATACATGGCCAGAAGAAGCCATCGGCGTTCAGACTTTTTCGTGGTCTTCGGACTGTTTGAACCTTGCGCAAATAAAAACTCTTTCCTGCACTGAAGAGCTTGTCCTTGTCCGTCATTTTTCCTGCAACAGCTGGCGACGCCGCCGGGACTGGGGGCAAGGCGATATTTCGCTGAGGACCGTTTTGACCCCTCGGGACCATTGGGAGGTCGCTCCTGAACATTCTCCAGGCGCCACGGAGATACGTCTCCGGGAGACAGCCGCGATAACCCTATGGCCCCGACGGTGCTCTGATCGAGTCCAAGAACCCTGCGGTGCAGGAAAGGTGGTCTGAACAAATTCCTGGCCAGGAATCTACGGAGTGGGAGCGTTTTAAGTGAGTATATTGTAAAAGAATTGTACCTGCCTCATTTGAAGGCAGACGGAGGGACCTGATCACTCCCTCGGACTCGGGGTGGCTACCCTAATGAAGTCCATGTCAGGTTGTGTGGGTGGTTAAGCCATCGCATTTCTCATTAGTGGCCGTGAGTTTCCGGGGCTATGAGTCGATGGCAGTGTGGTAGAAGGGATGGGGTTCAGAGCATGCCAAATACTCCATTGGCATGCATGTTAAAAGGTTTTGACAAGTATTTTAGCAACCCTTCCTATCCGAAAGGATCAAAGGATCAATTAAAATTCTTATGTAAACATGTGTGGCCACAAAGGGAGATGGGCTGACCCCCCTCCCCCTCAGGGATGGTTAAGGGAAGAAACAGTGGATAAGTTGTGGGGAGTGATTGTAGTGAATCAGGATAAATATCCTGATCAATCTCAATATATTGATCAATGGGTGAGACCCCTGTTGAAAAAAGCTGAGGATTTATTGCAATGTAGGGCTGAAACAGTCGGGTTATGTGTATCTGAGCAGGCAGGAAAAGTAAGGGGGCTGCTGGAGGGAGCGGAGGAGGAAATCAGAGGCGTATGAGTGATCCTGGCGTGAAGTCAAGGGGAGTCATCCGCCTAGAGGTAGCAGTCAGAGTGAGGGAGAGGGGGATGATGATGATGATGATGATGATGATGATGATGATTTGGAGGCTGTGGGGGCTGTAGGTGGAGAAGAAAGAGCAGGAGGCACGGATGAATAAAAAGGCTGCTTTGTTGGCAGGAGCACTGCGAAGTGGGATGCAAGGGGGTTTTTCTCCCCCCCTTCCTTTGGAGGGGAGAAGGGGAAAAGAGATGCTTTTAAAACTTTTTTTCTCCTTTCTGGTGTTTGTCTGGTTTTTTTTTAACAAAATAGGCTGTACACCACCCTGAGTCCTTCGGGAGAAGGGTGGTATAGAAATAAAATTACTTGGGAAAAGGAATGCCCAAGACAGATGGTGAGAAGTAGAGGGATGAGAAGAGCGGATTTTGGGTCAGGGATGCATGGGCAGCTCTCTGGGAGAAGGGGAGAGCGAGGACAGAGGAGAGGTTTGAGCAGAAAGTATTGGATTGGCAGACATGACTTGGTCAGATTGAGGGGGACCAGGCTTGGAAGAACCCCCGCCTGAGCCATTAGTTACAATGAAAATAGGGGGTCAGTACAGAACGTTTCTGGTAAATATGGGAGCAGGAAGATTAGTTGTAAATAAGCAGATTGCAGCCCCCCGGATCCCATAAAATTCAGGTCCAGGGGGTATCAGGGCAAGCCATGGGGCGGCAGGTCTTGAAATCAGAGATGTGTGATTTTAAAGAAGCTGAAATCCAGCATGAATTTTTGTACATTCCTGAGTGCCCTATTCCATTGTTAGGCAGGGATATGCTGAGCAAATTAGGGGCAACAATTTCTTTTGATGAAGATAGTTAGAGAATGACCATAAGGCATTCTCCGGAGGAGATTTGGAGGTTGTTTGATGTGCGCTGAGGATAACCTGCCGGGTTTTGCAGCTCGCCACCCTCCAGTGGGGGTGGAACTAAAACCTGGAGTGGAGTCTGTGAGTATAAGGCAGCGTCCCGTTTCTTGGGAAGCTATTTGTGCTATTTATGAAAGCATTCAGAGATTTGGAAGCGGGGTTTTTGGTGCCTATTTAGTCCTCCTGGAATACTCCAATTATCCCAATTAAACAGTTAGATGGGTCTTACAGCCCGGGGCACAGTAACTTTACACCCGGCCGTGTTGAATCCATATTCCCTGTTAAGTTTAATTCCACCCCGGGCTGAGTGGTTTTCTGTTATTGATTTAAGGGATGCATTCTTTACAATTCCCATTCACCCCGTAAGCCAGCCACTGTTTGCATTTTGAGTGGGAGAATCCTTACACAGGAATGAAAATGCAATATACTGGGACTCGGCTGTCTCGGGGATTTAAGACCTCCCCCGCATTGTTTGGAATAGCGGTAGCTAGAGACTTACAGTATTATGTGCCTCAACAACCAGGAGACACAATACTGTAATATGTTGATGATGTTTGGATCAACAGGACTGACAGAGGATTTATGATGGGAGAATGCTAAGATGAATACACGAGGATGTTAGATTTGTTACTAGAGTGTGGTTATTGGGTAGCAAGAAAGAAAGCTCAATTGGTGAAAAGGAAAGTTAGATATTTGGGATACAATATAAGGGTCATCGAGCTTTAGGACCAGAGCGGAAAAGGGCGGTCCTAATGCTGGTAGAACCCCGGACAAAAAGACAACTGAGAAGCTTTTTTTAGGACTAGCTAGCTTTTGCTGTAATTGGAGGGGGGGGGGGCCAAAAAGCTGGCCCCACTGTTTGAAGGTGCTGGCTGCAAGTGCAGAATTGATTCAGAATTGTAATAAATTTACTTTTTCTTGTCCTATACTCATGCACTCCCCTCATGAGGAGCAGTCTGTGTTGGATACTAAGGGACATTTGTGGATTAGTGGGCAAAGGTTGACAAAATATCAGGTAATTAGGAGTGAGAATCCACAGGTGTGTCTGGTGGTGTCTAACCGATTAAATCCAGCAACTTTGTTGCCTACGGAGTCTGTTTCTGAGCATGATTGTTTACAGGTATTGGAGGTTTATTCCACCCGACCATGTAAAAAAAAAAAAAAAAAAAAGGTAAAATAAGGTAAATATGTATGTTAGGTGGCCTGATTTAGGTCGTAAAGGGGGGGGGGTTGGAATATGGAGATGGTACAAGAACTTAATAAGCAAATTGAGAGATTCCAACAATATGTGATGGAATAAGTACCCCCTAGATTAGTAACTTAATGTCACTCATTTGAACCTGGGGACCAAGTGGAAGATGGAAGGGATCTTTTATTGGTATTATGACTTCTCCACTTGCTATTAAGATTGCAGAATCAAAATCATGGATCTATCGGACATGAGTCAAGGCAGCAGCTGACACCGGCTGGAAAGTGTCCGTGGTCAAACAACATCCAACAAAACTGACATTTGAATGTGCTTAAAGAAAGCTTTTGTATTCTATATATAGGTTACCTTGATGTATATCTGCTGATGTAACCCGCTGTAAGCTAAAAAGAGGATGGAGCACCTGCTCTCTTGAATTGGTCCGGAACTTGGATCCTGACAAGAGATTGAAGATCATTGCGGATCCATGTGGGAGGAAAATTGGGTGTGGGCACTTTGAGTAATTGGGGTAGTAGCTTTATTGATTATTGTGTTTTACAGATATAAGCAATGGTTTTGTGGACAACCAGGGCCCATTTGATTTCTCAGTCGTTCCGATTCCTAATATTTCCCCAACCGGCTGTGGAGTGTGAACCTCTTACAGATGAAAGAAGTCCCTGCTTAGGACACCCTGGAAGCTGCCTTTTGATGCAAAGGAACAGAAAAAAAGATTTTTTTTAATTGTATTGGTTTTGTAATTGTGGGTGTGAGTGTTGTTGTTGCACTCACTGTATTGATTGTGTTTTATGTATAAGCTGTAAGGTAGAGTGGGACGTGAAAATTATAGAGGAGGTGCTAGTACATTATTTGGTAATAAATCCTGAAGAAGTTCCCTTGTAATATTATCTGAAAAGGGGAAAGCTGAATATACCCGAAATCCCTAGCTATGTAACAAATACCTTTGTCAAATTGGCAGGAGACATAGCCCACACTCTGAATGTATCGGATTGTTTTGTATGTGGAGGAACTAACATGGGAGAAAAATGGCCATGGGAAGCCCAGGAATTAAATTGTTCCAAAGTTTTAGAAATGGATTATAAGGGTAATCTGTCATATAATAAGGGTAAGGATGGAGACTGGACTTTGACTGCTAGTTTGGTAGGGAATGTTTGTTTCCAGAGAAAAATTGTGGCAGGCTGTCGTCAGGTAGGAAACCTTATATGTACAGGAAAATGGGAAAGTAAGGTATGGTGGTCAGGAGGTACTGCCACAGAGGGTACTGATAAAAGGGCCCTGTTTAAGGTAAACGGGTTCTCTTTTTTTAAAAGATCCAGATAATCAGACCCTTGAATGGCTGGCTCCTGATGGACTATACTGGATATGTGGTAAGATGGCATATGGGGTTCTACCTAAATCCTGGTGTGGAGCTTGTGTCCTGGGAATAATTGGACCAGGATTCTTTTTGCTTCCCCTTAAAACTCGACAGGTTTTAGGTGTCCCGGTATATGATGAGGTGGGAAACTTAAGACAAAGAAGACATGTAGACACGTCTGCAATAGGGAAAGTTAGGGTCGGAGGTAACCAACGTAGTTGGGGAAGTGTAGAATGGCCTGCAGAGCGAATTATTGAGGTTTATGAACCAGCTACATGGGCGGTAGATGGCATGTATGGCTATCGGACCCCTATATACATTCTGAACCGTTTAATTCGTCTGCAAGCTGTGGTTGAAATCATCACCAACGAAACTGTAAAAGGTCTTACTCAATTAGCTGGGGAAAGTGTCAAATCAAGGACATATATTATGCAGAATAGGTTAGCTTTAGATTATTTGTTAGCCAAGGAAGGAGGGGTATGTGGAAAGTTTAATTTGACTAATTGCTGTGTAGAAGTTGATGAAAGCGGAAAGGTTATTAAGGAAATAACAGACAAAATGGTTAAAATAGCTCATGTGCCAATCCAGACTTGGAAAGGTCTTAATTTATAGGATATGTTTTCAGGATGGTGGTCAAGGTTACCTGGCCTGCAGGCCATCTTTGGCCTGGTAGGATTAATAGCTGCGGGGTGTATTTTTCTCCCATGTATTTTACCTCTGTTTGTTAAAACTATCTCTAAAAGTCTATCCTTGCTGGTGGAACGTAAGACAACTGCTCAGGTGATGGCTATGTGGGATTACAAACGGCTCCAGCAGGAAGAGGACCTATGGTGTGACTCGTCTGGATAAACAGATGAGTCACAAAGTGGGGTATGAGCCAGGCTAAGATTCGATATTGGGATAAAACTCAAATATTAGAAATCCAAATCTTTGGTTAAGACAGAAGTGCCTCTTCCGTGCCAAGGTGCTGAATTGACAAACGGTATTTGACGTAGGTACAGAATTGTAAAAGGGCAAACTGACCCTAAACAGATACATCTGGTGTTTAATGTTTATTGCACCCCAAATGTCATGTAGATTTCAGAGAGAAAATACTGTTTCCCTTACTGTCCTCTTTACTGCTTGTGAGGCGTCTTCTAGCCTCTTATCTCCTTTTGTTATGTCTTGAGCTCCGGAGCTGAAAGCCTGAGCCTGTGGGAACAGGGCTGTTATGTCTTTCCTAGAGATAGATTAAAGGGTAGCTTCTACGTGTGAAATGCATCACTCTCTGTAATACTTTTGTCTTTAAACTGTATAAATACATGGCCAGAAGAAGCCATCGGCGTTCAGACTTTTTCGTGGTCTTCGGACTGTTTGAACCTTGCGCAAATAAAAACTCTTTCCTGCACTGAAGAGCTTGTCCTTGTCCGTCATTTTTCCTGCAACACTGAAACATAAATTTCAAAGTAACTACACTATGATTGGCTGTGAAAGTTGGACCATAAGAAAGGCTGAGTGCCAAAGAATTAAGGCCTTTGAACTATGGTGCTGGAGAAGACTCCTGCGAGTCCCTTGGACTGTAAGGTGAACAAACAAGTCAGTCCTAGAGGAGATCAATCCTGACTGCTCCTTAGAAGATCAGATTCTGAAGATGAAACTGAAATACTTTGGCCACTTAATGAGAAGGAAGGACTCACTGGAAAAGAGCCTAATGCTAGGAAAGATTGAGGGCAAAAGAAGAATGGGACGACAGAGAATGAGGTGGCTGGATGGAGTCACTGAAGCAGTAGGTGTGAGTTTAAATGGACTCCAGAGGATGGTAGAGGACAGGAAGGCCTGGAGGAATGTTGTCCATGGGGTCACGATGGGTCGGACATGACTTTGCAACTAACAACAGCAACACTATGATTGTATGCATAACAAACATCAATATTACATTCTTGAATTTGGTGATTTAAGTCAATGATATTAAAAAAAATCAAGCCTAAAAAAATTCTGGTGCATGCTTGAACAAAATGCATATTTATTTTTAGTTGAATATTTTAAACACCAGAAGTCTATTAAATTCAATTCTTCCGTAGAAGTTTTAATTGTTTCCCTCAGTAATGATTGGGGGTTTATGTGTGTGTGTACTAGTGGTCAAGCTGAGGATCTATATCTTCTATTATAGAACAGAACAGAACAGAACAGAACAGAACAGAATAGAATAGAATTTTTTATTGGCCAAGTGTGATTGGACACACAGGCAATATGCTCTCAGTGTACATAAAAGAAAAGATATGTTCATCAAGAATCATAAGGTACAATACTTAATGATAGTCATAGGGTACAAATAAGCAATCAGGAAACAATATCAATATAAATCGTAAGGATACAAGCAACAAAGTTACAGTCATACAGTCATAAGTGGAAGGAGATGGGTGGTGCGAATGATGAGAAGATTAATAGTAGTGCAGACTTAGTAAATAGTTTGACAGTGTTGAGGGAATTATTTGTTTAGCAGAATGATGGTGTTTGGGAAAAAACTGTTCTTGTGTCTAGTTGTTCTGGTGTGCAGTGCTCCATAGCATCGTTTTGAGGGCAGGAGTTGAAACAGTTTATGTCCAGGATGTGAGGGGTCTGTAAATATTTTCACAGCCCTCTTTTTGACTCGTGCAGTATACAGGTCCTCAATGGAAGGCAGGTTGGTAGCAATTGTTTTTTCGGCAGTTCTAATTATCCTCTGAAGTCTATGTCTGTTTTGTTGGGTTGCAAAATCAAACCAGACAGTTATGGAGGTGCAGATGGCAGACTCAATAATTCGTCTGTAGAACTGTATCAGCAGCTCCTTGGACAGTTTGAGCTTTCTGAGTTGGCGCAGAAAGGACATTCTTGTGCTTTTTTGATGACGTTTTTGATGTTAGCTGTCCATTTTAGATCTTGCAATATGGTAGAACCTAGAAATTTGAAGGTCCCTACTGTTGATACTGTGTTGTCTAGTATTGTGAGAGGTGGAAGTATGGAAGGGTTTCTCCTAAAGTCCACCACCATTTCTACGGTTTTGAGTGTGTTCAGTTCCAGATTGTTCCGGTCGCACCACGAGGCTAGTTCAACCTCCCGTCTGTATGCGGATTCATCATTGTCTCGAATGAGACCGATCACTGTTGTGTCATCTGCGAACTTCAGTAGTTTAACAGACAGTAGTTCAGTAGTTTATCACTTTATTGTTCCCTATGAATGCATATGCAAATTTATCAGAACCATCTTACAATTATACTATGAAAAGTATGTCAATTTTTTGAAGGCTCCTGCTTCTCTTGCTGGTTTTATGATTACTAATGCAGGCCAACCTAAAAGAGTTACTCTTAAGACAGGTTTTTAATACTCATAAGATCTCTTTAAGTCATCATTCAGATCTGAAAAGTGTTTTTTAATTGAATAACACACTTTAAACACATTCTATGAGAATAATGAGACAACCTGATCCCTAAAGACAATGAAAAATGCATTGGGCATATTATACCCACTCAGGTATAGTAGTTAACTGGAGATTGTGGGTTTTAGTCCCGCCCCAGGCACAAAGCCAGCTGGGTGACCTTGAGGTAGTCACTCTCTCTGTCTCAGTGACTAGAGAATGACTGGCCCAAAATGTCACCCAACTGGCTCTCATGCCTAAGACAGGACTAGAACTCACAATCTCTCATTTTCTAGCCAGGTGCCTTTAAGCACAAGAGCAAGCTAGTTGAGCACAGATCCCTTAAACACAGTTTGTTGAATAAGCCACAAGCTAACTTTACTTACTGCACTAAACCATCAAACAGTTCATAACCCACAATGTCTAATTTTACACAAAATTAGCTAACCCTACTTTATTTAATTTGGAGCGTGAATGCAGGCAGAGTTGTCTTTCTACTAATATTAAAATTACTACTGGTATAACTAAAGTTACAAAGAAAAAATAACTATATTAGGGGGATTGAAGAACTGCATTTCATATATTGATATTTATTTCTTTGTATTAAAATAATTTTAAGACAATACAGATCAGCAAAAAAAATATTTCTATAAGATTTAATTCTCAATGTAGATATAGTCTCTCTCTATATTACCTACATTGGCAAGACCATTCAAAATGTTGTCAAGTGCTAGTTAAGCATATAAATAAATAAGTGGTGCAGAACACAAAGTAATACATAATGTTCTACCAAAGTAAATCTATTCATATGATCACATCTTATGATCCAGTCAATTAATCTTTACATTCAAATAACACAAACTTGCCTTGAGCACAAGTCCATAATTTCAATGTCATTTCCTTCTTCGTCACTTAAAATGTTAGAAGGTCTATAAAACATAAGCAGTAATACTGACTCTTGAACACATTGGTCTCTCTGAAATTAGCTATTCTCTTTGATAAACAAATTATTATACAGGCAGCTGCATTTAATTCTTCCATGTGGCATCACGAAGTAAAGAGAAATGAACAGAACAAAGGAATGAAGCCACATGGACACAGACCACAGAGAGCATACACCATGTACAGATAAGATAGTTTGGCTGGTATAATTTCTACCTTTTCTGAAAGAAACCTGGTATAGTTATAGGAGCAACGAACCAAGAATTGCAATTACTACACTTTGGTATTTATAGAATGTGGGTAGTATCTTGATATCCATTAAGAATCACCTCTAGAACAGACAGCACAAAATCCACAATGTTTATGGGGCTAATTTACATAATTATTAGCTAATCATCTCCAACCAATGCCAGTATGAACCTAAATCAGACAATTTGTCACAAGAGCATTAAATAATTCTGCCGTCATAAACTGAAGCCAGAAAGCAGTCTCCCAAATGAAGCCAAATTCAGCATCTAGACACACGTATAATGTTGCCAAAGGTCAAACATCAGCATTATGGCTGCCCTATCATAAAAAAACTGGCCAATTTTTTTTGCACAAAATGTAATAATGGAGACCAGTCCTTGTTTTTTTTTTGTTTTTTTTTTGTTTTTTTTTTTTGCCCTGTTGCATGCAATCTTTGTAAAATACATCACCAGTAATTCCATATTTCCTTTATATTTACATTATATTTTGTGCTTTTTCCTCTGGGAGAGTTAGACAGTCTAAAGAGTGTTCTTCCTTGTGAAAAAGCTTAATAGATTAAAACTTTTAACAATAATTATGTGTATTGTATATGTACATTTTCTTAAGATATAGGTATCAGATGTTTTCATCTTCTTAAGAACTTAGTTACATGATTTTCACAGATACTAACACAATGCTACTCTCTGCTCCATTTAGGGTATTCCAAGCAATTGTTTTCATAGCCGGATTCTCAACCATGTTGCAAACTGCTTTAGTTTTTGGATAAATTTATAATTGCTTATGTGTTCAATGAATGGCTTTTCAATGAATGTCTATTCTTTCCAGATTCCTTTCTTTTTTTCCACAGCTTTCATTTCTGCTTGAAGTAGCCTCTTGTGAAGCTTCCAGTATCTGGGATTCATGAGCCAACCCTTCAGTACAGACTGTCTTGCCAAACCCTCATTGCAAGATTTCTTCATTTAGACAAATACTGGAAAATCTCCCCTTATTTACTATTACGAAGCAATCAAGTGCTGATTCTTTTCTGCCCAAAAGCTGGAACCAAATCATTTGTGAAGGTTTCATTTCTTCTTTTAACCAGATTACTCCATCAGACGTTAACTCCACACCAGCAAGCATCTTTTCTGCAGAGAGGAAATGATTGGAAGGGTAATAGGTACTTGTTCAATTTCTAATCCTTGTTCGGTTATTTGTCATAATTGTCCACGTAGCTCAACATTTTTCTCTATAAATTTGGGATATATTTCCAAAGCATTTGTGAATTTGGCTGTCAATTTGATACTCTTTGCAAGTACAGTCACTCCAACTATTGCCAATCCGGTACTTATGTTCTGGATGAGGGTGAGATGCGCGTCTGCCCACTCGGAAAGATGCACGACATAATTTGGCAGCTCTCTGCCCCGCTACCCGGCCATGATCGCCTACCAGCCATCATTTCCTCATGCCCTAACATAAAAGGGTTACTGACCAGCAAAGTAGTTTATGAAGGTTGCTGTGTTAAGGATATTGTTGTGTTACCAACCAGCAGAGTAAGTGCACAGAGAAACGGTACTGAGAGCAATGAATACAATACATACAAACTGGTTTAACAAAGCTTTTACTTTGTAGTGAAAAACACTTTTTTTTTAATTTGATTTATATGCCGCCCTTCTCCGGAGACTCAGGGCGGTTTACAATGCGCTAAGCAATAGCCTTCATTCTTTTGTATATTTATACAAAGTCAGCTTATTGCCCCCACAACTGGGTCCTCAATTTACCTACCTTAGAAAGGATGGAAGACTGAGTCAACCTTGAGCCTTGGCGAGATTCGAACCTGCAGTAATTGCAGGCATCTGGTCTTAATAACCAGCTTAATAACAGGGTGCCTTAGACCACTGTACTACAAAGGCTCTTTTGCATAGTCTTTTAATCAATCCAAGTCTTTAGCCATTCAAATCAATCCGAAGTTACAGATATCTTTTTACCATACAAACAGTAGTTGGCAATAAACAGCAATTCAACGCTGGTAACAAATCACGATGGTAGCATATCCATCCACGATGAGAACTCCTTCATACACGATGAGAGCAGTTCCAACCAACAAGTCAAGCAGCAAGTCAAGCAATGATGAGAGCAAGTCCAACAATGACTAAAGCTCGGCTTCCTTCTTATATACAGTTTACACTAGTAATTATCCACTTAAGATAAGTGAAGTCAGCAGTACAATGACTCAACAGTACAATTATGATAATTGCAGTCAGCAGCTAGTCAGCAGTCATTAGTCATTCCAATGACTCAGCAGTACAATTACTCAGCATTACATTTAAAGTTATAGAACACATATATTGCCTGGACAACTTGTTAGACTTATGCCATATCCTAACATTCTCCCCTTTGGACAGGCTAATATATCCCTGTTCAAATCCTCAAGCCATAGCTTTTGCAACACATTTTATGTTTAATTGCACCCTGCGCTTTGGTGAAATTATCAGCAATATTGTTTTCAGACATACAATATTCTAACTGAACCATATCACTTTGAATACTCTGATGAACATTTAGATAACGAATATCAGTATATTTCGATCTTGTCTTAACTGCTAAATTTGTAGCCATTTTTATAGCAGCTTGGTTATCCTCATAAATTACAATAGGATAATCTAACTTTAATCCTACATCAATCATTAACTGTTTATAGTAAATTAAATCATTTGTCTGCTACACCTTCCTTAAAACCAATATTAGTCAGCTCTTTCACTATTCACTGGTTCCATTCAAACCCTGATTGTTTTAAACCATAAAGACTTTTATTTAATTTCCAACAATCAGTTTGATCATTTGTTTTCACTCCTAACGGCTTCCTCATATAAATGGTATGTCTTAATGGAGCATGCAAGTATGCCATCTCCACATCTATATGATTAATAATATACTTATTCTTTGCTGCCCACACTAGCATAGTTCTTAACATGCTAGCTCTTAAACTCGGTGCAAACACCTCATCGAAATCTTTCTCCGTTTGAGCGAAACCTTGAGCTACAAGGCAAGCTTCATGGGTTATTGTCCCATCTATACTTTTCTTTACTTTATACACCCATCGACAACCAATCAATTTTTCTCCAGGTGGTAATTTCACATCCTCATAAACATCCAATTTAGTTAATGAGTTTATTTCTCTACTCATTGCCTCCTTCCATGCATTTTGCTCTTTTTCAGGATACATCCTAATATCCTCATAACTTGAAGGTTCTATGTTAATCTGACAAACTACCATTGCTTTATACCTATTAGGTGGATGTCTTTCCCTACTGGATCTCCTAGGCAATACAGGACTCATTGCAGATGATTCAATTTCATCCTCCCCTAAAACTACCTTCTCCTCTTCAACCTTAATAGAAGAATCGACATCATCTATAGCCTCATCGGGGATACCATCACTCATTTGATGCTCAATGCTAACATTATTGTCATTCTGTCTATAATCTGCACGCTCAAGTTTCTTCCATCCTTCGTGCTCTAGAAATTTTGCATTAGCACTACAGTACACACTAGTAGTTCCCTGTGCCCAAAATCTAAAAGACCTATGGTTTGAATCATAGCCTACAAAAACATTTTTCTGGCTCTTTGTTGTTCCTTCCTTCTCACAGTAGATGGAATATGCACCCAAGCTGGGACTCCAAATGTGTGTAAGTAACTAAGATTTGGTTTCCTCCCATGCCATAATGTAAATGATATTTCACCAGTAGATGAATGTACCATGTTGTTTAATACATGGTTAGCACACATAACAGCCTCACCCCATAAAGTTTCAGGCAAACCAGAATCTGCCAACATTGTTCTAGTCATGGCTTGTAATGTTTGACTCCTCCTCTCAACATAAGCATTGTGTTGTGGCCTATACGGAGCAGACTGTTTATGCTGTATACCTGCCTCTTGCAAATACTTCTCTAACCTTTGGTTAGTGAATTCTGTACTGTTATCTGTTACTAAGCACATTACTTTATACTTCTGTTTCCTTTCAACAAATTTCAGCCAGTTATTTATATGCTGGAATGTTTCACATTTCGTTTTCATAACAGAATCCGTACCTAGAGTAATGGTCTACTATGCTTAGAATATAACAGGCACCTCCAATACTGGGTTTCTTGGGTCCAATCAAATCTACAAACACTACTTCTAATGGCTTTTTGGTTTTAAAACCATTAAAACGATTTGCTGGTGTTACCTTACTCTTTTGCTGATTACAGGCGTTGCAGTTCAAATACTTACTACATGATTGTAGTTTTATACCTTCAGATAGCTGAACTGTTTTCTTTAACGACCTGAAATTTATATGCCCTAGTGTCCGATGTAATAGATGAATAGATTCATCATGTGGTTTATCATTCCTATAAACTGACTTAGCATTTGTCACTAATGCTGGGTTCTCTCTTAAAATGAATAAATCATTTTCTAATATTGCAGTAACAACCTTTCCATCTTTTTCAATAATACATTTATCATTCTTAAACGTTACTGTAAACCCAACTTGCAATAATGATTTAATAGAGAGCAAATTATACTTTAACCCAGGAATATATAACATAGGCAATGGTTCATTACTAAATGACCAAGGTGCAACACCCTCCCCAGCTACCTTAACCTTCCAACCATTTGCTAATCTAACATGTTGGTTACTCTTATTCATTTTGACAAAGTTGTTTCTATTCTTAGTAAGAGATTGAGAAGCACCACTATCAACAACCCACCAATCCTGGTTAACATTAGTTGTTGAACTGGATATAGCTAAATTACAACCCTTATTGGGTCTATTATTATCTCTAACAGACATTTTCTTAGTCTTACAATACTTAGCTATATGCCCTTTAGCCCCACAAGCAAAACATCATTTTACAACATAGACAGTTGAATACATTTTTTCTTCTTTTGGTTGATTTACTCTCAACTAATCCCTTTCTTGTCTTCTTCTGGATTCTTCCAATAACCTACCGGTTACACCAGCCAATGTGAGGTCATCTCTGGTCAAAACCTCCAGTGAAGAAACATAGTTGTCATAACTATCGTCCAAAGAAGAAAGAATTATATAGACTTGCTGTAG
The DNA here is from genome assembly GCF_029215685.1 of Pituophis catenifer annectens. NCBI lineage: Eukaryota > Metazoa > Chordata > Lepidosauria > Squamata > Colubridae > Pituophis > Pituophis catenifer. Next base: position 157,687,412 of record NW_027256881.1, on the reverse strand, counting down.
TTCCGAGAAAGCAAGTTCCTTTTCATGCAGCTCCTGGAAAATTCTAGTCATGGATTCCAAATGAGCCATCATATCTCCTCCTTTAAGAAGATGTTGCTTAAACAATTTCCGTGTGAGATTTATATGAGCACCCACAGTGTCACGAACATATAATCTCTTCAACTTAGTCCAACACCTAGCAGCAGACTCTTCGCCACGAATATGGACAAGTTGCTGATCACTCAGTGTCAGTCCAATTATGCAAAGAGTTTGTTCGTTGTCTCTGGTAAACTTGGCTAATTTCTTTGCATCTTCTTCATCATCAGGATTCCATGTTGTTACATCCGGTGGATTATTTACTACATCCCAAAGTCCTTCTCTACACAGAAGTAGATTACATTTTGTAGACCAGGATACATAGTTTGTTCCATCCAGCTGAGTTATCATGGAAATATTCAATAACTGTTTTTGTACCATCTTCACTTGGATTATATTTCACAAACACAGTTTTCTGTATTATTCACATTAACTCTCACTTTAGCTCTGAACAATTCTAGTTAGTTCTGGTTGGCTCTGGGCCCATAATCAATGTTAAGGATATTGTTGTGTTACCAACCAGCAGAGTAAGTGCACAGAGAAACGGTACTGAGAGCAATGAATACAATACATACAAACTGGTTTAACAAAGCTTTTACTTTGTAGTGAAAAACAATTGCATAGTCTTTTAATCAATCCAAGTCTTTAGCCATTCAAATCAATCCGAAGTTACAGATATCTTCTTACCATACAAACAGTAGTTGGTAATAAACAGCAATTCAACGCTGGTAACAAATCACGATGATAGCATATCCATCCACGATGAGAACTCCTTCATACACGATGAATGCAGTTCCAACCAACAAGTCAAGCAGCAAGTCAAGCAATGATGAGAGCAAGTCCAACAATGACTATAGCTCAGCTTCCTTCTTATATACAGTTTACACTAGTAATTATCTACTTAAGATAAATGAAGTCAGCAGTACAATGACTCAACAGTACAATTATGATAATTGCAGTCAGCAGTTAGTCAGCAGTCATTAGTCATTACAATGACTCAGCAGTACAATTACTCAGCATTACATTTAAAGTTATAGAACACATTTAAAGTTATAGAACACATATATTGCCTGGACAACTTGTTAGACTTATCCCATATCCTAACATTGTATTCATTTATTTATGTTTTTAATATATGTATATATTTATCTTTTATTATTGTAAACTGACCAGAGTTACCTGGTGGTAAGATGGGCAGCTAATAAATGTTATAAAGAAATAAACAAACAAATAATCAAAGCAGGTATATTACTAAATTCATTCTTGTCAGACCTAAAGTTTAAACAAGAAGATCACCAATCTCAAGAATAGACACTCTCATATGAAGAACGTTGATCCAGGATCCAATATAATTAAACATAATTAAAAATATGAGAAAAATTGTTTTTAAATGACTATAAAGTGTTATCATCCCAAGAATACAGAATAATGTTAAAAACATATTCAGAATAAGAATGTAATTTATTTTTTTTCCTCAGATAAACTTCTAGCTTAAAAAGACTATCTGAGATTAAAAGATCAAGAACAGTTTCAACAGCAATTTAATCCTTTTTCTCCTGGGATTTTATTTGGATATTCTACATCCAATATCCAAATAAATAAATAGAATATCCAAATAAAATGAAAGGCAAAAGTAAACAGTGAAGGAAAGAAGGATGTCTTGCACTGAATGAAAAAATACTACCAGGCAAATTCAGCCAACGTGGTTAATTTATGATTCAGTCTGTTGTGCAAAGTGCTGGGTTAATTGGCTAAAGCATTAAGAAGTGTTTAATGTGAACACAACCACAGTGAGCTTTGGCAATCCTGTGTGGATTAAACAGGATTAACCCTGTTTAACCACTCAAAGCAGAATATTTTTCTACCTTCTAATTCAGTGTTTTGTCTCTCAACATATCCTCGTTAAAATACAGTCTTCTTTTTGAATTTCCTTTCCTAACTGAGCAAAACAAAATAATGATTTCTAGGTTGCCATAACTGTCAGCCCCACTTGGAACCACCTGTGCTGCACCGGATAAACACACACACTCATGCTCAGAAGAGGAATCTATCCGGTTTAATCATAGCTTACACAATGGTCAAACAGTAAGCGCTGAAGTTCTTTGGTGAGAAGCAAAGTTGGAGACGACTGTTTCTCCCGTGCCTCCGGCTTTATAGAACGCCCTTCAAGCGCCCCTCCTTTGCTCTATTACAAATTTAAAGTAACCACGCTGCTTATCCCATTCTGGCTACCTACAGGTCGCCCATACTTCCGGGTTTTTTATTATCTTCTCCTGTCATTGGGATCTGTTTGACGTTGATGGAATTATTCCCCCCCCCTTTTCCCTTATACCGTCCATCACCTAATATCACCGTGCCATCCTACACGCTATAACACCCCCTCCACCGTGTGTGTTCTTCCGGGTCTGTTCCATCTCATTCTGGATCTGCACAGATGCTCATGTTCAGGTGGTTCATATTCCCCAGGATATTGTGTCGAGGGGTTGTTTGACACTCGACAATAACTTTATGTCCAGCATTACAGAATAGCGTAAAGTGATTAAGAAATATAGACAATTTTTATAGAATCTCAGCTAGATTTTCAGGTTTTATTTACTGATTTATTAAATTTATATAGCCACCCATCGTATACTTCAGGGGTGGGTTCTACTTACCTTTACTACCGGTTTGCATCACGCCCGCACGATGCTTCTGCGCTATGCTTCTGCACAGATCACCTATGATGACGACGGGGTCAGTGGGCAGAGCCTCCTGCCAGTTTTACTGCCGATTCTTGCGAACAGGTCCGAACCGGGGGCAACCTACCACTGGTATACTTGTGATCTGGGTGCCAGACACAATTAAAAGCCAACAATCAACAAATTAAAACAATTAAAATTAAATTAAAATGGTTAAAAAAACCTATAATAACAAAAAGATGTGGAGAGTACATTCTAAATTTATATGTAGGCAACCATTTAAAGGACTCCATGATTCCATGGGATCCCCAGGCCTGATGGCAGAACTACATTTTAAGGGCCTTCCAGGATGGCAAGAGGCAAATTTCACCTCAGGAGGAATGATGTTCTTGACGGCAGGTGACATAGCAGAAAGGCTCTTGCCTGGATCCACCAAATGAAGCTTTTTGGTCAACAGGATCCACAAACATTCCTCCTGCCTCCTTAGATTAATTTTAAGTGCGCTTTTAGGAATGGTTTGGGCTAAGACTAAACGGTACTCGGATGCTCCCCAATTATGTAATGCTTCAACCAAGTACCATCAAATATTCACTAAATTCAGTGAGGGCATCACTGCTGTATGGGATATGGGATTGTCTCACCTTATCTTTGCATATTTTAATTTGCATTCCTGTTTGACATCTTCATCTCACTAGCTTTGGGATAGCCAAAATTGCAATCTTAAAAGCAGATGAAGCCTGAGGAATTGAAGACTGAGAATTCTTTGGGACTGGGGATTATTTGGAGACTTTTTCAGATTGGATGGACTTAATGTGTTTTGTTTGACAGCTCTTCACTGTTGACAATTCGTATGAAATCGTACAGAGATGTCAAAAATATATTTAAACATTTTTTTCATAAATATTATCAAGTCATTATCAAGCCTTTTATTACAATCTATTCCACTTTGAAATGGATAACTTTAAGGTGGCTACTTTCTTGATTTGTACATTGAAATCTAGAGAGCAACTACGGTACCTATTGTATACTCAGAGGACTCAAAGTAAAGGTCATCTTCTGCAGGAGAAAAGGCTTTTCTATTCAATAAAGTTTTGTTTTGCTTTTGACATTTTACTGAAGCCAACTCCATAAATGTTCTGCCACTTGCAAAATAACTCATATAACTAATAACAGAAACTACAAGTGATATCTTGCGCCAACAGTTCTGTACCAATGGAACAGAACACACAGGTGTTTGCTTCCAATCATGAGTTCTGAAGCCAGGTCAATATTAAGAAATGACAATACTTGGAATCTTGCAAAAATAAGGATATTTTCCTAGAGAAAAGATTGATATGTTTATTTATTTTTTTCAGAGATGTCACATCTAGTGGCACTTTTAGCTCTGGCTATTAGCCTATATCAATGTGTTAACAATGAAGTATGAGCTTTGTGATTGAAATCTGGAAACAGTTTGAAAAGAAGCATCCAGTAGACTCGGATTCCTTTATGGTAATCTCAAAGAATTGTTCTAACAGAATGGTTAAGGAATGATATAGGGACACATTCTGTCATTCACACACTCTACTAAAGTCATTTGCAACCTGAAGTCCCTGGATAACATTTTTGTGGTTTTCAGAACTCCTTCCAAATCATGACAATTTGAATTGCCATTTGTCAATGGCTATTTTGAATGAAGAAATATAAAGAAATTGCTGTAGAATGTTTAATATAAACTCCATAAGTGAACCCCCTTCCCAAACAAATAGTAAAGCCTCAAAATGTCTTACTTTAAACTCAATAAAAACTGAACTTGTTGAACCAGCACACATAATTTGATCATCACCACCCCAACCTCTCTCCCCCCACTGAACTTGACTTCTTCTATCCAAGCAGCTAAGCAGTGGCAGTCCGGAACTGGACCCTTGATTCACAAGCTTTTACAAATTATTTCATTACCTCCAATAACTACCCAATTTACTCTCTAAATTAAGAACCACGCTCTTAGTCACTTCCCCTAAATATTGCCATCTGGTGGGAGTTAGGAAGCATGCCTTTTCTGTGGCAGCCCCGATCTATGGAACACCCTACACCCTGAAGTTCAGCAGGCCTTCACCTTTTAGACTTCTGTAAGGGTTTTGAATACCTGGTTTTTCCCTCAAGTGCTTGGAGAAAACTAGCACTTTAGAACTTTGATTTGGCACCAGAATTTTTATTTTTTATTTTTAATAGGCTTGGTTTTATAGTTTCAATGTAATTTTTTGTGTTTTTGGTCTTTGATTGGAAGCTGCCAAAAACTGGTTGAAAGATGGGTGGCCATATAATTGTTATAAACCAACCAACCAACCAACCAACCAATCAACCACTGGTCTAGATTCTCCAATTATCTTCTTCTTTGTAGTTACAGTCTGCCCTGACCTCTAAATGCAATTCAAGCTAAGTCCATTGGTATAATAGGCCAGGTGCATGTTACAGACCAAAAGCTACTTTTTAACCTACTTTCCAAAATATGGCTACCCAATCTATCCCATTGCCCCAAGTATTGGAACCATCACAGCTGGAATATCAGCTTTTATGGATTTGGTGCTTAGACTTTATGCCACTTGGAACTTGTAATGTATCACACATGCAATCTGCAGCTGCAGAAACACTGAGTCTTCTCTTCCCTTACCTTCCTTCTCCCACTTCATCCCAATTTATATTCTACATCAGTTTAGCCACACGATATATCAAGTGCACACATGCTACTGATTTTCAAGCTTTTGAGTTTTGACTATTGTAGAGTAACATGAGTATCTTATAGCAATGTCAATCATTGAATGTAGTGATCATACAATTGATTTAATTTTATGCAAATAAATGCAGTTCAGGTAAATAATGTTTTTATTTACAACATCTCCATCCAGAATGTCTACTGAGATTTTCATAGGGAGGCTCATTCCTTACTTCTCTCCTCTATCCCAATCTTCCCCAGCCTGGCCCTTCCAGATACAAACTGGGGTTTCTGCTCCCACTATAATACATGTTCCACACATTAGCTCCTCTTATATGTCAGCCCTACAATTCAGTTAGATGTAGGGGACTAGTAATTTTCTCCATGCTACTTCCAGTATCCTTTACCAGACATGAAGGTAGTCATTGAGAAGAAGTGAAATTTAGCAACATCTGAACGATTCCAGATTCTTTACCCTGTTAACATCACTGGAGCACGTATGTGGGTACGTAGGCATAAGATCTACACTTACTCCAGAGGCTCTGGGGGGGATATACAAAATCTTTCTACTCTACCCAGACTTAACTGTTGTGAGATGGGCACCCATATAAATTATTTACACAATTAAAAAAAATCAAACAGAATATAAAATGTAATAAAAGCACTAAAACTGTAGGAGGAGCAGACAATACTGGTATGAATCTTTCCTAATTGCTATTAGTTGAATCTAGGAGTTCCTCTCAAAACTGAGCACGCTTTCTTACTACAAGTTACTTGTTACTTACACCCTTGTAAGGCCATTGTTTTGTGAATTAGCATTTTAGTATTTAGTCAAAATTAATGAAATGAGAGAATCTGAAAGTGAAGTTCCCTATTTTCTCACAATAAAGGTTCACAAATAATCTGGCAATATTATACTGTGTGATGTTTAAGAACTGCAGTAGGTGAGCACAAAGCAAAAATATATGTGGAGAAAAGTCGAGAGAGGGAAAAGTCTTTCTTTTATCCGACATGGCTGTGAGCATTCTAATAATGGAGAAAGGGAAGGAAAATTAAGGAGATAACTTTGGCAATGCAGTGCTGTGTCTGAAAATACAGGGCTTGAATCCAATTTGGATTCAGATCCTGTTTGCAAAGTTGGGTTCATGCCAGATTTCTCTTTGAGGTTTTAGTTCCCATTCCAAATTAAATAAATATAAAAGTTCATATAAAGCTACTCAGGATTAACTATGTCGTGTTACATGTACTCTGAAACCAAACATTTGAGTAATAAATAGGAAATTATATCTGTTAAGTTTTTAATACGGTTTTTGAAAATTTCAGGGCAATGAACATTACTATACATTGCCAGCAAGGAGGGAAATGTGCATTTCTTAATTAATATTGTATTAAAGTTTATTATAGAAATAAAAACAAAAATTAGAGATTTTAAAGAGGAAAGACATAGAGAAAAAAATAGAAAAGAAAAAAAATAGTGACTTCAGCAATACAGTACAAAAACAGTTTTAGCCTCAACTTTTTGCTTCACATTTCTGATTATTTCAAGGTCTTTCTATTACAAAGCCATTCTAGTCTTAAAAATCTAAAATCAAAGTTTTATTTTTTTCAGTTACAAGCACAAAGTCCAGAAGTGGTTTTTCAAGTAGAAACAAAAACTAGAAAAATTCTTCTCTTTAATTAAAACAGTCAATTTTGCCATCTCAGCCAACTCCACCACCATCACTATCCCATTCTTTCTACTGAATTAAAATAAAAATCTGACTTCAGTATTTCTTGGCTTTGTCACAAGTCCACCAGAGATGATAAAATTGGCACTTGGCACTTCCAACATGCATTTTTGGGGTGTTAAATACCTATGATACATGGCTCTTATTTTAAGGATAATTGTAATTAATCCCACCTTAATAAACCTTTTGCAAGGAAGGAAATGTGTGATTGTCCTAGAAACTGTGACAATTCAGTAAGTATGATTCTTATGTTCAATCCATGGATAATATAGAGGTAGTTATAGCCACATGCAGTAGTGGGTTTCAAATCCCATCGCTACCTCTTTGCTCATGGACACACACTTGCGCATGATGCTTCTGCACATGCACAGAGACATCTGGGCGGGTGGGCAGAGCCTCCCACCACCACCGCTATTGATTTGCCCGATCTGGGGCGAACTGGTAGCAACCCACCATTTGCCAAATGTATCTATTTATTTATCAAATTTATATAACTGCCCATCTCACAAAAAGCAATTCTGAGTGGTGTACAACAATTAATTAAAACAAAGCATATATTAAAAAGTCAAGATTAAAATGTAAAAACTGACAAATGCAAAAGAGAGTTGTTCACAGTGGAGCTGTCTCAGGGTTTTTAGTCCCCTGGCGCTCCCAGGCCTGATGCCACAGCCAGCAAAGATGGAACTAAGCATCAGCAAAGGGCCTGGTGACTCAGCAGACTGATAGCATTGTGATTAACACCAGCTGTCTGCAATTACTAAGTTCGAATCACACCAGGCTCAAGGTTGACTCAGCCTTCCATCCTTTCTAAGGTAGGTAAACTGAGGACCCAGTTTGTGGGGTCAATAAGCTGACTTTGTATAAATATACAAAAGTATGAAAGGCTACTGCTTAATGCATTGCAAGCTGCCCTGAGTCACCGGAGAAGGGCGACATATAAATCAAATTAAAAAAAAAAACTAGCCTCATTTCAGGAGGAAGAATGTTCTGGAGGGCAAGTGGCATGGAAGTGTATATACGCCAAGTGTAATTTCCTTGCAGACAGGATCCACAGCATGCCCTTCCTGCTGGATCTAATGGAACAGGCAGATGTGACTGGGGAGAGGCAGTCCCTCAGAGAAACCAACCCCATGCCATGAAGGGTTTTAAAGGTTGAAATATTTGCCCTTTGCCCCAAACATTTCTCCTTTATGGTGGAAATGATGCAAATAGGTAAGAGGACAAGCCCTGGCTTATAGGATTTGGGTCACCCACCACTCTAATAAGGTAAGCTGCCATGGTCTAGAACAAGATAGAGATGGGAAGTAGCAACAGGGGAAAAAGTAATCATTTACTGATTAGCATGTATGTGTATATATACAATATAGTGTATACGTACATAGGACTGACCATGCCAAATGTAACTGACATTTTATGAAAAAGAAATATCAAGTGTGAGCAACTGTTTGGAACAGTTTTCTCAGTGTTCAATAACTTCACTTGCTTTGATACTTTGAGTTTTTAAATGCATCCCTAAGTTCCGCTTAGTTGGCATTAAACAGCTACCCAGTTTCTCATACTTTCCAACCAAGTGTGATAAAATCTAATAATTGGTAGACTGTTGCAATTCTATGGCCTTTTGGAAACTATTTCATTCAGGGTTTTGTTCTTCTGTCCCTCAAGGACAATTCCAAAAGCAACAAAAATGCTGAAAGCAAAAATAGCAAGTAAGGCTACATTATTGGAAGATCAGAAGAATTTGCCAGACGTCAAGAACAAAAAGTCATGAAAAGTGTACAGAAGACCAAAGTAACTGCAACAAAAGTGCTACTTACAATCCATGAAACGCTGCAAGAATGTATAAATAAATAAAAGAAACAGGGTGAAGTGGAGTTACTAAACATTATATAAAAACATGAAAAGCATAGTGCTTGAAGCCAGTTCAATTATCTTCTTTTGCTGTTAAGAATAAGATCCCATTAGTCATGGAGCTGCTCACCTATTGGTTATAGTTAGCATCTTGTGGGGCGGGTGTCTATGTTTACCCAAGGAAAGGACATTCCTCAGGTCCTACTTTCACCACGGTTGGAGCTGTAGAAGCCACCATACCAAGTTCAATGTACTATGTGTAGCTATGATGGTGAGTTACAGCATGTAGGGTTTGGGTTGTCCACCCTATCTTTTACTTTAGCCCATTATGTACTTGTCAGGCAGCCACTGGTTCTGGATCTCCTGTAAAGTAAAGGCTTCTTTGGAGTCCAATAGCAATTTTCTTCTTTTCTTCCCTATGATTTTTCCGGGTAATGTTGTGGTTTGTTTCAGGGATGAAATGCTCCCGGTTCAGACCGGATCACCCAATCTGGTAGCGATGGAGGCGGGTGGTTCGGAGAACTGGAACCAGTAGCAAAAATCCCTGCCCCCCCACCCCAATGCCCAGCTGAGCTGCGCAATCATCATAGGCTTTTTTTTATTATTTTTAAAAGCATTTTTTCTACAACCTCTTTGGCTGAAAAAATGCTTTTAAAAGTAAAAAAAAAAAAAGCCTCTGATGATCGCGCGGCTCAGCTGGGATGATCAGAAGCTTTTATTTATTTTTTTTTGCAAAATATTTTTTTATTTTTTCCAACATAACACATAAAATATATCTCTTTCGAGAGTGAAGTCTCGATCCGGTCATGAATAGGTACAATCGCTTACATTTTGAAAAAGCTCCATTCACAATTTCCCATTATATCTTTTCAAATTCAAAGTCAAAACATAGAAAAAGTTTTAGTCATAAAACTCTAATATCTTGATCAGAACCATTCTACTATATCATCACCAATTTAATTTCCAGGTACCTATTTAATTCATTATTATGCTCATTTAAAAATTCAATTATCTCTGGTTCTTTTCCAAGCTCTCTTCATTACATCTTTTAACATCAATATTAAAACATTAAAAAAAAAAGAAAAAAATATTCTAATCTCTTAGTCTAATTATTTACCTTACAATTTTTAATGACACATCTTAATTTCAACTTAGATACAGCTCTATTTTTTATTTCAATTAATAAATCAAAATTCAGTCCATATTTCTTTATCTTTTGACCCCTTCATCAACTTTAAACCTTAAAGCTTTACCAATTTACCTTTAGTTTTACATATTTCATATTCTCAGATTTATCTCAAAATACATATCCTCCTCCTTATCTCCTCCTATTATTGGCTGGTTCCCAGCATATTATTGTTTGGCTGATTAACAGCATATCCTCCTCCATACCTCCAGCTTTTGTTGGCTGATTTCCAGCATGCTTTATTTTGGCTGATTTCCAGCATAGTCACCTCCATACCTCCACCACTTGTTGGCTAGTTTCCAATGTATTGTATTTTGGCTGATTTCCAGCATAGTCACCTCCAAACCCCCCACTATTATTTGGTTGATTTCCATCATGTTTTGTTTTGGCTGATTTCCAGCATATTCTCCTCTGAGTCTCCTTCTCTTATTTAGCTGGTGTTACCAGCATATTTTCCTCCACGCCTATATCTGTTGTTTTAGCTATTTCATTTTAACTAATTCACATATTACATAAATTGCTTTTTCAATACCACAATATGACTCAGCATAAATTTTAAAAATATCTTCTCATATATTTTCTCCTGGGTTATAAATTCCCTTTAAGGTCATCTACTTCATATTTATTTTACATCTCAAAAATTCATTTAAGCATTTAGAACATTTAGAAAAATCATATTCTCATTCAATCATGTATAGTCTTATTTCATAACCAAATATATATGTTAATGTAATCCAATTTTAAAAGAATGGAAGTAAGAGGTGGAAAAGAAAAGAAAAGGAAAACAAAAACAAAAACAAAGAAGGAGAAAAGAGGGGAAGCAGAAATAGAGAAGTAAAAAAGAAAGTATCAAAAAGAGAAAGAAAATCAGAAAAGTAGCAAAGGGAAACAAAAAAAAGTATAATACCTCATATCAATATTCAGACTTCAAATATACATTAAGCTTTACATTTCCATTTTAGTCAAGCTATGTTATTTTTCTTATCTTGCAACCTTCTATAAATCTTTTTCCAAACTGTCCAAAATTATTCTTTTTCAATTTGTCAATGTTAAAATGTTAAAAATTTTATAGAGTTTAATTCTTTTATATCATTCCATATATATCATCTCTTCTTTTAGTGCCATGCCTTTTTTTCCTTTTCTTGCTGCGCTTGTTAATTCAGTTATAATTGTTTCATTTTGTTTCTTTTTTCTTTCCATCAATAAAGCTTCCAATAGACAGATTGAGTATCCCCCAAAATCAAAGCTCCTTATTTGTTGCCAGAGTAATCCAGTTAAAATAACAAGACACTTAGTTTCTCTTCCAAGCTGCTAGCAAGCAATTACACTTTCACTTCTTCACAGTCTCCATTTTGTGTATTGCAAAGCTATCCGCTTGTCTTTTCCCTTTATTTTAAAAAAGTCCTGTTTATCGCCTCTTTTCTTTTTCTCTCTTTCAAGAATAATCCATTCTCATTTAAAAAAGAAAAGTTTTCAAAATTTATAACTTTCCAAAAAAGCAATCATTCCAAATTAGCAATAGAATCCATAATCCTTTGTTGGGTCTTTCCCTTTTAAAAAGGTATTTTACAAATCTTCTTGCCCCAATACACCATAACCACTGATTAAGGCTGGGGCACACTTAACAATATCCACAGTTTAAACGCTGTTCCCGCCTGGGTTTTGTGTTGCTTACCCAGCTTCTGAACACCTCACTCTCACTTTCCATTCTTCCTCCAGCACAGTGCTTTCTCTGGTTGGCCCGGGCTTTGAGGCAGTCGCCATGACTGCCGCTCCCCCGCCGGCGGCTCAGAGGGCTTCCTCCGGCCCCGAGGAACTTGCCCGTTCCTCTCGGCCGTCCAAGGGGTCCCTCTCTCTTCCCCTGTCCCTGCAGGACAGGGTAGGTCCGCAGACCTGCCGGCAGCGGCTCGCCAGTCGGGGTTTTCACGGGGCTTGTAGGAGCCCCGCCATTTCCCCGACTGAATTGCCCAGCGCCAACCAGAAGCCTTCGATCAGAGGCTTTTAAAAGCATTTTTTCTACAACCTCTTCGGCCGAAGAGGTTATAAAAAAAATGTTTTTAAAGGGAAAAAAAGCCTCTGCCAATCAAGCAAGTCAGCTGGTATCGTCAGAGGCTTAAAAAAAAAAAGAAAGCCTCTGCCAATCAGGCAAGTCAGCTGGGATCGTCAGAGGCTTTAAAAGCATTTTTTTTTTACAAACCTCTTCAACCGAAGGTTGTAGAAAAAATGGTTTTAAAAGTAAAAAAAAAAGTTGGCCACGCCCACTCAGTCATATTAACCCCCTAAGCCACACCCACAGAACCAGTAGTAACAAATTTTACATTTCACCACTGGTTTGTTTAGAGAGAAGGGGAACTGAATGTCCCTTATGTTTTCCTAGATAGTTTCCAAGATAGGTCAGTCATAGTGGGATACATTTTCTTCCCTCCCTTCTAGCTCACTAATGTCCAACATGGGTTTCCAAGTGTCTCACCAGAAGCTCTGGATGCTGAAAAAATGTATGATTACTTTAATAAAAGTAATTTTATTTGTAAGGGAAAGGGATAAGCCTATTTAAGGTTCATGTTGAGAAAGATAGGAAAAATGAAAATTGACAATGCAAAACCCAGACAGGGTTTGGAGACCAGACAGGTCTGTCTTTTCTGGAAGAAGGTTCCTAATATCCTCTTCAGAGTTATGCCCACTTATCATTCATGAATCTGAACTTTCTTTGTGGTTTTGTTATTTCTTTTCTACCCAGATGGCCTTTGAACATAGGAGCTTTCATCTCCCTCAGGGTCACCCTGAATGGTCCACAGCAATGTAGAGATAGATGTCAGACAGATTGGTCTGTAATAGCAATAGTATTTAGACTTACATACCGCTTCATAGTGCTTTACAGCAGTCTCTAAGCAGTTTACAGAGTCAGCATATTGCCCCCAACAACCTGGGTCCTCATTTTACCAACCTCAGAAGGATGGAAGGCTGAGTCAACCTTGAGCCGGTAAGGATCGAGCTCCTGGCAGTGAGCTGAATTAGCTTGCAATACTGCATTCTAACCACTGTGCTATCATGGCTCCTCCAATAATACTCATTAGTATTATATAAGTACCTAAGTATACATGAGGGACGCTGTAGCTCAGTGGCTAAGATGCTGAGCCTGTTGATAGAAAGGTTGGCAGTTCAGCAGTTCGAATCCTTAGTACCACATAATGGGGTGAGCTCCCATTACTTGTCCCAGCTTCTGCCAACCTAGCACTTCAAAAGCACATAAAAAATGCAAGTAGAAAAATAGGGACCACCTTTGGTGGGAAAGTATCAGTGTTCAGTTCGTCTTTGGCATTTAGTCGTGCCAGCCACATGACCACAGAGACATCTTCAGACAGTGCTGGGTCTTTGGCTTTGAAACGGAGATGAGCACCGCCCCCTAGAGTTGGGAATGACTAGCACATATGTGCGAGGGGAACCTTTACCTCTACCTTTTAAAGTATACATGAATAGAGCTCCTTGAGACCTCCTAGAAGTGAGATAAGGACAGGATGAATATTAGAGATAAAACTCAACCTTTGTGCTGAGGTCTGTATGTGCTTCCTCATACACTCTTAGTGATCTTAGTCACAATGGTGGAATCATCCATTCATATATTCAAGACAAAAACTACTCCTATAATTTACCAACAAAACTACATAGATAGAAAATATAAAGTGATGGATTGACGATATAAATGTTGATATCCTGGTCGGATGGCACTCAACATACTACTGAGGAAGTGCTGGGGATCTTTCAGAGAACTAATGGTGTTTGTGACATGACTAAATTAGAGTCTTCAGGATATCTAGCTGCTGAAGTTGCCATGCAGGAAATGAAAACCTGAAGCAGTGAGAATATGGGGTGTAAGGAGCATGAACATGGGAAAGCTCAACACAGTGAAGGATGAATTGACCACACACTAATATTTGATGTGGAGAAGGGTCCCTTCTGGGATGCTTTCTCCACCTCACCCCTCCTTCAGACGCAAGTTTCATTTAACAGACCCTTATCTAGGCTTCAGCTCTTCCTCCTGTCTCTCAAATCATTCTTGCATACCATTACAATACCAAATAATACCAAAAAGGTGTCAGCATGTGCTTTATTGATTATATTAAAAAAGCCTCTCATCGTGTCTCTCATGTCAACCTATGGAATGTGCTGAATACTTCATTGTCCTCATGTGAAATTTATACACAGGCCAGGAAGTCAAAGTATAGACAGAACATGATGAAGCAGACTGGCTCCAGGTTGGCAAAAAATCATGGAAAGGACGTCGGTGGTCTTCTAGTCCAATTCCCTGCCCAAGGGAGGAAACCTTATTCCATAGTGGACTAATAGTCATCCAATCTTTTCTTCAACAGCTCCAGTGATGGAGCACACATAACTCTGGGAGGCAAGCTGTTCCATTGATCAATTGCCGCTAATTTCTCCTTATTAGACCCATTTCACCCATTAACTCTTGTCCTGCCCTCAGGTGCTTTGGAGAATAAATCCACCTTCTCTTCTCTATGACAGCTCGTCAAATATTGAAAGATATCTATCACATCACACCTAGTCCTTTGATATATTAGACATATCTAGTTCCTAACTGTTCATCATATAGTTTAGCTGCAGACCCCTTATCACTGTTGCTCTTCTCTCCACTCTTTCTAGGTTCTAGGTTCTCACATGTTTTTTGTTTTGTGGTGACCAGAACTGGCTGCAGATCATCAATGCATTTATTTATTTATTTATTATTTATTTATTAGTTTGATTTATATGCCGCCCTTCTCCGGAGACTCAGGGCAGCTTACAATGCTTTTAAGCAATAGCCTTCATACTTTTGTATATACCTGCTTAGTATATAGATTAGATTTATCAAGCCCGATCACATAGTTTCGTAGTGAAGCGTGGGTATTCAGCTAGTACCAGTATATATATTACACATAAAACTGAAGTGTGTGTGGGAAAAGAGCAATTGTTTTATCCGTGATTAATAAATGTAAATTTTAAAATAATGCTGCTGAACAGAATTATCTCACTTTATCATTGCTCGGAGATGAAAAAAGCCTTTTGAAAAATTGCTTCTGGCACACATGAAGCTGGAATGAAAATGGCAGAAGTATTTATACCCCTTCCACTATTATAATTTTGTAATATTGAAGTATATTTAGTACATTAAGTTGCCAACAATACTGAAACAAGTCATTTTTCAGCTCAGTAAAATATAAATTTGATAAAATAAAGATGTTTTACAGTTAAGAATTTGTGGCATATAGAAATCTTCCAGTACTAACAATTTATTTGTCATATTTATGCATCATTTGTTGCTTTAAAGGTATTCTTCACATCTGAAAAATTAGACTGATTTCTTAAAAACTGGTTCTTAAATATGATTTAGTTCTACCAGGGTATATTTTTATGCAGATTTACTTTAAAATCCCACCCCTTTTTGTATCACTATTATTTTCAGGAAAAAGAACATAATTGCAGAATAAAGTGTGCATTTTATTTCTCCTATTTATTTTGTGCCTTGCAATGTTCAATATTTGAATTTGCCTATTTAATTTTATGACTGCTTTATTCATAAATATAAATTCAATAATTTAGTTTCCATTACTTATGAATATTCTCCTTCCTTTTAGTAAGGCTCTTTTATTTCGTGGTACAATTAAATGAATGTTTCCAATTGTATTCAGCATCAACAGAAGGGAATTCAGCATTCAGACTGTTGAGCAATTAAGAATGACACTGAAGCCTGTGGCTTTTGATGCCTATCTTATTCGCTGTTTGGCATTATTCTCGGGCCCTATTTAAAATAGTTCGGCTTCAGCCTTTGGAAGACATTTATGCACACAGGCGAAATTGATTCTTTTTCAGAGATCACTGCTTGAAAAAACGTTCACACTTTCCTGTGTTTATTGAAAATCAGGCACTTACAAAGACAGCCCTCTACCTCAGCGTCATTCTCAGCGATGGCCTGAGGGACTGTTGAAAGGCCCTTTCTTCTCCCAACTGGTGCCGCACGTGTTCTGGAAGCTTCGGGTCGGCGTTGGGGAAGCGTTGGTGGTGCAGGTTCCAGGACTCGGCGGAAAAGAATCCATCTCCATCGGAGGACTGAGCGGGCATCCGGGCGCAGACATGCCGGAGAACGCAAGCACCAAGATGGTCTTTCTGAATGCGGCCACAGGGAATCGCAACTCCGGTGGCAATCGCAGTTCTTACCAGGATAAAGATAAGCCTGCTCAGATCCGCTTCAGCAACATTTCTGCAGGGAAAGGTGATGGATGGGACATCCCACTGTCTCTATAAGGAAGGGGGTGGCGGGGAGGATGAGTGGACCGTTCCGTTGACATTTGGCGGGCTCGGGCAGGGGCTCCCGGTCCGTAAAAAAACACCAGACCACACCCTCGGCCCTCTGCTTCCTTTATTGGAATGAACTAAGGCTCTTTCAGAGTTTTGTTGAAGATAAAAAGGGTCGGGCAGCATAAAGGTTTGAGCTTGAGGTGTGTGCGTTTAGTTTGTGCTTATAAGAAGACTGCGGAGCATTTGAAAGATGTTTTGCGGAATGCATTAGCAGAAACAAAACATTCTGGAAGCAGTATATCAACTACAGATAGTCCTCCACTTAAAACAGTTCATTTAGTGACTGTTCAAAGTTACAACGGCACTGAAAAAAGTGACTTATGACCATTTTCACACTTAAGATTGTTGCAGCATCTCCATGGTCACATGATTTACATTCGGATGCTTGACAACTGCTTCATATTTATGATGGTTGCCAGTGTCCCAGGGTCATGTGATCACTTTATGTGACCTGATAAGCAAAGTCAATGGGGAAGCCAGATTCACTTAACAACCGTTTTACTAATTTAACAACAGTGATTTCTCACTTAGTAACATAAATACTGGGCTCAATTGTGGTTGTAAGTCGAAGATTACCTGTATTATCAGGAAGGCTTGATGAACTACTTCAGAGTTCTACCACTTGTCTTCAGGTGCATTCATAGACAGAATTTCTGCTGGACCAAAAAAATAAGGAACTCTGCATGTTCAGACACTCAAAGGAACCCTTTGATAACCCTTTGATATGAAATTTGCCTGAAGATGCAGCTTTTGTTGATATTTTCTTCAGCTTTTTTTGATATTCTCTATACACTCATGGTAATGTACTTTCTAATACTTTGCAGAGCCATATCAAATTTTCCTGAAGATGCAACTTTTACTGATATTTTCTTTAGCTGGTAGTGGTAGTATACTTTCAAATACTTTGCAGAGGCTTGATAGTAATTGAGTTCCCATGTGTAGATCCATTGAAAACAGATATGAAGTTGCTAAATGCTTATACAGGTGAAACTCGAAAAATTAGAATATCGTGCAAAAGTTCATTTATTTCAGTAATGCAACTTAAAAGGTGAAACTAATATATGAGATAGACTCATTACATGCAAAGCGAGATAGTTCAAGCCTTGATTTGTCATAATTTTGATGATTATGGCTTACAGCTCATGAAAACCCCAAATTCACAATCTCAGAAAATTAGAATATTACATTAAATCAATAAAACAAAGATTGTACACAAAACAATATCGGACCTCTGAAAAGTATAAGCATGCATATGTACTCAGTACTTGGTTTGGGCCCCTTTTGCATCAATTACTGCCTCAATGCGGCGTGGCATGGATGCTATCAGCCTAGGACACTGCTGAGGTGTTATGGAAGACCAGGATGCTTCAATAGCGGCCTTCAACTCTTCTGCATTGTTCAGTCTCATGTCTCTCATCTTTCTCTTGGCAATGCCCCATAGATTCTCTATGGGGTTCAGGTCAGGCAAGTTTGCTGGCCAATCAAGCACAGTAATCCCATGGTCATTGAACCAGGTTTTGGTACTTTTGGCAGTGTGGGCAGGTGCCAAATCCTGCTGGAAAATGAAGTCAGCATTCCCATAAAGCTCGTTTGCGGAAGGAAGCATGAAGTCTTCCAAAATCTCCTGGTAGACAGCTGCATTGACCCTGGACTTAATGAAGCACAGTGGACCATCACCAGCAGATGAAATGGCCCCAAATCAACACAGACTGTGGAAACTTCACACTGGACTTCAAGCATCTTGCAGTGTGTGCCTCTCCATTCTTCCTCCAGACTCTGGGTCCTTGGTTTCCAAATGAGATGCAAAAGTTGCTCTCATCAGAAAAGAGGACTTTGGACCACTGAGCAACAGACCAGTTCTTTTTTTCTTTAGCCCAGGTAAAACGCTTCTGACGTTGTTTGTTGTTCAGGAGTGGCTTGACAAGAGGCATATGACATTTGAAGCCCATGTCCAGGATCCATCTGTGTGTGGTGGCTCTTGATGCACTGATTCCAGCCTCAGTCCACTCCTTGTGAAAGTCCCCAACACTTTTGAATGGCCTTTTCCTGACAATCCTCTCTAGGCTGCGGTCATCCCTGCTGCTTGTGCACCTTTTTCTTCCACACTTTTCCCTTCCATATAACTTTCTATTAATGTGCTTTGATACAGCACTTTGGGAACATCCAACTTCTTTTGCAATTAACTTTTGAGGTTTTCCCTCTTTATGGAGGGTGTCAATGATGGTTTTCTGCACAACTGTCAGGTCAGCAGTCTTTCCCATAATTGTGATTCCTACTGAACCAGACTGAGAGACCATTTAAAGACTCAGGAACCCTTTGCAGGTGTTATGGTTTAATTAGCTGATTAGAATGGGACACTTTGAGCCTAGAATATTGAACCTTTTCACAATATTCTAATTTTCCGAGATTGTGAATTTGGGGTTTTCATGAGCTGTAAGCCATAATCATCAAAATTATGACAAATCAAGGCTTGAACTATCTCGCTTTGCATGTAATGAGTCTATCTCATATATTAGTTTCACCTTTTAATTTGCATTACTGAAATAAATGAACTTTTGCACGATATTCTAATTTTTCGAGTTTCACCTGTATATGTTTTCAGAAGTAAAACTCCAACATTCCTGCTTTCAAAGCTACATTTCAAGCTGTATTTTAATTTTAATTTCAGAGCGCTAATTTTAGAGGGGGGAGCACCAGAAATAGAGTTGGCATATTCACGTGGTTTAAGTGGCATGGAATCTTTTTGCATTCCTGTTTACGGAGAGGCTCTGGAAATTATTCCATCCACCCTGGCTGAAAATGGCAGGCTCTAATCCGATATCGACTGTTACAGAGCTGAGAAACGGACATGCACAAGGAGAGAAAACTGTTGGCATTAATGTCAGAAAGGTAATCTACAAAGTGCAATAAAGCAAATGAAGTATCACATTATTGCACATTATTTTGTAAAATTCTGCCATTTTGGAATTCACTGGTACTATTGTTTCATGTTGTTTATTGCAACTCAAAGAATTGCTCTTGGAATTACAGTAGTAAATTGCAGAAATGCAGAGAGGTGTATTAGGTTTGAAATTATGTTTATTTTTCAAAGGCTGATCCAATTTAGAAATATAAGTGAAATAAAATCCCCTTTTGCTCTTATCTTAGAATATTGGACATTTTAACAAGTGGCAATTTAACTGAAATATTTTTTAAATTCCCATAATGGAAATTGTGACTTAATTTGTAGCGTGCCTAAATAAACAGCAAAAAAGAAGTTCACTTCAACAGATCCCACAAGCAGCATAATAGAAACTTAAGTACATGTCTCTGGCTTTTGTCCTGATGCTTCTTTCTAAGCATTTCAGCAGCATTTCAATATAACTCATGGACTTTACCTGCTGTTTTACAATAGTTGCTGTTCAGGCAGATAGTCATTTTCTTATGTCTGTCCTATTGGCCATCTGAAGCTGCTTCTGATGATTATCAAACCTATCTGGCGAACATGACTGGCTGACTGGGAACCATTGGCATTGCCATCAACCTTGATGGGGGAGAAGTTAGAGTTGTGCTTGCTTATAATTATAATGCAAGGGAAAGAGACTGGGTCTTAATCACTCTCCAATAGCTAGTCAAGTATGTGTGGTGTTAATACACCATATATTAGAACATCCACGCTAATTCCTTGTGAATTAAATTCCTCTTCATTAAAGAGGACATATTTTGAGAAGAAATATTCATTAGAAAAGAAATATTGAATTATGCATAATTTAATGGGAATGGAAAGCAGGAAGGGGATTTTTTTTAACATTAACCCCTTCATTAGTCCTTTCACTAGTGAAGTAATTAAAATATATAGTATTACTAAGTATAAGTTTGCTTCTGGGTACAATTCAAGGTGTTGGTTATCACCCTTCATGGCATGGGTCCAGGAACTGGTCACCCCAAAGTGATTGGCCACCTTACCCACACTGGCAGAAGGACATAGCTTCTGAGCATAGGCAAAGCTGGCTGAGAGCTTCTTCCTGCTGTAATACTTCCTTCTTTGGGGTTTAGATATGTCAGTGAAAATGGCAGTCACATAGCTAGGGAACAATAATTGGTATTATGTCAACAAAAAATACCTACCCTGAATATTATTTTTAAATTATTTTAATAAAGCAAAAGTGAGCAAGTTTTTTATATAGTCCCCAAATTTGCATAATTTAATAAAGATGATGTAGTTTGAAGTTTATTAGATTTCTATACTGCCCTTCTCCCGAAGGACTCAGGGTGGTGTACAGCCATATTAAAACACATAGATTTATAAAATTTAAAACGAAATTAAAATCAATATTTAAAAATGCCCTGCAAATTAAAACACACATACACCCATAATAAAATTCGTATTAGGCCAGTCCGGCTTGCTGGAACAAGAGAGTCTTAAGGGCACGGCGAAAAGTACGCAGGTCGGGGCTAAGACAGAGCTCTAGGGGCAGCTCATTCCAGAGGGCTGGTGCCCCCACAGAGAAGGCTCTCCCCCTGGGTGTCGCCAGTCGGCATTGTTTGGCCGATGGCACCCTGAGGAGCCCCTCTCTATGGGAGCGTATTGGCCGGTGGTACAGTGGTCTCCCTCGGCCTAAGGCCTTCTCTAATAATAACCGCTACTCCCCCGCCCCTCCCCTGTGACCTTGGCTGATGGAATGCGTGGAAACCTGGTGGGCACATTTCTACCAGAGGGACCCCTCCCTCTGGGCCCAACCAGGTCTCCGTAATACCCGCCAGGTCCGCTCCCCCCTCGTAAACAAGATCACAGATGAGGGGGGCTTTATTTACTACAGACCTGGCGTTGCACAACATCAGATGAAGGCCCGGGCCCTGAAAGTCTGTACTACCTGGAGAACGGGTGGAGCCTTGGGGGCCGGAGCACTCTACCGCTTGAAGACAGCGGGTGCGTGCTCCCTTAACATGATATGGCCCCCTGCTCCCGCCATATCTACCCCTCCCACACACAGTACCGATGGTGAAAGCATAGTCTGGACCAGCTCGACCCCTTCCGGATCCCCCACCACCCCCGCCGAACATCCTGGCCAAGCCCGACTCTCCCCCTAGTGGGTTATCCCCCAAACCCACAATCCTAATTCCAATCCCACCCCCCTCCCCCCTCCCAGAACCCCTTAAAAGTTTAAACAAGGACAATTTTAAAAAACCCCGCAGCCCCCTCTTTGCGGCATGCCACCTCTCGGGACTCCAGAGCCCGTCAATGGAGGGCCAAGCCTGCGAGAGGGGGGAGTCTCGCAGACCAAGAAACTCTCGCAGACCAAGAAGGGTATCCCGGTCCAGAAAGGGATGCAACTGGTGCATCAGGCGAACCCGATAGAAAGCTCCCCTGGCCAAAACTCACCCCAAAACCACAGATGATCTCGTCCAGCGGCTTCCCATAAATGTTGAACAAAAGGGGCAAGAGGACTAACCCTTGCGGCACCCCACATACAAGGCGCCTCGAGGTCGACCTCTGCCGCCCTGCCAACACAAACTGCATACGGTCAGAGAGGAAGGAGGAGAACCACCGCAGCACGGTGCCCCCCACTCCCAACCTCTCCAATCATCGCAGCATGATACCATGGTTGATGGTATCAAAAGCCGCTGAGAGATCTAATAGGACCAGGACAGAGGAGCAGCCCGTGTCCCGAGGCCTCCAGAGATCATCAACCAATGCGACCAATGCCATTTCCATGCTGTGCCCTGGCCTGAAGCCCGACTGGAACGGATCCAGATAATCGGCTTCATCCAGGTACTGGGGAAGTTGTCACGCCACCACACTCTCAACAACCTTCACCACAAAGCGAAGGTTGGAGACTGGGTGATAATTGGCTATTACAGCCAGGTCCAGGGAAGGCTTCTTGAGGAGAGGCCTCACCACCGCCTCTTTCAAAGAGGGGGGAAAGTAGCCCTCACTCAAAGAAGCGTTAATAATCCCCTGGAGCCAGCCTCATGTAACCTCCCGGGAGGCCAGCACCAACCAGGAGGGACACGGATCCAATAAATGTGGCAGTGCTAAGCCTCCCCAGAATCCTGTCCACATCCTTGGGAGTCACAAGGTCAAACCCCTCCCAGATAACATTCTGAAGACCCCTCTCCGTCACCCCATCCGGATCTACCCAATCAGAGTCCAGACCTTCCCGAATCTGAGTGACTTTGTCATGCAGGAATTGCACAAAATCCTCAGCCCTGCCCTGCAAGGGGTCTTCCCTCGCTTCCAGATGAAGGAGGGAGCAGGTCACCCTAAACAGGGCGGCTGGGTGGTTCTCTGTAGACCGATAAGAGCGGAAAAATAATTAAAATTTGCCGCTTTTATCGCCACTAGGTAGATCTTAATATGAGACCTCACCAGTGTTTGGTCAGATTCGGAGTGACTGGCCCTCCAATCACTCTCCAGGCATCTTTTCTGGCACTTCATCTCTCTCAGCTCCTCGGAGAACCAGAGAGCCGGTTGAGATCGGCACCCGGTCAAAGGCCGCAAAGGCACGACACGATCCAGAGCTCCAGTGGCTGCCCTATCCCAGGCGGCCACCAGTTCTTCAGTCGCGCCATGAGCCAGAACCTCAGGGAATGGCCCAAGTTCCGTCAGGAACCTATCCGGGTCCATCAGGCACCTGGGACGGAACCACCTGGTCGGCTCCGTCTCCCTGCGGTGAGGTGTAGCGGTTCGAAAGTCCATGCAAAGGAGAGAGTGATCAGACCATGACAAGGGCTCGATGACTAAATCCCCTATTTCCAGATCACTCTGCCACTGACCAGAGACAAAAATCAGATCCTGAGTGTGTCCCCCCATGTGAGTAGGGCCTTGAACTAGTTGGATCAGGTCCAAGGCCATCATGGAAGCCAGGAACTCCCAAGCCACCATAGACATTTTGCCAACAGATGGCAAGTTGAAATCCCCCATAACCATGAGCCTGGGGGTATCAACTGCCACCCCAGCTACCACATCAGGCAGCTCGGGCAGGGCCGCTGTCATGCAGCAGGGAGCCAAGTACATAATCAGCAGGCTCATCTACACTCCATGACCCCACTTCACAAGGAGGCACTCACATCTAGCTATCTGAAGTACAGTGGTCTCCCTCGGACATAGACTTTCTTTAATAATAACCGCCACCCCTCCCGCCTCTACCCTGGGCCCTCAGCTGATGAAATGCCTGGAAACCTGGTGGGCACATTTCAATCAGGGACACCCCCCTTCTGTGCCCAACCAGGTCTCCATAATACCCGCCACATCAGTTCTCCCCTCCTGAATAAGGTCGTAAATGAGGGGGGCCTTATTTATCATGGATCTGGCGTTGCACAACAACAGCCAATGGCCCAGGCCCTGAGAGTCTGTGCTACCTGGGGAACAAGAAAAGCCTTGGGGACTGGAGTGCGCAATCACTTGGAGATAGTGAGAGCGCACTCCCATAACATGATATGGCCCCCTGCTTCCACCATATCTGCCCCTCCCACCCACCAGTACAAATCATGTGGCCCTCATCAGATTGAGCTCTAGCCCCTTCCCTGATGTCCAACCCTGCATCCCTAATGCCGCTGCCCTCTGCCAGACCCAGCCTTGATCCTTGTGGGTTCTCCCCCCATTCCACTCTGGTCATCCCAGAACCCCTTAAAATTTTAGTTAATAATACATTTAAAAAACTCCTTAATCTCCTCTTTGATGCATGCCATCTCTCGGGGTTCCAAAACCCGTCATCAAGATAGGCCCTCGATAACATGGAGGGTCAAACCTGCGAGAAGGGGGAATCTCGCAGCGCAAGAAGCTTGGACCTTGAATACATCCAAAACTCTGGGATGATGGTGAAAATATGGCCAGGGAGTCCACAATGATAGTCCAGAAATGTCCAGGAGACAAGGCCGGATTAAACATAACTGGGAGAGTCTCCATTGCCCTCTCACGGCAATGGGCGGGAGTCATAGCATTCCGACCAACTGAGGGGGAAACATCCAAGCCACCCTCTCATGGTGGTTGGGCCATGCTGGCCATGGAAAAAGTGGAACATCCCACCAGTGGTGAAAACGTAGTACAGAACCGGCTCCATCAATCCTCCCGTAAACTGCCATTCTCCATACAGCCAGCGAAAAGGATGAAAAACAGAGCCAGGTCCCAAGACTCCAGAATAAGAAGATCCACATTGTTCACAAAGGTGGGCGTACCAGAAAGGGAAAAGATGGAAACTGGTAGGGCCACCTCCATCGAGCAGGAACCAATAGGGCAAGGGTGACCATCCTGGGGCCTATAAACCGGACAAAGGTGGGGGGGGTCATTCGAGGCAACAGGGTAGACACCACTCTGTCAACCTCTCGACCCTCCTCATCCACCCCGGATCTTCAACAGCCACTCCATGTCCAGTCTTGGCCTCCAACGATGTTAATGGAGGAGGCCTCGCCACAGGGACTAACCTTCGGGAGTTACCCCGATGGCCCTATAGCAGTCTAGCAAGCTCCGGGATCTAAATTCCACGATGGAGGATCTCCCACCATCGTAATACCCCTCATCCGCTGTTAGCGCCCAACTTCCAGCCGTCCCACTGGCCAACTGTTGCCCTGGCGGCGTCGGCAGCATCAGCATCATTGTGGACACCACCAATAGCCACCTCATCAAGTATCTTCACCTCGTAGATGCCCCCCTACTTCCAGCCGGGCGTCTACGGCTCCAACAGAAGAGATGCTTCCCACGTTGACGCCGCAGCCACCGACGCCACTCCAGCTGTAAATACCGATGGGCCATCTAGCCAGGAAAGCCGGCTAAACAAGTAGACGGGCTAGTTCGCCACCGACGCCTCCACCCATAAGCCACTGACACCGCCCTTCCTGCGGCGACCACGGACCAGCATTTCCTCACAGAGTCGATGTTCCAGGGAACGCAATAGGCTCCGCTTGCTGGGAGGGGGGCGT
Organism: Pituophis catenifer annectens; assembly: GCF_029215685.1. Taxonomy (NCBI): domain Eukaryota; kingdom Metazoa; phylum Chordata; class Lepidosauria; order Squamata; family Colubridae; genus Pituophis; species Pituophis catenifer. Next base: position 157,661,957 of record NW_027256881.1, on the reverse strand, counting down.
AGATGGTCAAAACAGCCCCCTGAACCCCCAGAAAGGCCAAATATCACCCCATCTCTCCACAGCGTTTTAGAGCAGGACCGCCATCTTGGACATGCGCAGAGAAAATCTCTGATGTGATTGTTCATCATCTTTTGTTGTCAATAAAACAGACTTAATAAGCTTTTATCTCCTGCAAAAAGACTCAGGGAAAGCTAGGCTGATCCTACTTGGGCTGTACTTTATATTTGTTTATTTATTTATTTTATTTATTTTATTAAATTTCTATACCGCCCTTCCCCCGAAGGACTCAGGGCGGTGAACAGCCATGAGATAAAACACATAAATACAAAAATTTAAAATGAATTAAAAACGAATTAAATAATTTGGCTGAATTTAAACTACCCCATAATTTAAAACAAATTAAAATTTACATTTAAAAATTTATGTTTAAAAAGGGGAGAAGATTTAGGCCAGGCCAGCTTGATGGAATAGGAAAGTCTTAAGCACGCGACGGAAGGTGCGCAGATCCGGGATCCTCCGTATCTCCGGGGGGAGCTCGTTCCAGATCATAGGTGCCTCCACAGAGAAGGCTCTCCCCCTAGGGGCCGCCAGTTGACATTGTTTGGCTGACGGCACCTGGAGGAGCCCCTCTCTATGGGAGCGTACTGGCTGGTGGGAGGCTATTGGTGGTAGCAGACGGTCCCGTAGATACCCAGGTCCTAAGCCATGGAGCGCTTTAAAGGTGATAACCAGAACCTTGAAGCGCACTTGGAAGACCACCGGGAGCCAGTGCAGCTCGCGCAGGAGAGGTGTTACATGGGAACTCTACGTTGCTCCCATAACCATCCGCGCGGCCACACTCTGCGCCAGTTGGAGCTTCCAAGTGCACCTCAAGGGGAGCCCCATGTAGAGAGCATTACAATAGTCCAGACGAGAGGTGACGAGGGCGTGAGTGACTGTGTGTAGAGAGTCCCGATCTAGAAAGGGACGCAACTGGCGGATCAGGCGAACCTGATGAAAAATCCTCCCAGTCACGGCCGTCAAGTGTTCTTCTAAGGACAGCCGTGAATCCAGGAGGACACCCAAGTTGCGAGCCCTTTCCGTGGGGGCCAATGATTCCCCCCCAATAGTCAGCAATGGCACCAGCTGACTATATCGGGACGTCAGAAACCACAGCCACTCAGTCTTGGATGGGTTGAGTCTGAGCCTGTTTCTCCCCATCCAGATCCGTACAGCCTCCAGGCACCGGGACATCACTTCAAGGGCATCGTTTGGGGTGGTCCGGGGTGGAGATGTACAGCTGGGTGTCGTCTGTTTATATAAACAGAATCCCTAAACATTTCTGCAATTAAAGTTAATATTATTATGGTTACTTCCAAAACTATATTCTAAATATAGGAAATACTTCTCAAAACATTTTTTAAAATTTTAAAAGGGCCATTAGTTTGAGACACCTAACAATGACTTTTAAGCTCAGTGATCTTGTATTCTTAATGGTCTGTTTCTTTAAAAAGAAGTCACACCATAAGAATTAAATATTTGTTTTGATTTGCAGTTCTAAGAAGAATTGAAATGAGCTTCCGATGTTGAGAAATTACATACGTACATACACACAAAATATTGGCTGATAGGTACAGCACATGAGAAAATAACAAACTGCATGATTATATTTTAGTGTAGACATTTGAAAAGGTGTAAATGTATTTAGCTTAAACTTATCATGAAAACTCTTAAAGATGTATGATTTTACGTTTAAGGTGTTTGCTGATAATTGTTAATACATTGATATTCTGGTTTTTAAATTATTGGGTAGAATTTCAATATCTTGGAAGAGCTGGTAGTACAGCCTTTATTGTGTCAATCAGTGCTCTCACTGTAGCTACAGAGATAGTCCTCAGCTTTCTTAAGACTGATGATGTGCTAAGCTTTTTAACATTCTTCCAGTTGCTCCACTGTCCATTTTGTCCAATTTTTGTAAATTTTTAAAATCAAAATGATAGTTCCTACCATAATATAATTGTATGTAAGTGAAAATGTATTTTGTAATTATAATTGTGGTTATTTATATGTGGGAAACGCCCCTTGAATATTCAGTTGACTCTTAACTGGATCATACTAAGAACAATGGGATGCTATGAACTGTTATTTATGGGCATGCTGTCTACATGCTTGATGACTTGAATGATGCTGATCAATTAAAGAATATATACCAAAACCAATATGTTTGAACTGTATATATCCTTTCTAAGAATCTTCTCACCTTGTACCTTTGGGACATGTATCTTTTACTTACAAATTGCCTTTTCTCTCTTAAGTGGTTACATATTGCGTACATCAGCATATTGATTGTTGCACAAAAATGTTATTAAATGTCTTGGGTACAAAAAAAGGAATATAAATAAGTTTGATGGAAAACACAACTAAAAATCCTTATGTAGGAGATAACCAGACTGAGCCCAAGGGAGGGGTCAAACACGTCATAAGGCTCGAGTCGAGTCCCTTTGCACCCACAAGAGATCCAAGTCCAGCCCACCTTGATTTCCATTGACCCTATCGCCAATTTGCTTTGAGTATTAGTAGTTCAGATTCTTGTAGAGAGCTTAAGCTTGTAGTAAACTTCAAATTCAAATATTTATTTGAATTGCCTGTATTTCTTGGTTCCTTTGGTGCGTGACATCTTAGTTCTTGTAGAATAGATAATGGCCTTAGTCTGAGTTATATCCAGGTACAGGAAAGAACCCCCAGACGATCGAAAATACTTTTCTTGATTGTGCAGAGATGGATAATTTAACTATGGAACTAAAAGATAGAGAAGAAATGGAATACTACAAGATTTGGAATTTATGGTACAATTGGTTAGAAAATAGAGGTAAAGTCCATACATAAAGACCACTTGAGAGTCATATTAAACTGGGAAATATTGTATATGTCTAAATATCACTACAATTTAAAGGTAAAAGGTATCATGTATGTACATAGATAAATAATTATAGTATAATTAAGTCTTTAAATATATAATATTTAAAATGGTAATCTATGAAATTGGAAACTATGTATATATGAGTGATACCAATAGTGAACGCTGTAAAGAGTGGAAATGTGTAAAGGTTGAAATATGTTTAATAAAAATTATTTATTAAAAAAACTTACTGGTTTTTCTTTTTAATAGTAGATCTTTTTTGGGGGGTTCTGTTCTGTTTTGCTTGTAAGAACTAGTGTTTGCTTTAAAATGTCATTAATTGTGAAACATACAGTTGTTAAAACTATACCAGCCAGAATTACACCCTTGTGATTTATAGTGAGATGGTTCCTTAATTTAGGGAATAACTTTTTCAGTTCAGAAATGAGAGAGAAATTAAAGGAAGAACATTAGAATTCAAGTTAGATCTGTGGAGCTCACTACAAAAAGTGCTCAATTGAAGGCTACCCCCCAAATTCATGGAGTGATACATTTGGTAACTTTGGTGGGAACCCTAGCTTTGGCTTCACAGCTCTAATCCATTTCCCTCTTTTTTCTGCAAGCATAATAATTGTAATAAGGTAGAACTAAAATACCATCAGAGTAAATATCTCAACAACTGAAGGAAGAATGATCCCTTCCCTTCCCTTCCCTTCCCTCCCCTCCCCTCACCATAGATTTGTATAACAGCAATTTCATATTGGAAGTTATGTTTTCAGTGAAGAAAAAGTTCAGTCATAAATGAGGTCATTCCTGTGCTGGCTAAGCAGAGTCAGACTAGATTAGCAGAAGGATGGGAAACCATCAACACTTCTAGGGCTAAGATGGACATAACTGGGAAGTTAAAAACATATAGAAGATGGCAATATAAGGCTATTTCCATTTGTTGATTTGCTAAGCAAATAATACAGATGTATCTCCACTGTCACTAGGTGCTGAGTCTGACAACAGGGTGATTTTACCCTTTATGTTTGTTTCCAAATGGTATTGAATTTGTGATGCTTAAACTCTGCATTACAAGGTGGTTTTTTAATGTAAAAATTCTTGTTTTAAGTAGGAAAACACTTAAAAAAAGCTTATGCAGAAGAAAGCATTTAGTGCATTAAGATAGGCCTTTGGTTGAATGTCTTTAAGAGTCTTACCAGGGATATTAGACCGCTTCATGAAGGTTACGTTTTTTATAATATTTTGGTAGATTGTTACACCAAATTACAAACACACAAACACACACATATATATACATATACACAATACATTGACCAGTCAATTGGGCATTTTGCTTTTACACAGAATTTATTTTTTTATTTAAAACATTTATAAAGCTGCCCATCTTTCAACCAACTCTGAGTGGCTCCCAATCAAAAATTAAAAATCATAATATCATATTAAACTATAAACCACAACCGATTAAAACATTAAAAACACCAAAACCTGGCATATACTTTGCATGAATGACATCAGATCAGTTCTAAGTTAGATTTAATATAAGCATTTAAGAAATTCTTAAGTATAGTTGGAGTACAAAGAATTTTGGTGATTTTATTTTCTTAATCAAGCTTACAGTGTGGCCCTTTTTTGCTGTTACCCAGGCCTGTGATTTTTCCTATGACCCTTTGAACTTACAGTTTTCACCCTAGCCTCTACTCCTGCTTACGTTTCCCTTAGGCATTCATAGGACACTTATGCAAAATATAAGAAATCAGTATATGCTGATACCATTTGCTGATACAAAAAAAGATGGCATGATTTGAATAGGAATTTAGATTTTTCTGACAGAGATAACGAATATTGAATGGGAGATCCTCTATATTATTTCGTTGTGGCAGAAGCAAGAAGCAGGGCAGTCTGATTTGATCCAAGCTGACTGGCATCCAAATTGTTTTGCTAAAGCTTCGCAGTTTGAGTACATGTTTACATATTCACAAGGATTTGCTGAAAATTTTTAAAAGAAGAAACATGAATAAAAGTGAAATATCACCAAAAGCATAACTGCTAGGGACTCTTTTACAATTGTATGCAGTTTTAGAGCTCAGAATCAAACATGTATTTTTAATGGGGTGCTTTAAGGCTGAAGATTTTTAAAATTAAAATAGTACTTAGAGTAATTATTTTAGAGTATATATTACAGTAATTATATGTAGCTACTGAATTAGTTTCAACAATAGCCCTGAGCAAAATTCAGAGAAAGCTGGTATGGATTTTAAGTTCTTCATAAATTGAAATGGATCGATATCATCCTCATCTTTTCTGATTCAATTGCCACCACTAGTGTGGGATTCTGTCATCTGCATCTCCATAACTTTCTGATTTGGCTCTGCAACCAAACAAGACAAACACAGACTTCGACGGATAATTAGAACAGCAGAAAAAACAATTGCTACCAACCTGCCTTCCATTGAGGACCTGTATACTGCACGAGTCAAAAAGAGATCTGTGAAAATATCTACAGACCCCTCACATCTTTGCTTGTGCAAACTGACAATCTTTGTTTTCTGATGAGCATATAAAAACATTAATATACTTTATTTGGAAGTAAATTATTGCCCAGATGCCCTAATTTGTGCAGACATCTGTATGTTAATACATAGTGAGATTAGGAAGATTTAGGTTTAATTCTCCAATTGACCATGGAAATCTCTGAACATCTTTGGGCTCAGCATCTACCATCAAAAATAGCTGTGGTGAGGACATTATCTTTAGCATCGTTGGGGAATGGTAGACTATAAATGTAGTAATATATAATATACAAAATAAATGAAAAAAATCATTGTTCAAATACTATTTCTCCTGCAAACCCATTGGGCGGAGGAATTAAGAAAATTATTAACATTTCGATCAAACCAAATCATCTATATAGGAGTGGTAACTATAGAATAATTCATAGGTATTACTTTTGCTGCTAATATTGAGGTGCAAGATTGATTGTAAGTGCTATTTAATGTGAAATATACTATTAATCCACTAACCAGTTAAAACCATACTATCGTTTTGGACTGACTTACCCTCAGTTCTTAAGTGTCGTGGACTGTGTTTAAAAGAACATCTATCTGCCCAACGTTTTGCATTTTGAGCAGCATTAGAATTCCATTCCTGAATAAAAGTTGACAGCAACAACCAGTTATTGAAAAAAACATATGTTAAATTTGCAGAAAATATGCCTTGTAATGTTTTACTAGCTTTTGGATTCCTTCAAATCTTGTAATTAAGAATTCAGAAGTTACAGTACACCAATATTCTCTTTAAAATGCTTTGAATAGTTGGCGCTCCCACCCCATCCCTTATCTGCCTTTCTCATAAAACACAAAACTCTGGGTGGCACACGACAAAGTTAAAAAACAATAATTCACAATAACAGCAACAATTATTACTAAAAACATCAAAAACTATAAAATATGACTAAAATGAAATGGGACCAGAACTGGGACAGGATGATGTAATTGGGAAGAGGTGGTTTCTCCAATAACCTGGCCCCATGCTATGTAGGACAATGGTCCCCAACACCTGGGTCGTGGCCCATTCGGGAACCTGGCCACACAAGTGAGCTCTACTCAAGTGAGAGGCGAGCGAGCGAGAGTGCGCACAACTCCACTTGTTCGAATGGTGGGCACTTACGCATGCAACTCCACTCATGCAAGTGGTGGGTGTTTGTGTTCACGTGCAAAGCTCCATTCTGCCCCTCATACACAACCATCCCTTCTACCCCACCCCTGCGCTAGGCCACCAAGCCGGAAAGGTTGGGAACTGCTGATGTAGGACTTTAAAGGTCAAAATAAGCACTTTGATTTGGGCCTAGAGACTAACTGGTAGCCAAGGCAATTTGCTGAGCAGAAGTATATTATTTGTTCTACAAGGAACAAGCATAACTACCCATTGTGCTGCATTTTGCACCAGTTGAAGTTTCTGGGTATTCTTCAAAGGCAGCTCCATGTAAAGCACATTAAAACAGTCCAACCAGGAGGTGACTGGGATGGGGCATGAAAGACTGTGAACAGGGCCCCTCAAGAATGGGCACAACTGGTATACAATACGAAGTTTAGGAAGTCCCTCTTAGCCACAACTGCCATCTGCTTTTTAAACAGGAGTTGTGAATCCAGGAGAACCCCCAGATTGGGCACAGAATCTGTTTAGGGCAATATAACACCATCGAGCAGCAAAGATGTCATAGTCCCAGAACTGGAGCATCCCAAAACCCAAAGCTTGTTGTTCCTCATCCAAACCTTCAAAGTCTCCAGACACCACAAGAAAACATCTACAACATCACTTAATTTGCCAAGGGCAGACATATGTAATTGAATATTATCAGCATATTGATGATACCTCATCCCATAGTGATGGATAAGGTCACCTAGCAATCTCTTTTAGAAATTAAATAGGAGAGGAGAAACACCAATCCCCATGGAACCCCACACATTAGGGGCCCAGGGCAGATTTTCTCCTCCCCAACCACCAATTTTATAAAAATTCCTGCATGATGAATTCATGTGTGACTCTTCTCTGATAATTTACACAGTAGCATCCACAGGATCTGGTGATGCATGTAGAAAGTGCTGAGGGATATATCCAGTGGTGGGATTCAAATAATTTAACAACCGGTTCTCTACCCTAATGATTTCTTCCAACAACCAGTTCACCAAACTGCTCAGAAAGTTGTACTGTAAGTCGCCCTGAGTCTCCGGAGAAGGGCGGCATATAAATCAAATAAAAAAAAAAAAAGTTAACAACTGGTTCTCCCGAAGTGGTGTGAACTGGCTGAATCCCAAGACTGGATATATCATGACATTGTCATTTATGTCATTCTGACTACCCCACCTCCCTCCATTTTTTTCATATATGTCATCATATTTATTTATTTAGTCAGATAAATGATTCCATTTGGGCTTTTCACCCTAGATTCAAACATAAATATAGATGCACCTAAATCCATATTGCCAAAGAAGCCGAACTGCTCAATAAATAAATAGTAAGCATCTTCTCTTATCCTAGCTGGTAAAGCACATTAATATTTAAACTAGTAAGAAAGTCAAACTTGCAAACTTTCTGACAAGGACACAAATATAATTACATTTAGTTTACCATTTGTAACATGTTCCTAGCAGTTGGTCTCACTGATCTCCTTAAAGCATTGTGCTTGTCAACAATCTCCTTTTGGTTTTCTCTTTTGTTACTTGACTCAGAAGCAAAATCAGCCTTAAGACAGAGAGCAAAACAAACAATAAATAAATAAATAAAAATGATGACTTTAAATGGAATAGGCAACTAGTGACCTCAGGGCCGAATGGAAGCCCAAACTTCTTTTCTCCAGGTCCAGGATACAACTGTTGTTGAAAACTGGTGGCATGATTCCTCATCATTCTGAGACAGGAAACACACAACTCTCACATATTCCCTAAAATAGCCCTAATGTAAGTTTGAAAAGTTTATACTTGTAAGCTGCCTTGAGTCACCATGTGCAAATAGGCGGCAATATAAATTTTATCAATCAAGCAAGCAAGCAAGCAAGCAAGCAAGCAATCAGAAATACTGGCCCATTCCTTGTGAATGGACTTTGCCTTATCTCCTTCTATCACCTTTCTACTCCTGCAACTTTCTTCACTTCCCCCAAATGGGAAGTGTGATCCCCAGCTATGAAACAGTGGCCCCATTTGTCTGTGCATTTGGAAAGAGACTAGTCGCCACATAAGAAACAGGTGATTACAGCACAAAGTTAAAATGAATTAATCATTTTTCCTCATCTATTTCAAGGGAATACTGCAGTGATATTTATGTATGTATATATTTACATAAAGAGTTTATATCGCTGTCTATCTCATGTAATGATCCTAAGTGGCTCACAACAGGAATAAAAAGCGAGCCACCCAGTCGTGGGTTTCAAATTTTTTTACTACTGGTTCTGTGGGTGTGGCTTGGTGGGCGTGGCTTGGTGGGCATGGCAGGGGAAGGATACTGTAAAATCTCCATTCCCTCCCCAATCCAGGGGAAGGCTACTGCAAAATCCCCATTTCTTCCTGATCAGCTGGGACTTGGGAGGCAGAGAATAGATGGGGGCGGGGCCAGTCTGGATTTTTACTACCGGTTCTCCGAACTACTCAAAATTTCCACTACCGGTTCTCCAGAACTGGTCAGAACCTGATGAAACCCACCTCTGGAGCCAACCTACCCACCAAGTCTCAGACCAATCAGCCTCATTGAACCCCCATCTTAGCCCAACATTTCGGGGGTGAGGGGGTGGGGGTGGCAGAACCAGGTCTTCACTGCCCTCCAAAGGCTTAAAAGTGTAGGGATCCCTCAGGTGGGGGGGGGGGGTATTCCAGAGGGCTTGGCCTTAGGTTCTGTTATAGACCATGGACATTAAAATTAGTAAGATTCTTTTCATAAAATGTGCCAATTTTAGTTATATTTGATTGCCCCATTCAGCATGGTTTTGTTTTGCTTTGTGTGTTTAGCCCTGGAATATATTTTTGAATTGAAATGAATAGTTAGACTGACCAAGCTTTAGTGACCAGACCAAGAAACCAGAGTAACGAATGATAATATTATTTGCTTACAAGGTTACAGTAACACAGCAATAGAATCTTGAAAGTCTAAATGCTCTTTTCCCCATCCTTCATCTTATTGAGAACTAAGAGTGGTCTTGTCTGAGACTCTTTCTCAAATTTCTACATTGGATTTAGATTTATCTGACTGTTATCCTGGCTTCATCTCTTCTTCTTGCTCCTCAAGGTTATTTCAACCCCCTCACAAATATGAATCAATCCAACATATATTGGGTATTTAATGAATGATTAATTGTAAGAGAAGAAAGTTATGTACTGTATATATTAAATCTGCTATAGATGATACAAAATTATGAAACTTACATTTCCAGGAGATTGTTGCAGCACTGCAGCAACACTTAGCAAGACAATGAAGGCAATCATTTCTAAAAACAAAAGAACATTGAGACGTATCTGTGCTTAATCTGGTTAATGGAATTTGTTTCTTAAGTAGTTCAGAATGTTTGGGAATGGCCTCTCTGAAGATATATATCTCCTAGATATGAAACTCACTCTAACTCTTATGTCTTTTCCCTCCTTTAATCCTTTGTACTCCAGAATGCAACCTACATATCTATGCTTCATTTAAAGCAATGGTTCTCAACCTGTGAGTTGGGACCCCTTTGGGGGTCCAATGACCCTTTCACAGGGGTCACCTAAGACCATCGGAAAACACATATTTTCAATGGTTTTAGGAATAATTTTATGGTTGGGGGTCACCACAACAAGAGGAACTGTATTAAAGGGTCGCAGCATTAGGAAGGTTGAGAACCACTGATTTAAAGGATATGTACAGGAGATATAGTGAGGGTTACTTCCCCACAGCCTTGAAAGAGGCGGTGGTGAGGGCTCTCCTCAAGAAGCCCTCCATGGACCCGGCAGTATTGGCCAACTACCGTCCTATCTCCAACCTTCGCTTCGTGGCGAAGGTTGTTGAGAGTGTGGTCGCGCGACAGTTTCCACAATTCCTGGAGGAAACGTCTTATCTAGATCCGTTCCAGTCGGGTTTCAGGTCTGGGCACAGCACGGAAATGGCATTGGTCACGTTGGTAGATGATCTCTGGAGGGCGCGGGACAGGGGTTGCTCCTCTGTTCTGGCCCTGTTAGACCTCTCAGTGGCTTTTGATACCATCGACCATGGTATCATGCTGCACCGGAAGAGTTGGGGATGGGGGGCACCGTGTTACGGTGGTTCTCCTCCTTTCTCTCTGACTGGTCACAGTTTGTGTTGGCAAGGGGGGCAGAGATCGACCTCGAGGCATCTCATTTGTGGAGTGCCTCAGGGGTCGGTCCTCTCACCCCTTTTGTTCAACTTTTTTTTTTATTGAAAAGTTTTACAAAAAGTTTACATATTTCCCCCCCCTTCCCTACCTCAACCTCCCCCCTCCCCCCCTCCTCTTCCCAGAACAAATTACAGGGTATAACCTTCAACAATCATAATCAATCCTAGTCTAAACAATTATGACATTCCACATCTCTTGTTCCTTCAATTCCCTAATTACCCGCCTAGCTTTATTACTTAAAGACACACCAAATATCTATATAATCATTCATAACCTATCTGCAATTTCTTATTCCGGTATTTATTTTGAATATAATCTATCCATCTTCTCCTTTTTTTTTTTTTTGGTTTTAAATGTTTTATTATTAAGAAATTATAATAATACAATTTTTTGTCCATCCGGTTACATGGTGTAGGAAAAGGAAATAAATAAAAATACAAATGTATGTACATATAGATAATCTTTGCTACACAGTTACATGGTATAAAAATGTATACTTATATCATTCTTAATGTATATATATATATATAATGGGTCTTTAAAGGTAAATTAATAAATACATAAGTCATATCTTTTGCTTACCTATGTAACCTTTCCTTACCTCGTTATATTTTCTACCATCTACGGTACATCTTCTCTTTCTATTTCATTTAACTATTTCTTGTACTCACTCTGGTCTCTTTCATTTTTTTATTTCATTTTCCTCTTCTCTAACCACCCGTACCACTTGTCCCACACGCTATAATAATCAGAATCTTCTCTATCATTAATTTCTAGCGTTAATTTATTCATCTCGGCACATTCCATTATTTTACCGATTACTTGTTCCTTAGTTGGTATTTTTTTCTCTTTCCATTGTTGAGCGAAGGCGATTCTTGCTGCTGTTGTTATATGCACTGCCAGATATTTCTTCTTTTTTGCCATTTCCGTCTTGAGAATTCCCAGGAGGAATATTTTAGGATCTAATTCAAAAGTTTCACCTATTATTTCTGAAAGCCAATTGCCAATCATCTTCCAATATTTTTTTGCTTGAGGGCAGGTCCACCAGCAATGGTAAAAAGTGCCTTGCTGATGTCCGCACTTCCAGCACTTTGGATTTAAGTTAGGATAAATCTTGGCAATCCTAGCTGGTGCTAGGTGCCACCTATAAATCATCTTGTACTGGTTCTCCTTGTAGGTGATTGCCTTAGTAAGTCTTATATTGTTATTCCATATTTGGTCCCATTCTTCCAAATTTATATTTTTCCCAATATTTTTGGCCCATGCTAACATTGGGTCTTTAACCACTTCTTCCATCAGGTCATATTCTACCAAATAATTGTACAATTTAGCTAATAATTTATTGTCCATACTCATCCAAATCTTATCAAAATCTTTGCTACCCATTTCTATACCATATTGTTCTTTATCTTTTTTATATCTTGATTTTATCTGTGCGTATGTCCACCATTCTATATGAGTGCCTTGTTCTTTTAACTGTTCTATTGTTTTGAGGTTCCCTGCCTCGTCTAATATTTCTTTATATTTTACCAATTTACCATGATCCAGAACGTTTGGGTATATTATTGCCTCCATAGTTGAGAGCCAACTGGGAATTTTAGTATAGTGTTTTCGTCTTATTTCTTCCCAGGTTGACTTCACTATATCCCTCAATTTATGTTTATTAAAGTGTGTTTTAGTTTTTTTCCCTATTTCCCATAGGTAGGCATGCCAGCCTTTCTGAAGATCATGCCCTTCTAACGTTAGAATTCTTTTGTTCGCCAAGGTCGCCCAATCTTTTAGCCAAACAAGAATTGCTGCTTTATGATAAGTTTCCCAAATAGGTAGTACAAGCCCTCCTCTATTTTTTTTGTCTTGTAAACTCCTAATTGCTATTCTTGGCTTTTTTCCTCCCCAAATAAATTTCCTAATGGTGGCATTAAATTCTCTGAAAAAATTTTTATCTAATTTAATTGGCGCCGTTTGAAACAAATACAACAATTTGGGTAAGACATTCATTTTAATTGTCGCTATCCTCCCTAAAAAGGAGATCTGAAGCTTCCCCCACTTCTCTAAGTCTTGTTTTATGCTTTTTATCAAAGGGACATAATTGTCCTCTTTGAGGGCCAGATATTTTGTTGAGATCCACACTCCCAGGTATTTAACTTTCTTCCAATTTGTATTCCCATGGATTCCTCCAGGGCTTCTTTCTGATTTTTCGTCATATTTTTGGTGAGCATTTTGGTTTTAGATTTGTTTAATTTGAGCCCTGCTACTTCTCCATATTTGTCAAGTACTTCCAATATTTGTATACCTGTTTCCGCCGGTTCTTCCATTATTAAAATGACATCGTCCGCGAACGCTTGGACTTTATATGTTTTCTTCCTGATTTTGAGCCCTTTAATTTGATCACTCTCTCTAATCTTCTTCAATAGCGCTTCTAGTGCCAATATAAACAGAAGTGTGACATTGGGCATCCCTGTCTTACTCCTTTACTGATCTGAAATGTTTTAGTAAGTTCACCGTTTACTAAGATGTTAGCCCTTTGCTTCTCATAAATCGTGTTTATTGTGTTTGCAAAATTTTGTCCAAATCCCATTATATTAATTTGTTGCTTTATAAACTCCCAATTCAGACTGTCGAAGGCCTTCTGGGCGTCTAAAAAAACTAATGCTGCCTCTTTGTCCGGGTGTTCCTCATAATATTCTATCACATCCAAAATCATCCTTGTGTTATTCCTAATTTGCCTCCCTGGGAGGAATCCATTCTGATCCCTATGTATTATCTTATTGAGGATTCTTTTTAGTCTTTCCGCTAATATGCTCATGTATATTTTATAATCAATATTGAGAAGGGAAATTGGCCTATAATTCTGTATCAATTTGGTATCCGATCCTTCTTTTGGTAAGAGTGTAATTTAGGCCTCTCTCCAAGATTCTGGTATTTTATTTTTCATTAAGGCCTCATTAAAGATTTCAAGCATTCTTGGAAGCAGAATGTCTTCTAATTCTAAATTTTTATATAATTCCCCTGGGAATCCGTCCGGGCCCGGAGATTTGTTCTTTTTCAATTTGGCAATTGCTGTCTTTAACTCTGTTAATGTAATCTCTTTATTCAACATCTCTTTTTCCTCCTCTCCGATCTGTGGCATTCCCTCCTCCAATAGATATTGTTTTACTTTCTCTTTAGGGATATCTTCTTCTTTATATAAAGACGCATAGTATTCGCGTGCTATTTCCAGTTTTTCTTCCTCCTTGGTTATAATGTGGCCTTCCGGGTCCTCTAATTGGAAAATAATTCCTTTCTCTCTCTCTTTTTTAATTCTGTAGGATAGCCACCTTCCTGGCTTATTGGCGTTCTCAAAATAATATTGTTTTGTTCTCTTAATATCATATGCTAATTTTTCTTGATCTATTATATTTAATTTATGACGGATGTTCATCCAATTTTCTTTTATTGTTTCATTGTCAGGGTTTTGTTGTGCCTCTTTCTCTGCCTTTGCCAGTTCTTCTAGCAATGTTCTTTGAGTTTCTCTCCTCTCTTTATTTCTGTATGCTCCGTATGATATCATTAGGCCTCTTAAGTAGGCCTTCATTGTATCCCAGATTATTCCCCGGTCCGTTGGTTCTTTTTCATTTTCTTCGAAAAAAATTGCTAGCTCCCCCCTAACTTTGTCAATATTTTTTTTGTCTCGTAGGAATTGTGCATTCATTCTCCATCTCGTATTCTTTCTCTTGTATCTACTTTTCCATCTGATTTCCAGTGGATTGTGGTCTGCCCAGGTATTGGGTAAGATCTCTGCTAATACAATGTCCATTCCCATATTCCTGCTCACCCACATCATGTCTATTCTGGACCATGATTTATTAGGATTAGAATAGAAAGTGTACTGTCTTTTATTGGGGTGTAATGTTCGCCAGATATCTACGAGATTTAGTTCATCCACTAAGTCGAAGAAGGTTTTTGGTAGATTTTTCCTTTTTTTCTTTTGACCTCTGGGTCTTTTGTGATCTTTATTCGCGTCAACCACTCCGTTGAAATCCCCAATGATGCAAATATTATTATTATCCATTCTCCTTATTATTTCTCGCGTTTTGTTATAAAACTCTTTCAAATTTTTATTTGGGGCATAGATCGCTGCTATTAATATTGCAGAGTTGCCTCTCTTGATTTCAACAATTAGTAGTCTACCTTTTGGGTCTGCATATTTCAATTCTGTCTTTATCTCTTTTTTGATATATAGTGCCACCCCTCTCTTTTTCTTCATGGCTAAGGAGGTATAAAGATTCCCCAATTTTTTATATTCCAAATATTTTTTATCTTCTTGTTTAATGTGTACCTCCTGGAGACAGACTATGTCTACATTTTGTGTGACTAATTTGTTAAAGAAAGTTTTTCTTTTTTTATAATCATTAAGTCCATTTACATTGATCGATAGGATTTTCCAATCATCCATCCTTTTTGCCTTGTGTTGGTTTACTTGAATTTAAGGTTGGTGTTTGCTCGAACTGCTCTTTGAGGTCTTTGTTTCTTCCCTGCTTCTCTGCTTTCTTTCTCTTCCTTCTCTTTCTCCTCTAAGCTCTCTTTCCCCTCCGGGGTCCCTTCTTTGGATCTTCTTTGGGTGAGTTCCTCTTCTGTGGTAACAGCTTCCAATTCCTCTTTGCTACTCTGTTCCTCTTCTGACCCTCTCAGTTGTTCAAGGAATTCTTGAGCCTCCACCAGACTGTTTATTTTAATTCTCCTCCCTTGCCATGTAATCAGCATACCCTCTGGCAAGGTCCATCTGAAGAGTATATTCCTTTTATTCAGCTGTATGGCGAGGAATCTATAGTCTCTTCGTTGTTCTCTCACCCTCCTCGGCACTTGCTTCAGGACGACCACCTCCTTTTCCTTATAATTGATTGGTTCTTCCTTTACCATTTTATAGAAGATGTCTTTAACTTTCTTCCGTGCGAACCTTATATGTACCTCTCTGGGTAGTTTGTTCCGTCTAGCGTAGTTCGTCTGTACTCTGTACACCTCATCCAATTCTTTTATTATGTCGTCTGTATCCTGTTGAAGAACCTCCGCTATTAATTCTGCCATTACTTGGCCCAGATTTTCGTCTTTATCTTCTGTAATGTTTTGGAAACGCAGATAGAAAGAAGCTCTGTCCATTTCCAGCTGCGTAATCGAATCTTCCAGATCCCTATTCTGGGCCATTAATTTTTGATCTACTGTCTCTAGATTCTTTTCTTGTTGTTCCATCTTAGATTCCATTTTTTGTATTCTCTGTTCGTTCTTTTGTATAGCTTGTTGTATGTCACTCATTTTCTGGTCAATGCCTTGTATATCTGTTTTCAATTCTTGGTGATTGCTAGACATTTTCTCTTGCATTAAGAGCATTGTCTCTTGAATCATTGCTAATGACGACTGCAGCGCTTGCATTGTTGGAATCACTGATGATTTCTCGATTTTTGGTAGCCCTTCTATCGACTTTTGGGTTGCAGGGGACGACATTATAATTGTGGGGCTTGATAGGCTGGAGGTTACTTTCTTTCCTGTTTTTGCCGCAGTGGATGCAAGACTTGTCATCTCCCTCAGCACTTTCGCCTGTTCTCTGACTATCTTTTCTATGTTCCTCCAAATAATCATCCACTAATTGTCTTTCCCTTGCTTAGATTAACAGGACTAAGAATTATTTTGGAATATTCCCAATTTGCAAGACAAGTATTAAATAGCACAATCAAACCGTTTCTCCACTGTGCTACCAACTAATTAACTTTGGTAGCTAATCAATATTTGGAAACAGTATTTCTTATTTGACTTAAATCCTAATTATTAATTAATTAGATTCTCAATTCATAAAAAAAACTTTCAGTACATATATATATAATCAGTAAATTAATGCTCAATAGCCAATCAATAAGCACTTAATTAATTAATGTTATAAGATAGGTCACTATTTTAAAAAATTAATCCTTAATAATATTAAACACTATAGTCAATCAATAGTCAATCTATGCACATAGCAAAGAAAGATGTAAAATAAGACAAGAGAATAGATCCTAATTTGTCTATACAGATATTTAAATATATTAATTAGCTATGTTATATTAATACTTTTAATACTTTAGATATATAAATACTTTAAATATTTTAAATGCTTATATAAATACTTTAAATACTTTAAATATATAGAAAAGAGAAAATAGATATGTATATATTGTAAATTTAAACTGTTTTTAAACTAATAGTGATCTATATGGGTACAAATTTTTATTCAGTTCTTCTTAGTCCCTTCAGATATCACACTTGTTAGAGTCTGTGCAGGAAAGTATATTGATTTAATATCACCCGTTTATTTCTCGCTTCTTCAGAGTCTCCAGAGCCTTGTAAAAATAAGTTTAATTATTCCGTTTGTCTCTTCCTGGTGCTCCTTCTTTCCTCTCTAGCTCTTCGTTATTCTTCTCGTTGGTATCAAGTATGGTTGCACTTCCGGTCCTAATTTCCGGTCGTTCTCCTTTCCAATCAGCAAAATCTCTTTCCTACGTCTTCAGAGCTCGATCCATACAGCAAGTTACATCCAAATCAGGTAGCGCCGCTGTTCCGCTTGCCGATCTCTCCTCCTTGTTTCTTGCCGGCCTGTCTGTGATCCTTTCAGCTGTCAAATCCTCCTCTTCCTTTCAGTCGCCGCTTTCTCCTTCTATGAGCCCTTCCAATCCGACCCAGCCAGCGAAACTTTTGCTGATCTCAAGCGTGCTCTAAAGAAAGTGGTTGCGAGTGCACTCCGCCTCTCTTTCCCGGAATTCTTGCTTCCCGTCTTGTTAGCTATCATGGCTTCGGGTCTGCCATTAACAGGCAGACGCGTCCCGTTAGTTTGACAGTGGAAATCGGTCCCGCCGGGTGGGTTTGCGCTCCACCACTTGACTCACCGAAGCCCCACTATTGTCCGCAAAGCCCTCCAGGCTTCCACACCTCGAAGGGTCCCCAAAACGTAGTGTTAAGTGGCAGTGGGAAGGAGCGATCGCTTACCACGCCATGTCACCACGAGTCACCAACCGGAAGTCCTATCCATCTTCTCCAGTCTCTTAAATATCTTTCATTTGAATGATCCTTCAAGTACGCCGAGATTTTTGCCATTTCCGCTAGGTTTGTAACTTTCATTGTCCACTCTTGGATTGTAGGTAAATCTTGCTTCTTCCAATATTGTGCCACCAACAGTCTTGCTGCAGTTATTAAGTTCAAAATCAATTTAGACTCTATAACTGTACAATCCGTAACTATACCCAGCAGAAACAGCTGTGGTGTAAATTTCAACCTCTTTTTAAGAATATTTTGTAAAATCCACCAGATTTTAATCCAAAACGCTTTAACCTTTTTACATGTCCACCAAATGTGAAAATAAGTGGCAGCCTCACAATTACATCTCCAACATTTTGGTTGTACATTCGGATACATATGAGATAACTTTTTTGGGTCTAGATGCCATCTATAAAACATTTTATAAAAGTTCTCCCTTAAATTTTGCACTTTGGTAAATTTCACATTTGTCACCCATATTTTTTCCCACGTTTCCATCATTATTGGCTGTTCAAAATTCTGCGCCCATTTTATCATACAGTCCTTAACTAACTCTGTTTCCGAGTCCATCTCTATCAATATATTATACAATCTTTTTATGTGCATTGGGCTTTGGTCTCTAATTTGTTTAATTAAATTTTCATCACTTTGTATAACACCAGTTTTCTGGTCTTTTCTCCCTCTGGCTTGTAATTGTACATATTGAAACCATGTTTGAGTTATTTTCTCCTCTTTCAACACATTCACAGGTTTTAATTTTAATATACCTCCCTCCATAATGAGAATATCTTTATATGTAATTACATCCTGTCTACTTTCTATACTCGTATTCTCTATTGCGTGCCTGGGTGCTGTCCATATAGGTATCTTTTCATTTAACTTATATTGATATTTCTTCCAGACACGCAATAAAGCATTTCTCAATATATGACTCTTAAATGCTCTATCCACCCTTTTTTCATACACTAAATAAGCATGCCAACCATAGACCAGGTCATGCCCTTCAATATTCAATATCCTTCCATTTGTTAGATTAATCCAATCACTAATTGCTGATAAAACAGCTGTTTCATAGTACAATTTTAAATTTGGCATTTTCAATCCTCCTCTTTCTCGTATGTCCTGCATTATTTTCAGTTTTATCCTTGGTTTCTTACCTTGCCATATGAACTTATTAATACCTTTCTGCCATTCTTCCAGGTTGGCATCCTTTTTTAGTATTGGTATCATTTGAAAGAGGAATAAAAACCTAGGTAAAACATTCATTTTTATATCTGCTATTCTGCCCAACAAGGACAGTTGTAATTTTTTCCATTTATCCATTTCAGCTTGTATTTTATGCCATATCAGTTCATAATTATACTTATACAATTTACCATTAGAAGATGCAATATAAACTCCTAAGTACTTAACTTTTTTAACTATTTCACATCCCGTTACCCTTTGTAACTCCTCTTTTTGATTTGCTGTCAAATTTTTAACTATCATCTTTGTTTTTCCAATGTTTATCTTAAACCCAGATACTTGACCATACTGTTTTATTATATCCATCAAAACCTTTGCTGATTCCACTGGATGAGTTAAGGTCATAACCAAATCATCTGCAAATGCCCGTATCTTATATTCATAGTCTCTAACTTTGATTTCCTTTATCTCATCTATATTACGTATTTTGTTTAACAACAATTCCAAAGTTAATATAAATAATAATGGCGATAAGGGACATCCCTGCCTCGTACCTTTTTCAATTTTAAAAGTTTCTGTCAAACTGCCATTAATAATTATCTGAGCTGTCTGTTCCTGATATATTGCTTTTATGGACTGCATAAAGCAATTCCCAAATTGCATCCTATTAACCACTCTCAATAAAAATTGCCAATCTAATCGATCAAAAGCTTTTTCCGCATCCAAAAATATAAGCACCGCAGGGATTTGGTTATTCCTTTCCAAATATTCCAATATGTCAACAATTTGTCTTACATTATTTTTCATTTGTCTACCTTGTATGAAACCAGTTGGTCAGCATGAATCATTTTTTGCATTACTAGCATTAACCTATTTGTCAATATTTTAGCAAATATTTTATAATCTGTATTCAATAAAGATATGGGTCTATAATTTTTGGGATGTGTCAAATCTTGATCTTCTTTTGGAATTAACAAAATAAAAGCTGTTTTCCATGAAGGTGGTACCCCTTCACCCAGCTGAATTCTATTAAATAATTCTTTAAGAGGTACAACCATCTCCAATTGTAAATATTTATAATACACAGCTGTTAATCCATCCATGCCAGGAGCCTTACCAGTTTTTAACTGTTTAATTGCTGAGAGGATCTCCTCCTCTGTTATTAATTGGTTTAACCGTTCTCTTTGTTCCTCTGTAACTATAGGAATATTCTGTCTATCCAGATATGTCTCTATCTCTGCACCTTGTATTTTGTCTGCAGTATACAGTCTTGCATAAAATTCTAAAAATGCCTTTTTAATCATATTTTGGTGATAGACCTCTTTACCTTTATACTCTATTTTCTCTATGGTACGAGATTTTTGTTTTTTCCTCAGCATGTATGCCAACCATCTACCTGGTTTATTTGCATTACAAAAAGTATTATGTTTAGCATATTGTAGATTGGTTGCCACTTGATCTGAGAGCATCATATTAAATTGCCCACGTAATAGACTGATCTCTTCTTTGATTTTCTTATCCCCTGGGTTATCAATTAACACCCTTTCTTTTTTCTTGATCTCTTCTTCTAATTCCCTCCTTTTTTCCACTTGTCTATGCCTATATGCATTATTCATATTTATCAAAACTCCTCTCATATATGCTTTACTAGCATCCCATACCATATCCATAGATGTTCCCTTGTTCATATTAAAAACAAAAAATTCCTTCATTAGTTTTTTACATTCTATTACATTTTTCTCATATCTGAAAAGGTTTTCATTTAACCGCCAAGATCTCCTAGATCTTTCCCCACACTCCAGTTCCATCCAAACTGGACTATGATCAGTTAAAATTCTGGGACAAATCTTTATCTTCTTTACCCTGGAAAAAAAATCATTTGTAATTAATATAAAATCAATTCTTGAAAAGGATTGATGTCTATCTGAAAAAAATGTAAAATCTTGTTCTCTATAGTTCCGTTCACGCCAAATGTCTCTTAATTCCATATCCTCCATCATATCAAAAAAAGTCTTAGGCAGTCTGGATCGCAATTTGGTAGATTGTACTATTCTTTTCTTATCAATACTAGGGTCTATCACTCCATTCCAATCTCCCATCAATATACATGAATTATAATCCCAATGTAGTAATTTTGTATGTATCAACTTATAAAATTTCTCTTGTTGTTGGTTAGGAGCATATATCCCCAATAAGAGTGTTTTCTTTCCTTCTATCATTATCTCAATTGCCAGGAATCTTCCTTGTTGATCTGCCTCAACTAATTTAGCCATCAAATCTCTTTTCAAGTAGATCACTATTCCATTCTTTTTTTCTGGGGCTGATGCAACAAAATGTGTTCCCAATTTTGTATTTATTAAATATTTTTGATCAGTTGTCCTTATATGTGTTTCCTGCAGGCATATTATTTCATTTTTAAATTGTCTCAAGTGGTGAAATATTTTCTTCCTTTTTTGTGGTGAGTTTAAACCATTAACATTCCAGGTTAAAAACCTAGAAGCCATCCTCAGACTCTCGAAGCTTGGCGAGAACTGCTTGATAATCCTCTTGGAATTTTCTTTTGGGTCTCGCCCCTCCCACAGCTTCTGCACCAGTATTCACTTCTTGTGATAAAGCCTGCTCTTGTAACTTTTTTAACTCTTCAACTTTACGTTTAGTAGCTGCTCTGGTTTGTCTTTGATCTTTGCCTTCTTCTTGTTTTTCAGCTATATCCCATGCTTGGACAGCACTTGAAAGTTGCAGTACCTCCTCCTGCATACTCATAGCTCCGCCTTCCAATTGCTTCTGCAGGTCCTCTTTCCTTCCCTCTGTCGCCTCTCTTACTTTTTTAACTCCTGGCACTGGTGGTTGTCCAGCCTTTAGTATGTTACTATAAAAATCTCTTGCTTTGCATATTGTATTGAGACGATATCGCTCTCCTGCATAGTCCACCAATAATCCAACTGGGACTTCCCATCTGTATTGTATCTGTCGATTCCTCAGCTCATCTGCCAGAAAAGAATACTCTTTCTTGGATTTCAGCATTTTGGGTGGTATTTCTTTAAATACTGCAACTTCTTGTCCTGCCACTTGCAACTTATTTTTATAGGCAGCTTGTAAAATCTCATTTCTAATCCTTCCGGTGACAAAGTAAATCACAACATCTCTTGGTAGTTTCCTTTGTCTAGCTACCCATGAATTAACACGATAGATCTGGTCCATTTGCCATTCAAGTTCACCTCTGGGCACTCCTATAAACTGTGCCAGAGCATCTTCAAAGATCTCTTTCAAATTTTCCTTAGGATTTTCTTTCAAGCCTCTTACTCTCACAGCAAATTCCATCATCTTGTATTGTGTCAACAACATTTCAGCTTCTGCTTTGTCAATCTTAGTTTGTGATTCCTCAACTTTACCATCTAAAATCTCATTGGCTTGAACAACCTCATCAATTCTATCTTCTACATGACTAACATGTTTTGCCAGTCCCTGGAGTGCAAAAACTATATCTTCCCTTATATGTTGATTTCTTGTCTTAATTATGTTCTTCATTTCTTCCATTTGTTCTGAGACTCCTTTAAATGCAAATGCAATGTCCTCTTTAAAACCTTCTTTAATTTCTTTCATGGCTTCCTGAAACATCTCAAGTGTTAACATTTGTGCTTGTGGTTGTAATTGTGGTTGTAATTGAGCTTGTGTATCTGCCGGAGGCAATAAAGTTTGCAACCTGCTAGTTTGAGCTGGGGAACTTCCTGCACTCCCTGCTTTAGGCAGCACCAATTTTGTCTGCTTTGAAGCCATTTTAAAATCACACAGTCTCAGAAACAGTTCTTAAAGTTCTTATAGCCAGCGAGGAAAAATCAGAAAATCTTTAAAATCTTTAAATTTTGATTCCCAAAGTCCAAGATATAAGGTTAAATCCAAAAAGTTTTAAGCGGAGTTGTTAACTGATAGGCATTAAAGAGTTAACAAGTCTGTAACAACTTTCTTCTTAACTTTCACTTTTGTCTCTTTGTCTTGACGAGCCAGCGCCATCTTCCCCTCCTTTTCCACTCCAGCTCCGCTCTTAGAGGCTCGAAAAGAAACGATGTTCAAAGGAATTAAAGTATAAGTACTTGCAATTATGTAGTCTCCTGTCTTTGTTCTGCCTGCTTCAATTTTCTCTTTGTATCAATTGGTAGCAGGGGCGGACGTGGCGTTTTGCTCTGCCTTCTGGCAGAGGCGTCCCGGCTTTGGAGCTTTCCCAGGTTCTTGGGGAGCTCACACCTTTTGAGCCCCAGAATTAATTCTAGGGCTCTTATGGAGCTCTACCCTGCACCTGGCTGCTCGCTTCCCCCTCTTCTCCCGGGGGGGAAGGTTCTTCGCCGCTAGACAGCTGATTTTTTGCTGTTCTAGCGGCTAACAAAGTCACGGGGCTAGCGCTCAGCCAGGGAGCGTCCTTAACGTCCTACGGAGCCGCCGGAAATCCCCCCTTTTGTTCAACATTTATGTGAAGCTGCTGGGTGAGATCATCCGTAGCTTTGGGGTGAAGTACCACCAGTACGCTGATGACACCCAGCTGTACATCTCCACCCCAGGCCACCCCAACGATGCCCTTGAAGTGATGTCTCAGTGCCTGGAGGCTGTGCGTATCTGGATGGGGAGGAACAGGCTCAAGCTCAACCCTTCCAAGACTGAGTGGCTGTGGTCCCCGGCATCCCAATATAGTCAGCTGACTCCATCGCTGACTATTGGGGGCGAGTCTTTGGCCCCCTCGGAGAGGGCGCACAATCTGGGAGTCCTCCTGGATATGCAGCTGTCCTTGGAGGAACATCTGACAGCTGTAGCCAGGGGGACCTTTTGTCAGGTTCTCCTGATTCGCCAGTTGCGACCCTTTCTTGATCGGGATTCCATGTGCACAGTCACTCATGCCCTCGTCACCTCTTGCCTGAACTACTGCAACGCTCTCTACATGGGGCTCCCCTTGAAGAGCACCCGGAGGCTCCAACTGGTCCAGAATGCGGCCACGCGGGTAATTACGGGAGCTGCATGGCGCTCCCACATAACACCGCTCCTGCGCGAGTTGCACTGGCTCCCAGTGGTCTTCCGGGTGCACTTCAAGGTATTGGTTACCACCTTTAAAGCGCTCCATGGCATAGGACCTAGTTATCTTCGAGACCGCCTGCTGCTAACGACAACCTCCCATCAACCCGTGCGCTCCCACAGAGTGGGCCTCCTCAGGGTGCCATCAGCCAAACAATGTAGGCTGGTGACCCCCAGGCGGAGGGCCTTCTCTGTGGGGGCACCTACCCTATGGAACCAGCTGCCCCCTGAGATAAGGAGAATCCAAGACCTCAGTGCCTTCCGCCGTGCCCTTAAAACTTTCTTTTTTCATCAAGCGGGCTGGCTTAACATATTTTTAAATTTTTAATTGGTTTGTCATTTTAAACTGGGGCCAAATTAATATATATTTTTTAATTGTTCTTAATGTTTGTATTGTATGTTTTTATCTGGCTGTACACCGCCCTGAGTCCCTTGGGAGAAGGTGCGGTATATAAATTTGAAATAAAATAAAAATAAATAAAATATAAAAAGTGGACACATAACATTTTTTAAATGTAAAAAAAAATCAGACCAACATAAATCATATCAGGATTTTTCCACCTTTACTATAATCTATAAACTGTACAATTCAACTGAAAGATAAACTGAAATCTTTTAGCGGAAAAAATAAAAATAAAAAACTTAGGACAATATGGTTGCATAAATGTGCATACCCTCTTATAAGTAGGGATGTGTCTGTGTTCAGAATTAACCAATCATATTCAAACTGATGTTAAGTAGTAGTCAGCACATACCTGCCATTAATTAAAGTGATCTTGATCAAGCCCATATAAAGTTGAGCTTTTCTAATAGGATTTTTCTGGCATGTACTCAGTTGTCTCTTACAGCAAAATCCATGGTCTGCAAAGAGCTTACAAAGCACCAAGGGGATCTCATTGTTGGAAGGTATCAGTTAGGAGAAGGGTATAAAAAATTCCCAGGCATTGGCTATACCGTGGAACACAGTGAAGACATTCATCAACAAGTAGAGAAAATATGGCACAATAGTGACAATACCTTGACATCCCTCCAAAATTGATGAAAAAGAATAAGAAAATTAGTCTGAGAAGCTGCTATGATGTCTACCGCAACATCAGAGGAGCTGCAGGAATTTATGACAGGTATTGGTTGGGTACTACATGTCCCTGGGCTGGGAGTAAGGTGACAAGATAGAAACTTTTTTCCTACAAAGAAAAACATCAAAATCTGATGACATTTACAAAGAGCTACATCAAATCTAACAAAACCATGCAAGAAATACATCTTATGGTCTGATGAGACTAAGGTTGAACTTTTTGGCCATAATTCCAAAAAATATGTTTGGTGCAAAAAATAAACCACTGCACATTACCAAAATTTACACCGTTCCCACAGTGAAACATAGTAATGGCAGCTTTATGCTTTGGGGGTGTTTTTTCTTTAGCTGGAAATAGGATTTTAGTCAAGGTGTAGGGAAAGAAGAACAGTTCCAAATATTGGTCAATTTTAACACAAAACTTTCAGATCTGTGCCAAAATGCTAAAAATGAAGATGAATTTCACCTTTCAACATGGCGATCCAAAGCATATGTTCAAATCAACAAAATAATGGCTTCACCAGAAGATCAAATTTTTGGAAGGCCCATCCAGAACCCAAACCTGAATCCAATTGAAAATCTGTAGGGTGACCTGAAGAAGGCTGTGCAACAGGAGATGATCTTGCAATCTGACAGATTTGGAATGCTTTTGCAAGGAATAATTGGTAAAGATACCAAGGCAAGATGTGCCATGCTCCTACTCCAAAAGACTGAATGCTGTCATAAAATAAAATGGTGCTTCAACAAAGTATTAGTTTAAGGGTGTGTAATCTTATGCAACCGTGTTATTGTTCCCCCCCCTAAAAGATCACAGTTTGTTTTTCAATTGAATTGTACATCTTACTTATTATATTAAAAGTGGAAAAAAATCTGAACTGATTTATCTTGGTCTGATTTTTTTATATATCTCAAAAACCTGGCATTTTAACAGAGCGTGCAGACTTTTTATATCTACTGTATCATCTATATATAAATCTATAAACCTAAAATAGTTCCTAAACTTTTCCCTATTGATTTGCTGCAGTAAAAGAGAACTCCAGCTATTTCCATAAAAGCCAATCAAAAAAATCACACCTATCAGGGATGATTGAATCTAAAATTCAACATGTCCGAAGGACCCCAGGTTGGAAACAGCTCATTTAGAATATATTGCTTCTCAATCTTTTGCCTTATATCAGATATACCGTAATCAACTATATCAGCAGATGCAAAGGCTACAGGGCTAACACATTTGGCAATGGTGATTGCTCCTGAGGCAATGCAATCAGAATTTGTTCCTGATTGCAAGAATTTGTCCTGGCAGCCTTTATCTTGAGAGCATGTAAACACGTTGGATTAACATGATTCTTAGTTGACTTCCCAACATCTCAGGTGTGCTAGGAAGTGGTGTGACACCACTGTATGTGTAGTTGGCTTTTCTGTGGCTCCTTTCCATAGCTGTAGCATCTAATGAGAAACTACAGGCAGCAGAAGCTGAGATGAACTTTAAAATGGATAGTGGAATGGGCAGCGTATAAATTTAATAATAAATTAAAATTGCTGCGTTAGAACTCTAGCACTATGCATAAAATACTGGGAGGCACTAAACCAGACTGCCAAAATCCATAATAACAGAGAGGAGGAAATAGAAAAAACTCATATATTTTATCAGCTCAGTTTGTCTCAGGGAAAAGTATTAAGCCATCTTGAGTCAAAAAGCAACAAGGGCTAGGATTAGGTTTAAACATTTGAAGTCTTATGTATTACAACATATATTTACAGACCAGTGGTACACATGTTTACTTGGAAGTCAGTCCCATTGAGTTCAATTTGCAGTTCATTCATACATACACAAAAAGGTCTGTAGCCTTGAAACAGTTTTAATTCTAATTTCCTCTTTCCAGGGAATCTTAGAAATACTAGTTTAGTAAGGGAAGATCCCAGGAATGCCTAATAGGATCATTGGCAAACTCAAAAAACAGCAGTGTCAATTTTTTAAAAAGTCATGCTATTTAGGCTAATATAAAACCTAATATATTATGGTAATAGATGTAACATATTCTTAAAAGTAGAACAAAACACAACAACTTTGTAGAATTGTGTGAAATGTGAGTGATCCTAAATTACTTTTTTTTTCTAAAATGATCTCAACTTGCTTAATTGCAAACAATGGTTTTAAATAAGCTGCAGTTTATAATAAATCTTACCTATTGTTTTGAATAAACCTGAAGGTAACTCCTTTGTTGCTTTCAGAAAATTGTGGAAGTCAGGCAGACAGTACCAGGTTTATATACCTTCCCTGCTTCCTCTATTTCAGAATGACTCAGTGATCAACGTTAAGCTTAACGGTTATATCCGTTAAGCCTTGTAAAATAGAAGTTTGGAAATTCTTTTTTTCTTCCTCAGGTTCATGACTTCTCCTGTAAAAATCTGCTCCTGAATCTATTTAAAGCTACCTAGTAACTTATATAAAAAAAATGAGTGTGAACTGTCTGAATACACCTGGAAGTAAGTTCCAATTGTGTCAATGGAATCTACCAAAAATGTGTTTACAAGTGCAGACAAGTTTCTGTTTCACAGCTGATTGTTCTTAGAAGTTGAGATAAAATGTTCCATTGAACTATTATTTTATATAGTGCTACATTGATTGCACAATGTGTTTACACAAATTTACATGTGAGTCCAAGGTAGAAAAACGTATTCCTGTTTCTCAAGGTCTTTGTGACATTATGAAAAAGTTTTTAAATTAATATCCATAGATAAATCTCTTCCAATACTATTATACTATTACATTGGATAATACTATCCAATATTTTTTTTATTATTTATTTATTTAAGAAAATTTACAGGTGAAACTCGAAAAAATAGAATATCATGCAAAAGTTCATTTATTTCAGTAATGCAACTTAAAAGGTGAAACTAATATATGAGATAGACTCATTACATGCAAAGCGAGATAGTTCAAGCCTTGATTTGTCATAATTTTGATGATTAAATGGTAAATGTGCCTGGGAAAGGATAGTCCTTCAAATAACCTAATCCCAAACCCTGTAGCGGCTTTAAAGGTGACAACCAGCACCTTGAATTGAACCCAGAAGGAACTTGGCAGCCAATGCAGCTTCCACAATAGAGATGACATATGTGCACATCTATGCTACACAAAACCACGTGAACTGCTGCATTTTGAACTAATTAAAGCTTCTAGATACTTTTCAAGGGCAGCACGATGTAGAACATATTGCAATAGTCAAGACATGAGGTGACTAGGGTATGAGTGACTGTGAACAGGTGTTATTGTTGGGTGCAGGAAAGGGCATAATTGACACACAACCCACAGTTGTAGACCCTCCTGGTCATGCCTGCCACCTGCTCCTTGAGCAGGAGTTGTGAGTCCAGGAGTCATGAGTCTAGATTAAACACTGGATCTACCTGGGGCAATGGCACCCCATCCAAGATCAGGGATGGCAATTCTCCATGGAGCAGAGAACCCCAAACACAGAGCCATTCCAACTTGCCAGGGTTCAGTTTCAACCCTTTTACAGCCTCCAAGCACTACAAGAGGGAAGCCAAGGCATTGCTTAACTCATCATGGGCTAAGACATATAGCTGGATGTTATCAGGTCATTGATGATATTTCAGCCCATGATGATGGATGATTTCATCCAGTGGCTTCCTGTAGATGTTAAATAGAAGCAGAGAAAGTACCAAGTCCTGTGGGACTCCACAGAGCAGGGAATGAGGGGCAGACCTCATGCTTCCTGTCAACATTGACTGAAAGTGACCACAGAGGAAGGAAGTGAAACTGGACAACACAGAGTCCCACTCCCACTCGCAAGCCCTGAAGCTGCTCCAGAAGGATACCATTGTTAAGGGTATCAAAGAGAGGTCAACTAGAATGATACACTATCCTCATCCTGCTCCCACCAGAGGCCATTAAAAAGTGTGACCAATAGCAATAGCAACAGCACTTAGACTTTTATACTGCTCCACAGTGCTTTACAGCCCTTTCTAAGTGGTTTACAGAGTCAGCATATTGCCCCCAACAATCTGGGTCCTCATTTTACCGACCTTGGAAAGATGGAAGGCTGAGTCAACCTTGAGCCAGTGAAACTCAAACTGCCAGATTGCAGGCAGACGGCAGTCAGCACACATAGCCTGCAGTACTGCGTTCTAACCACTGCGCCACAGTGGTTCTGTTTCCATCCCATATCCAGGCCTGAACCCTGACTGGAAAGGGTCTAGATAATCCATTTCATCCAGAAACCTCGGGACCTGCCATACAACCACTTCTCAAGAACATTCCTCAGAAAGGAAAAATTGGAGACAGGATAAACATTATCCAATAGGATGGAGTCTAGTGATGGCTTCTTAAGAAGAGACAGGCCATGGCCTCCTTAAAATGTTGGGGCACCATCCTCTCCCACAGGGAAACATTAATCATCACTAGAACCACCCCCCCCCGCATGTTACTTCCCGGGAAGCTTTCACAAGCCAGGAGGGCCATGGATCAAAAACACAGGTCTAATATATCTAATATTTTGTAAATATTTGCAAAGCTCACCATTCTAATCTAAGGGAATGTCATATTCTTTCCAAATTACACCCTTCTATCATTTTTTTCCTTTTTTTTTTCTTTTTCTGACAACCTGAGAAAATCTAGAACCAGTTTTTCCTTGTAAAATGTAAGCAACGACTGGGAGTGAGAAAGGCAAGAAAAAGATCAGGGGGGCTTATGTACTTTTGCCAAATTATATCAAAATAAAGGAAGAATCAGTGTTTCCTTAGAGGGCTCCTTTGATTAAAATTCATTCAGAAATTCCCATTCTGAGAGGAGGCATCACCTGCTGGAGATGTACATAGCTATTTCATTGTTAGTTCTAATGGGCAGTCATGAGATTTCTCTTATGAATGTTCTACACTAAATTGAATAGGAATAAAAAACCAGATCTTTACTAAACTATTAGTAGCATCCAGAGGAAAGTGCCCTTTCATTTCCATTCTACTATTGCTCCTCCAGGCCTTTTATTTTTAGAATCACAATTGGCTAGGAAATTACCTGAATTTTGTGTATGAATAAAAAGATCAAAACCAAAAGAAAGTTAGAAAATTTTGCACATCTATCAAGCAAGATAAAATGACCCTTCCTCTTGTCCACATTCCAATATAGATTTGAAGTACCTTTATGCATTCTAGATAATTTTTCTGCTGTCATATACCAATAGTACACCATAATTTGTTCTGTACCACATCTGAAAAATTTAAATGTATCACTTTTATTTTATGAGTACTAATGTTCTTTTAAAAATTCCCTTATAATTTTAATGCTGAAATCTTCCTAGGAAACATAATTATTATGAGAATAGAAACATAATTTCTGCAATTATTTTTGTTGAATTGTTACTTCTATCAACTTTGATAGATTAGAGTTTCATTAGATGGCGGGAATTTATTATGAAAAACAAAATACTAGGATCAACCTTGTGTTGCAAGATTACAGATATTCTTTGGAATGTTATCAATCTAAAATGAAATTATCAGAATTACTGATTGAGAAAATATCAATTCTGCCCCAGTCATAGATTGTAATAACTTTTCC
This sequence comes from Pituophis catenifer annectens, assembly GCF_029215685.1. NCBI lineage: Eukaryota > Metazoa > Chordata > Lepidosauria > Squamata > Colubridae > Pituophis > Pituophis catenifer. The sequence goes on along the minus strand of NW_027256881.1, from coordinate 157,631,269 downwards.
CCATCTTTAGGCTGTATTATAATTTAATTTAATAAGCTAATGAGTGTTGCAATGGAAAATTATACTGGGACCAAGTCCAATCGATATGTTAACCCTGCTTTAAAAAAACCTTTGCTACGTAAAGTGAAAACAATGGGAAAAGTTATGTAGTACGTCATGATTTAATGCACACATTAAGAAGGATGAAGATTATGCAAATTATATTAATATATTTTAAGAGATACATTAAATATACATTAAAGAGCCTTGGTGGCGCAGTGGACTAAGTGCTGTTAAAGTAGTTCTTAGCTGCCAGCCGCCTGCAATTACTGCAAGTTCAAATCTCACCAGGCTCAAGGTTGACTCAGCCTTCCATCCTTTCGAGGTAGGTAAAATGAGGACTCAGATTGTGGGGGCAATAAGCTGACTTTGTATAAAAAGAACACAGCTTGGGGGAGGCCAAAAGTATGAAGGCTATTGCTTAATGCATTGTAAACTGCCCTGAGTCTCCGGAAAAGGGCGGCATATAAATCGAACAAATAAATAAATAAATAAATAAATAAATAAATAAATAAATAAATAAATGGCTTATATACAAATTAAATACTCTGCTGGTATTGTGACATCTTCAGTTCTGGCTCTAAACTTGTTAGTTTAAATTAGGTTGTCTTCACAGAAGTGTTTCTAAATAAAGCTCATAATTTTCCTCCCTTATTTCAAATAATTAAGATGGATTTAGAAAGATCATTATTTAATATGGAGCTTGGTTCGAAGTTACAGAAACTAGCCATATGCATCTGAGTCTGGGTTTAGATAATAATATATTCAGACTGTAGAACTAGTTTATGCTGTTTATTGTTTATTTAAGAGTGTATTAAATGTAGCATTATTATCACAATAAGCCGTTCAAGTCTTTGAGACATGGAACATCCATCCATTAAAATCCAGAGACTTTTGTGCATGGTAAATGTGCTTTCAGTATAATAAGAACAATAACGTATTTTAAAATCTCAAATTTACAAGTATTCTAATTTGTAATTTCTAAACTCGGCACTATACCAGAAATAATTAGAAAAGACAAATGCATTATATAATCTAGTGAGAGTCAGCCTGTTGCCATTACTCAAAGTACAATTGGACATTGTTTTAGTAGCTAGATGAAATAAAATGTCCTCATTCAGTTTTAAAAACCTTTCTGCATAACAATTTTTAGTACAAAGGACATCAAAGACACACACACACACACCCCAAGTTTAAAAGTAATAGTCATTGTTCTGTCAACAAGTACCTCTTTCTTTTACCAGAACCCAACCTGAACAAAGAAACTCCAGAAGGTATGAATGGTTCATTTATGTCTAAGGAAGAATGTTGTGGGGAGAGGGGCCCCAAAGAGATTTGTTAACCCTTTCTAGTCCTTTCTGCAAAGAATACGTCAAACCTAATTGTAAAACTCTGTATTAGTCTGGTGTAATATACATAAATAAATGTTTAAATACTTAAATACATCAAATACAATTTCAGAAGGTACTGAAAAAAGAAAAAAAAGGAAAAGTAAAACATAGAAAAGAAAAAGGCAATAAAGACAATAAGTGACAGATACTTTATTTCAGTCATTGAGCAATAAAAATGCATTAAATAAAGCAAACAAAACAAAGTTAATCCCTAACTTTAATGACTGTTGGCAACTGTTTGTGGGCAAAGCTTGCACATAACATAGCACAATAGATTTATCCTAGTTGCCTAACAAATAATGCAAGTAAATTTACCAGAGTGTTCCCAGAAATTTAGATAAACAAGTGGTAATTGACTGATGGCAAATGTGAGAATTGACAATACAAAAGAACATAGGTTTCTATGGCACCTGTGTCACATAGGGCTGTGAAAATATTAAAGACCCCTCGCATCCTGGACATAAACGGTTTCAACTCCTATCCTCAAAACGACGCTATTAGAGCACTGCACACCAGAACAACTAGATGTAAGAACAGATTTTTCTCAAATGCCATCACTCTGCTAAACAAATAATTCCCTCAACACTGTCTAACTAGTTACTAAGTCTGCACTACTATTAATCTTCTCATCGTTTCTATCACCCATCTCCTCCCACTTATGACTGTATGACTATAACCTTATTGCTGGTATCCTTAAGATTTATATTGACTGTTTCCCTATGACTATCATTAAGTGTTGTACCTTATGATTCTTGACGAATGTATCTTTTATTTTATGTACACCGAGAGAGTATGCACTAAGACAAATTCCTTGTGTGTCCAATCACATTTGGCCAATAAAGAATTCTATAAGGATCTCCTGAATTTGGAAACTGTGATGTGATATAAATATGTAAGTAGTTGAAGTGATAAAATTTAGTTATTTACAGTTATCCTTTATTTTAATCTATGTTGGAAAACTGGAGTAAAGGCAGTGCACACTTCAGGCTACACCTAGCACAAAGAAGTTGGAAGCTTCCAATTTTCTTCACACCAAGCATAATCTAATATAAACCTACCTAGTGTAATAGTGAAGTGAAATCTGAAATGTAGCATTGATATTTTACTTATCACTGCTATCTCATCAGTGCTGAAAAAAGATGAAATTATTTTTGATGACTACTTTCTGAATTCTGGGATTAGGGGAACTGCATCTTTTAGGTAGCGGCCCACTCTGATGAAATGAGTCTTCAGTCTGGGAAGACCTTCTGGATATGTCATTATCACTGAGGACTCAGATGTGGCTAAAGAACCAGTTCATAGCTTAAACTGCAATATCAGTTGCATCCACTGTGGAAGAGGATAGCTTGGCCATAAAAACTGATGTTTGAAATGCTTAAGACTGGTTGACAATTGCAAAGGTAGCAGCTGAATCTGTTTGCCATACACGTATAGCATCTGTGCTAAATGATTTGCTCTGCCTATCATTTTGTTTCCAAGGCTGTCAAGATATTGGGCTTATTACACAGACCCCTGAGCAATTCAGGAGCAAGTTTTATTAAAAATGCCTCCCTTTATAGTAGCCATCCAGCCATCTCTAATTTGTCATCTGGTTATTAGAGGGAAGCTGGTTTCCTCTGTGGCATTATCCAAAATAAGGAACAACTAAAACGATACCCTCTTCCTCTTTAGACAATTTCCTTCCTTTGTGAAAACAATGATTATATAAATACAGATGTCAACCCAGATATTGGGTTAAACTATATATTTAAAGTGGGTTAAACAAGAGGGTTTGTGTCCATCCTCCATGAATTTACTTATTTATGTATTCTTGGGCATCACAGGGGATAAGTTCAATTTCTGAATACTCTCCTAGTCAAAAGAATGTTAATCATTATTCCCAAGGATGTAGAAGAAAATTTTGTTCTTCGGCAAGACATTAGGTAGAAAAATAAACATATTACATTGTTCACAAAATTTATCTAAAAAGTGTCTTCTATCACCCAATTTTTCAGTTTATAAGAATTTAAGAATTATTTCCTTTTAAAAATTTTAAATACTGGTGACTAATTTTTAGGTACATCAGAATGTACCTGCACCAATTCCTCTTGTATCCTAATGGGAGCAAGAGGGCCTGAAGACTAGAATGGGAACTCATCCTTTACAGTAAGATGAAGAACCTGTGATCTTCTAAACCAGTGGTTCTCAACCTTCCTAATGCCGCGACCCTTTAATACAGTTCCTCATGTTGTGGTGACCCCCAACCATGGGTGCGTTCTAAATTTTTTTACTACCGGTTCTGTGGACGTGGCTTATTTTGTGGGCGTGGCTTGGAGGTCATGTGACTGGGTAGGCATGGCTAGCTGGTCATGTGACCGGGTGGCCATGGCTATGTGTATAGGGACTACTCAGAGGGCTGAAAAAAGTCATTTCTGACAGGTCCTCGCACTTTTGACTGGTCCTCACACTTATGACCATCCTCACATTTATGCCCGTGCAGCATTCTTAACAACCATGTTACTCATTTCACAACTGCTTCTCTTCACCATGGTGATAAGATAGGGAAAAAAACGTAAAATATGAGGACAGTCGTAAGTTTGAGGACTGGTCAAAAGTGTGAGGACCAGTCAAAAATAACTTTTTCAGCCCTCTGAGTAGTCCATATGCATAAAAGGATACAGCAATAGAGAGGAATGAAGGAAGGGAAGGGAAATTAGATTAGGAGTGAGGGTAAGAGAGGGAGGAAGAGAGGAGGAGAAGGAGAAAGGAAGAGGAAGTAGGGAGGAGAAGAAGAGGGTGGGGGAAAGAGAAAGTAAGAAGGAAAGAAAAGAGAGAGGTGGTAGGTTTGAGGAGAAAGATTGCTGTACAATAAAAAAGATGAAAGGGAAGAAAACCAACCCCAAACAAATATGAATATATTAAGATAAAGAATGAATTGTTAAACTTTAAAGAATAAAAGAGAAGAAATATGAATAAATAGCAATAATTAGAAACACACATACAAACATACAATGTATTTTCTTTGAACAGAGTATTTGGCCGGTTCACAAATTTAAACAGTGTTTAGTCATTTCAATTAAATTTACAATTTCTATGTTTCCTTTTTGCCATATTTATTCCTCATCTATTTTTGTAAAAAACCAATATTACCCTTCATCCTCATCTCTAATCTTAATCAAATTAAATTTTTCCCTTCTTTTCTATATTATACCCCTTCGCATTTTCATCTATTTTTATATCCATCCTCACATTGGTTAATTATGTAATTATGTAATACAGTTGTTTAATACAAATTCAACATTTTAATATAAATCAATTAGTTATATAACTATCTTTTTTGTATATTAATCAATATGAACATGAATATTCCAATTATTTCCATGCAATCCAATTTCTTACAAATCCATTAATTATATTTACCAATAATAATAAACCAAATAATTTCCCCCATATATTCCTCCAAACCACAACTTAACCATTTCTGCTTTCAACACAATATACAATTAATAGTATCTCAATTATTACAATTCCCTAGTTAAATAGAGCTTTTTTTCTTTTGTGTTTTAAAATCTTGAACCTCCTTTTTTGCCCTAAATTTCCCATTGTTTGCAGTTTTGCACCTACCTTTTTTTGGTGAGGAAAAAGAAAAAGAAATCTCTCTCTGCCTAATTTTCCAACGTTGCAGCAAAGACCCTGCTTTACTTTCAGTTTCGTTTTTTCAGCATAGCTAGGGGGAAAAAAAATCTGCTCCAGATTTTTTTGCAGCTAGCAACAGAGCCCTCTGCAAAACAGCTGAGAGCAAATCAGCTGAGAGTCGAGGCTGATCTAATCAACTTGTGCTAATTAACCTATCCTGAAGATGAAAGGGGCTGTTTTTTCTATTTTTGCATGCATCAGTCTACTCATTTGTTTTCTTTTAACACTGATCAGCTGTAGGGCGGTCCTTTGAAGCCCGGCGGCAAGAATTTAAACAGGTTTTTTCCCTCTAGCCATCAGCTGGGACTCAGGCAGCAATAGATTGGGAGTGGGTGGGGTAAGCGAACGGCCGGGGATCCAACAGAGGCAGAGAGTGAGGGTGAGTGAAGGTGTGGGGGGGGGGCGAGAGAGGGCTTTGGTGACCCCTGTGAAATGGCTGTTCGACCCCCAAAGGGGTCGCGACCCCCAGGTTGAGAACCGCTGTTCTAAACGTTGTTAAATGACACCGTTCCTTTTGCTTTTTCTGATCATAGGATTCCTTTGAAGCAGTTTTGGTGAGTCTGCTCTCATTTTTCTTATGCTACTGGAAGCACTGCTTAGACCCACAGGGAAGTATCCTGCTAACTCAAGTTTTTAATCTTACTCATCATATTTTGCATTTATTAACTGAACAGCCATAAACCAAATATATATAAAAAATTCAGGGGAAATATAAAATAGTTTAAATGAGAGAAAGACAAGCAAGTGTTGAGTTTCATAGCCAGTATATGTAACAGAGGTCAAATATATTTTATAGAAAACAAAGCCAGCAATGTTTAATAAGGATTGTGTACATACATAGCCACCTTTATTTCAGTCATACACCAGTATAAAATAACATCATTAAGAATCATGATGATTTTAATGATAGCAATGAAACCTATGAGATAGCAAAGGTCTTAATCACTCTGTTGTTTCCTTAGTATGGTAAGGAATGGAGCGCCTGCTGGAAAGTAATTTTTTAAAGATTTTTGTGCTTGGACATATCTATATCTTGATGCTTCAGCCTAGTAAATACATATTTATCTTTGTGTTTGTGTGTTTGATGCATCCATCCACACCTACAGATATATTAGTATATATGGTCAGAAAGATTTGTCCGCAGAAAGGAAGGTGATTGGCCATTGCTTTCCTAGAAGAGAATGGTGGGAGGACCCAGCAGCAGCAAAACTGCCAGTGAGGAGAGATGGTCGGCTGTAATCCAAACTGAGTAACTTGCAAAGTGCTGCCAGAATCTCTTAGCCTGAAACCTTTTCCTTAAACTGAATTTAAGTTGGCATGAGTGTAGGACAATGAGTGCCCTTAAACACGAATTACCTACGGGGTAATGCATTCACATATCTCACCCATGCTTTCAGGTGTTCAGCAAAATATTTCTTGTAGGTCCTGCCATGGACATATTTAGCATCAACAGTTAATGCTGTTTTGTTCATGGCAGGCCCTAAACTATGAAACAAATGGGAATTAAGATTTCCCCCATTTTATTCTGGTTTAGGACAGGGTTCAAAGATACCTTTATGCAAACATTTCATAATTTTTAATGTGTGGTTTTTATATTTATGTTTTTGAGAACTACCAAGCACTGTTTGGGAGAATGCAACGTATCAAACTGTGAGGTAAAAATATAACATATTTAACACTGATAGAACAAAAAGATTCCTGGAAATTTATCTGTGTAGAAAAATTTGGAAAATTTACCAAAGTAGCTGAAAATCCTTTCCCTTGCTCCTGTATTGAAAAACTCCCTAGTTTCAATGTATAGGCATACCACACAATAGCAATCCAACTGCAGCATATTGAGTATAATTTTATCCTCCTGATGTCATGTGATATTGCCTTTTGTCACCCATTATATATGAAAAGACCAGCATTTTGGTGAATGGATGCTGCTCTAAAGGCATGCTGACAAAATTCCAAGCCAAAACACAGGACTAAGACATATCAATGTTATATATTAAGCTTCTCTTTTTTTATATAAACAATTTTTTTTATTTTTTAAAAACACAAACATACAATACATCTTTTCAGAACGAGCCATTGATCCGGTCATAAATAGGTACAATTACTAACTCCTCTTTAACAAGAGCTTTTCACAAATCTCTACTAATTACCATCTTATAAAAAAAAAGCAAAGAAAAACGCCTAATTTATATTAATTTACACAAATCAATTACCTTTCTATTATTTCACCTCGAATCTTAATTTTCCAAATAACACAACTTAATATTCTATATCATTATTACCATAAATTCTATCTAATTAAAAATGCCTTAAAACCCATTACCTAAATCTTAAATCTTAAAATCCTTAACCCAATAACATTTCAATTTCTTTTTCTTTTAGCTTGGATGAATACATCTTAAAAATATAAATCATCAATTACTATAGGTATTTACACAGTATTTTAACTGTTAACATTTATCATCTTCATTTTACTGTCTATTTCAACATAGCCACCTTTATTTTTACTCTTAATTACAATATAATCATTTCATTATTAATATTAATTCCAGTATAGTCATCTTTATTTTAACAATTTATCCCAGCATATCATCTTCATTTTAATTGTCTTCTTTTGGCTGTTAATCTCATCATAAGCTTCTTTAATTTTACTGTTATACCCAGTATCTTTGTTTTTGCTGTCAATCCCAGCATAATCACCTTAGTTTACTGCTTATCCCAGCATAATCACTTTTTTTATTTTACCATTCATCTATACATTACTTATTCATATTCAATCACATTATCATTATCATCTTTATAACAATTTAACATTAAGACTTAGTTCTTACACCAAACACATCCTTGTATGAGTTAATAAATTTCTGTTAACATATTTTGTTCCTCTTATATTCTAACTTCCCTCTTTATTTCAATTTTTTATATATCTATAACAAATTGTTCTCATGTTCATATTCATTCTTATTCATCTATAAAAACCTCCTTTTTATTATTACTGTCCATCTATATATTGCTTTTTCATTTTTAGTCACATTGTTTTTATCTTCTTTTTTCCCAGCCGTGTGTATCTTGTTCCTCATTTCCTTGTCTGTTAGCATATATTTCATTTCAATTTTTAAATGTTCTCAATTTTAATTCTCCATATATCAATTTAGTTCTTTTTCTTACTTCTATTTCAAGCAAATCACATCAATTCTCTTCTTTTGTTCCTGCGCCATTTGACTTCTTTTGTTCCTGCGCCAAATAGTACCAATTATAGGAGTTCCGTTATATTTTCCCTTTCTTTTCACCAAAGTCAAGCTGCCTGCAAACAAAGAAAAAACACCTCCACCACCAAGATCCCACGGTTGATATCTGTAATATTCACAATGTTCCCAAACAAAGAGCAAGTTACAATGTTTCTTTTTGAACCAGAAGGTGTCTCTCTACAATCCACAATTTCCATTAGTCACGCAAATAGCCATTTTGTTTCAATTATATAACATTTCTACTTGTATCTCTCCTTCTTCTGTGTTTTAAAAAAATAATTCTTTTTTCTTTTTTTTTTCTTTAAAAGTCCAATTCAAAATTAAAACTTTGCTCAATTTTCGAACCAAGTCTCAATGTCTATTTTTCCGATTTGTTCTATTCAAACATAAATTTTCTGTCAGGTCTTTTTCTTTTCTTGCAAAAATTGCATCCTAAAATCTTCTATGCCCCATAGTTCCTCAGCCACTGTTTTAAGGCTAGGGGTCTTACAAGTAAAAAATCATTGCTCCAAATGTTGTTTCAAGCCTGGATTGGTTGTCACTCACCTGGCTTCAAAGAGTCTTGATAGTACAGTGGTCTAAGCACCCTGTTATTAACACAGCTGCCTGCAATTTCTGCTGGTTCGAATCTCTCCAAGGCTCAAGGTTGACTCAGCCTTCCATCCTTTCTAAGGTAGGTGAAATGAGGACCCAGTTTGTGGGGGCAATAAGCTGACTTTGTATAAAATATACAAAAGAATGAAGGCTGTTGCTTAACGCATTGTAAGCCGCCCTGAGTCTCCGGAGAAGGGCGGCATATAAATCAAATTAAAAAAAAAAAAGAGCTTCGTTCCTTTCCGCTTTCCTCCTGCACATCACTTAGCCCGGTTTGTCCCAGCTTCGTGGCATCCGCCATGGCTGCCGCCCCCCCCCACCTCCAATTTACACAGAGTTTCCTCCAACCTCCGAGGAACTTGCCTGTTCCTCTTGGTCGTCCGAGGCACCTCTCTTTCTACCCCGTCCCTGCAGGATGGTTCTGGTCCAGAGACCCATCGGCGGTGGGGTATATGGATAGTAATGAATATCTTCTAAAAGAGAAGCTTGTCTCTGCCAAATTTTCATCAAAATTTGGACAACAAAGAGGCCCTATTGGTCTCTCTTTTGCAAAAGTTGGAAAAGTGGGGTTTTTTTGTTCTGGGGAATTTTGTTTTCAGTATATTAATTATATTTTATTATTTCATTAAAATATATTATTATTAGTAATTGATTTAAATTTGAAGTATGTGAAAAAGCAATTATTGGAATGCAAAGAAAGAAAAATGGAAATAAAAGGAAGATGATACAAAAAAAAGGAGATGACTGTAATTAATTTAAAAAATGAAACCATAGTAAAAAGATTAAAAAGTAGATTATGGTTCCCCCTCACATCCATTTGTAGCCATTATTTAGATATGAACATTATATATAACATAGAAATTGTTTTCTGTTTAAGTTCTAAAAATATTTTCCAAATTTGCCTTCTTGGTGATATATTGTATGCAAAGAAACCAATCTTGCCTGAACTTAGTAAAATTCCTGTTATGGATAGATACTGTCAATATGGAACATATTTAATCACGCAATTTGATATCATGGGCAAGATATGCCTTTTCCAATATTCTTGCTGCAGTCAATACTTATCTTCTCTTATTTCTTTGCACCATAGATACCTATTAAGTCCATTATCTGGACCTCCTCATTCTATTATTGATATTCTACTGACTGGAGATCTTTTGTTATCCATGATAGACAGCTTTCTCTATAGTACAATCTTAAATTGGGTAGTATCTTTTTCATTTGGATTATGTAGAATTTTAAATGTTAATCTTGGGTTTTTCCTGTGGCATATATATTTATTGACTCTTATTTGCCAATCTTGCAAGCTTTTGTCTGAAATTGGAATCAATGCTCTTTCTAATAGAAAGTTCATTTTTAAGTAATATATTCATTTTTTTACAAGTTCTAGCCAAGAGGGTTTCAGATTTCTCTGTCTTTCAACACCTTAGGGAGAGAGTATTCAGGGTTTTAGGTCAGAAAGCAGCAAGGACCTCAATTTCAATATCTTTTCTTTCTTTCCATAATTTGTTTTAATTTGTTTGAAATATATCTTTGCTACTTTCAGTCAAATGAAATCCTAGATAATTCACCAAATCTTTTTTTCATTTAGTAACTTACCAAATCTTTTGTTACCTTATAACTGGTCTGCCTTTTCATGAAATTTTCTTCATTAGAGTTAAGTGTCTTTAGTTTTCATTTATTTTGTATTCTAAAGCACTATTTAAGAACAAATAAATAGCTATTTTCAGATGTTTTGAATTCTTTTTCATTTTATAATATTAAACATACAGACTTTAGCCTGTTTTTCATTATGCTGAGAAGAACTTGGACTTGACACGAAATACATTGATGAAATATTTTCAGGGAGGTACTTCTCTTTGGCAAATTGGATGATCCTACACAGTGAAATTATATGTCATCTGTAGTGAAAAGATCTTTTGTTGCAACTCAGAACCATGTAATATTGTGTTACTATGTGTCCTTCAAAAACGTTTCTTAGAGGTTTCTATACTAGATGGTGTACATTTCTTTAGAAATAGAGGATGATACCTGCAATTCACATTGAGCAATTTTAAAATGTCCCAAGCATGTCCTGTGTGAGGTATTGATATGATCTTTCAAAGAGGGGCTGAGGACAGGCACTTACTTGGAATAGATACTAATAATCTCTGTTTCTGAGTGGGAGAAGGGAGCATTAAAAGAAGAACAGGAAACCTTCTCCCTTCTTGGCTGGTGTGAGATAGATAGCTAATGTTACACTGGCTTCTCAACTAATGTATCCTGGGATAGCTAGCTTGACATTGTGTGTTCTAAATAGCAAGTTGCCAAACTGTGAAAAGATACTTTTCTATTCAATAGATGCAATCTATTACAAGATGCTTAAATGATGAGACTATTTTTCCAAATAATGCATACTTGGCCATGCTCTTGAAGGTTTGAGGAGCTGAGATACATTTATGCAATGGTCCTGTCTATATTTATTTTTTTAGCATAGCTGATCTCCCTTTGAAGATCAGAAAGCAAATGGTGAATATAAGTTCCCCACTTGCTACCTTCAGCCCAGTTTTATTAGTGCTACTGTCTGGCAGCAACTCAACAAGAGATGCTAGACCAGTGATACCCAAGAAGGAATTTAAAAAAAAATAAATCCGTAGGCACTTCTATAATGTGTCTGAGGAGGTCCATTGGTGCTCTCCGAGCTTGGATGTTTTCTTGCAGTTTGGTTGTTTCATAACCCAAACTAGGTAACATCTTCAGTGCTAATCCTGATGATCTTACCTAGTTTGTATAATGAAACATCTGCAAGAAAACAACTAAGCTAAGAGAACACCAAGGATCCCTAATTTCAACTCCGAGCTACAAATATTCTTCTTCATGTATGGATACTAATGAAATAGGAGAATTGGATTGAGAATGAGGGTTATGTTTGTCCTCAATTCAGAGTGATCCATGGAAATGGCTACCAATAGCCATACCAATTGTATTATCTTTGATGAGTCATGGGGCCAAGCCTTTTGTGACATATATTGGGCAATGCAGGATGTGCTGGAAGCTTCCGAGAGGCACATTAAGTTAAACTGTAATTACTAATACTTACTGGAATATTGGGACAGTATGGAAATAATGTCTGGGATCAGGAAATAAAAGGAAAAATAAACAAACAATTACAGCATGAGATGCCTTTGAAGAATCATGCCAGACTCAGAGGTCCTTCAGACACCCCTTGTAATTCATTAACCATTATCCTTCATGGAGTCAAAATGCTGCTATAATGATGCCATATGTATTAACTACTCATCATAAATAACTTTGGATTTTTTTCCTGGTTTTTTTTTTTTTTTTTTTTTGCAAGTTGTAGGAAATGTAATTTTCTTTGTCTGTTTTCAAAAGGTCCTTTCTTTATTTTCAATAAAAAAAACTGTTGGCAATGTTTGAGGCAACTCATAACAATATCACAATCAAAATACTGTATTTTGATATTAAACGCTATTTAAGTATTTCATGTTCCTTTCCCACCTTTTCTAGCTTTCTATTACTAAACTAAAGCTATGTTGTTTTGTAGATCTTTATTAGAAATACATCACAATTCAGGACTGTTGGCTCTCAAACAGTGAAAATGTTCAGGTTTGCATTGTTTTTTTACCCACTTTGCACTCACAATTATTTTTTTGAACATGATTTTGAAAATCTAATTTTTGGTCAATATTGTCATTACAGATATTATGAATGAAAAGGGAAGGAATAGAAAACAAAAACATGATGACATGGGAATGACTGACAGTGCACATTGACAGGAAAAAAACCTACTTCAGTAAGTAAACATGTACGCCAAAATTGTTTTCTTGTTTTGTTAGTTTCATGACAATTGATTCATAGAGTGATTAATTTGTTATTTGTTCATTTTATTACTATCTTAATATACATTTGTAGAAGGAAGACATTAATGTGGATAGAGAAGAACCTTATGACTAAGGTTTGTGCAGCGATGCAAGAAAAGGAAAATAGGAATAACAAGTTTCAAGCAAGAAAAGCAAGTGGAACTTGTCATCAACCTTCATAATTTTATCATTCAGAAAAGCTGGCTATTTCATGCATTTAAAAATTTAAAAAGGAAAACAAAATAGTCCAGGAATTCAGTTCAAACCCAAGTTATATTAGCTTTTTTCTTCAAACAGAATACAATGCCATATAATTCAACTCTGAAATGTGTTACTTTATACATTTTTTTGAACATAAATATCTGTAGTAAAAATAACCAACATAGCTTTTTTAAGAAGGCGTGATAGAAGTTCGGTACTCTTTATTCAGACTGTACTGTGTTACTGTGTTTTAAAGAACAAGATGAAACGTTGCATTCCATCATGTTCACCATCACTGAGATTTGAGTTATGTGGATAAGGAGTTGCTGCTGCAGGCTATAGTTCAAAAACTCTGTCAAAATCAGAAAAGGTATCTCATTAAACAATTATCTACTTCCAGGAACATGGAAGAAGCCTGGCTTTTCACAAAACCAGTTCAAAATGTAGAGTTGAAAAGCAAATACATCTGTAGTCAACCACGAAGATACTATTTTTAATGACACCTATGAGCAATGAGACAGTGATATGAGTTATTAATTAATCCCAACAAAGGCCAAAAGAACCCCAGCCAGCAACAAACATTTTTATAAATTGCGACACCATAGAGACTCTTTGGCCTTGTATACAGAGACATGCTAATTATAGCAAGGTAACAAAGTTATTGTTTGCAGGAAAACCTTATTTGACTGTCTACTCCACGTCTAGCCTATGGCAAATACAGCCTTCTCAAAGATAGGAAACAGGCAGCAGGTATAATGGAGGAAAAAGAAGCTGTTCATTAGCAATGTTTACAGTTAAGGACTAAGGAATACTTGTGCAAGGCACAGCAACATGTCAAGTTTCACTTTACAGGCATACAGATAAGAGACTTGTTTTGCAGAGTTGCCTTTATGCTTACTACGAAGCTTCTGGGGACACAGGGAACAGTTTTATCGGTATTTCAAAGGTTTCTTTTTAATTACAGATTGGAGGCTGCATCTCCCTAACCTGCCCATGACATCTTCTTCTGTAGTTGTTGGTTATACCTTGTTTCTTTCTTTTTAACTTTTTTTGGAAAGCTCTTTTGATGCATTGTTATTTTCCTTTGTGAATTTATGTATTTGCATTATTTTCTTTGTGTTTTGTTCTTTTTCTGTTACTATTAAAGAAAATAAAAAATGTTAATAAAAGTAACTATTGAAGTTATGCTAAAACATTCTAAAAGTAGCCTTAAAATTGCACCACAGCAAAGCTCAATCTGGCTAGGTTCCTTAAAAAAAATCTGCTCATAAAAAAAAAAACCTTTGCTCACCTTTGCTTTGTAATATCTGTATGCTATGTTACACGGAAAAAATGGAGAAGATAGAATTTACAGGCTTGTGCTTATCATCTCCTTTTCTGCAAATTATAAATGAAACCACTACTCCAAAGTTACAGTTCCTCTTTTGGGGGATGTCATAATGCTGGTGTTTGATAAAATGGTACACTTGAAGAACAAATTGTGAACAATGTAATATGTCAACAACAATTACCTTCAAAATAAAGCCTGAAAGATATAGCATGTTAAAACGATTGTATTCCTGCTACAAACACACAATGGCTTCATATTCACAACAAAAAACAGCATCTGGTACAACATACTTCTTAGTTCTCTCTTGGGACATATATGGGAAATTGTTTTAAGCAAAACTGTATTTATCAGGCATAATGATTGCCAAGGGATAGATAAATACCTCATATCCACCTGCAGGATTAGATAAAGTCTGTTTTTTTTTTTTCACTTAACCATCAAACTTCTCTTTGGTAAATTTCTTATGGTCACATTTCCATAACTGACTACCAACCTTTAACAGAAATGTAAAAACGGTTCATTAGATATAGGAAGTTGTGGTTGTGTATGAATGTTTCCAAGAAGTAAACCAGTAAATATTGTGTAATGTGTAACAGCATTCCATGCATGCTTTTTTTTTTACACCCATTGAAGTTTTATATATTTCATGTTTTCACCTGTAATAATTAGAATCATTGCCCTTTCTTTCTCTTGCTTTAAACAATTAGCTAAGATCTTGCCAGGTCTTTCACTGTTCTCCCAGTATCTCTGCCATAAACATATCAGCACGAATTCTGTCTGCTGTTATATTATAATAGTTAATTATACTTCTTTTTCTGTATAAAACATGGGCTATCTTTGTCCATAAATGTTTCAGTTCATTTTCCAAATTATTTTCTCTTTTATTTTTAATCTTATCTTCTTATGATGCATAAGGAATAATTTGACTTCAAATATATGTTTTAAGCTTCCCATTCAAAAATTTGGGCACTTGATGTTTCTGAATTCAAATCATAGTATTGTAAGATCTCTGCCACCATTTGCTGTATGAAGTCTTTATCATTCAATAGGGAAACATTGAAATAGCAATTTCTTGATACTTTAACCAGTTTCTGAAACACAACTTTCAAGTTAACTGCACTATGACTGGAAAAATAACAAACATCAATAGAGGTAGTCCTCAATTTACAATAGTTCATTTAGTGACTGTTCAAAGTTACAATGGCACTGGAAAAAAGTGACATGATCATTTTTCACCCTTATGACCATTGTAGCACCCCCATGGTCATGTGATCAAAATTCAGATGCTTGGCAACTGGGTCATATTTATGGCAGTTGCAATATCCTGGGGTCACCTTTTATAACCTTCTGACAAGCAAAGTCGATGGGGAAACCAGATTCACTTAAAAACCATGTTACTAATTTAACAGCTGCAATGATTCACTTTTTTTTTTTAATTTGATTTATATGCCGCCCTCCTCCGGAGACTCAGGGCGGCTTACAATGCGGTAAGCAATAGCCTTCATCCTTTTGTATATTTATACAAAGTCAGCTTATTGCCCCCACAACTGGGTCCTCAATTTACCTACCTTAGAAAGGATGGAAGGCTGAGTCAACCTTGAGCCTGGCAAGATTCGAACCTGCAGTAATTGTAGGCAGCTGGTCTTAATAACAGGGTGCTTTAGACCACTGTACTACCAAGGCCCTTAACAAAATGTGGCAAGAAAAGTCATAAAATGGGGCAAAACTCACTTAACAAATTTCTCATTTAGCAATATAGATTTTCAACTCAATTGCGGTCGTAGGTTGAGGACTACCTGTATTACATTCTTGAATTTGGTGATATACAGTCAGTGGTATTTAAAACAATTAAGCCAGGGATGGGTTCTACTTACCTTTACTACTGGTTTGCAATGGGATTGCACGCATGCGCGAGCTTTGCTCACACATGCACCTTGCTTCTGTGCATGCGCAGAATGATGATGACTGGCCTCCCACCGGTTTTACTACTGGTTCTTATGAACCACTCCAAACCAGGGGCAACCCACCACTGAATTAAGCCTAAAAAACTTCCAGTGCACACTTGAATAAAATATATATTCCTTTTTAGTTGAATATTTTAAAGGTCTATTAAATCCAATTCTTCCATATAAGTTTTAATCATTTCACTTAGTAATGATTTCTGTGTTGTGTGTGCTGGTGATCAGGCTCAGTTTCCAAATCTTCCAGGATCACTTTATTGTTGCCTATGTATGCATATGCAAATTTATCAGAACCATCTTACTATTACACTTTGAAATGTATGTCAATTTTTTGACTCTTCCTGCTTCTCTTGCTGGTTTGATGATTACTAATGCAGGCCAACATAAAAGGGATTGCTGACCACCAAAATAACTAATGAAGGTTAGTTGAACTATCAGCCAATACTATCCTCAAAACTGTAAGATACATTCTGAAAAGCTAATAGAAATATCAATAGCATTATTATCCAGGCAATATTATGACTAACAAAGAACAAAGAATAAGGACAAATGAGAGGTACAGAAAACGAAAATGAAAGAGAATGTACCTCAAACCACAGAGATGCCCAAATAATGGCACATGAGCAATGTCTTCATTGTGCAAATGGTACCATAAGTACTTACATCTTGAATCTGATGCTAGTACTCAAGATGTGGAATTTGTGTGTTCTAATTGCCACGTATATGTCATCATTCCCTCTCCCTTCCTCCACATGAGACTTATGCAGAAGTGGGCAAGTGATGAAATGTGTTTTGCCACAATACAATGCAAACTCTATTCCTTTTGCACTTGTGTTATCATGTTATCTGCAAGTTCACAAAGGGTGAAGCTTGTGTTGTGAGATCATGATCATCACTTTAGCTTCATTGTGACTAGCTGAAGAATTCTCTCTCAGAGATGTCCACAGAATCCAAATAACAGAAGTGGTGTTGTGTTGTAAATTCCACCCCTTTGTATGTGTGTGCAATATCATCGCATGCATACAAAAGGGGTGAAAGTTGCATTTCGGTACAATGATGTTTTTGTCAAAACCCCCCCCCCACTCTCATGGTTCTGCAGATTCTGTGAATACATATACATGTGTATGGTGTCTGGGCTGATCTTTGCCAAAAACCTCACAAAATGTTTTAAGGGCTTAAGGCAGGGGTGAAATGTTCCCGGTTCGGACCGGATCTCCCGATCCAGTAGCGATGGTGGAGGGTGATTCGGAGAACCAGTAGCAAAAATTCCTGCCCCCCCCTCCATGCCCAGCTGAGCTACACGATCAACAGAGGCATTTTTTTTACTTTTAAAAGCATTTTTTCTACAACTTCTTCTGCCGAAAAAATGCTTTTAAAAGTAAAAAAAAAAAAAGCCTCTGATGAATGCGCAGCTCAGCTGGGATCTCAGAGGCTTTTCAAAGCATTTTTTTAACAACCTCTTCCCCGGAAGAGGTTGCAGAAAAAAATGCTTTAAAAGTCTCTCTGATGATCCCAGCTCAGTTGCCTGATCGTCAGAGAGACTTTTAAAGCATTTTTTGCTGCAACCTCTTCAGCGGAAGAGGTGGTTAAAAGAATGCTTTGAAAAGGCTCTGACGATCCCAGCTGTGTTCCTGATCGGCAGAGGCTTTTCAAAGCATTATTTTGCATTTGCAGAAAAAATGCTTTGAAAAGTTAAAATAAAAAAAAAAGTTGACCACGCCCACCCAGTCACATGACCCCCCCCCACCAAGCCACGCCCACAGAACTGGTAGTAACAAATTTTACATTTCACCCCTGGCTTAAGGCTTGGTTAATTCAGACTCTTAAAGCTTATGCTTACGCTCCATTGCTGGTGGAAAATACCTTCACTATTTTAATATATAGATCAAGATGTTGGCAATTATTTTGTCACCACCAATGTTGCAACATTCTTTTCACAACTCATTTAGATTTGATGGGCTGAAACAAGATTGATGCTGGTTTACAATTAACATTATTCCTTTTCTAGTCATGTAAAATTGCTCCCAGGATATTTGGTATTTCTTAAGCTGGAATTTTCAGCTGATACTCTTTATGCAGAAAGAAATTGTTTTCTAATAATATAATCACAAACACTATTGATATCTACATAGGTACAATCACTGTATATATGATAGAGGTTTTACTATAACCATTTCAGAAGAATCTGAGCGGTAACCTTGAATTACTGGTAGGTGCAATTCCAGGTGCTCATTATCCTCTATAAAACTTCATAGTTTGATGGGTTAATGAGTTGATGAGTTAGTGGGTCTTCCTCTTAAGGAACTGACTGTTCTGCATTAATATATTTTTTTTCTCATATTACGTGATGTTCTGCAATTTTGCTAATTATTATAGGCTGCTTAATTATATTTGCTTTTGGCAAGTCCAAGAATTGTTTTTCAGCTAAATAAGAATGGAGTATAGAATGCCTTCTGTACTCCAGACACCTGATTCGTATTATCAGATGTGGTAGACATGCCCCAAAGCAAAAAAATATTGGATGGAAATACATACTTGGTTGGAAAAAATGATAAAGCAGCATATAGATTTGAAACCAGAAATATTTTTGTTGGGCATCCTACTGGAAAAGTATGAAAAAAAGGAATATATATTTGATTTTACATGTACTAACTGCAGCCAGAATTGTATTTGCACAACAATGGAAAAGCGAAGAGATCCCGACAGATGATAGCGTAATTAAAAAAAATATTAGAATGCGCAGAAATGGATAGATTAACACTTAATTAACAAAAAAAAAAAGGAACTGAATATTTTTTTTTTATTGCAAAAGTTTTACAATTACATTTTCACCCCTTTTTTCACCCCCCCACCTCCCTCCCCAAACTTCCCATCCTCCCTAACCCTCCCTAACCCTCCCCCCCCAGACTTCCCTATTACATACTCATAACTAATAACACTAATATATAAACCTGAACCCATCCCTCCCCCTATATAATTTTTCCTCTTTGTCTCTTTACATTAAAATATTTCTAATACATTATTTTCAAATAAAAGCTATTTGATACTTTCTAGTTTGGTATTTGTTCTGAACATATTCTATCCACCTTTTCCATTCCCATTCATAAGTCTCTTGTGAACAATCTTTTAAATACGCTGAAATCTTCACCATCTCTGCAAAACTGGCCATCTTCAAAGTCCATTCCTCGATAGTAGGAAAAGCTTCATTCTTCCAGTATTTACCTATCAACAATCTTGCTGCTGTTATCATATACAATATTAGTTTTATTTCACCCCGTGTAAAACCCTTAACTATACCCAATAAAAACAATTGTGGAGAAAATTGAATTTTTTTCTTCAAAACATTCTGCATGACCCACCAAATTTTTATCCAAAAAGCCTTAACTTTCCTACAGGTCCACCATACATGATAATACGTAGCATCCAAACATTCGCATCTCCAACATTTTGGCTGAACATTAGGGTACATACATGACAACTTTTTAGGATCTAAATGCCATCTATAAAACATTTTATAAAAATTTTCTCTCAGGTTTTGCGACTGTGTAAATTTAACATTCTGAACCCAAATTTTTTCCCAAGTTTCCAGCATCACTGGTTCTTCAAAATTCTGTGCCCACTTAATCATACAATCTTTAACTAATTCCGTTTCTGAATCTCTTTCTAACAAAACATTATAAAGCCTTTTAATATGCATTGGACCTTTCTCTCTTATATGTCTAACCAATTCTTCCTCATGCAACATAATACCAGTTTTTTGGTCCTCTTTCCATCTCATTTGTAATTGATTATATTGTAACCAGGTTAAATTAATCCCTTCGTCCAACAGTGTCTGCAATGTCTTCAGCTGCCATCTGCCCGCATCTGTAAAAAGAACCTCTTTGTATAAAAACCCCCCGAGTGACATTATATTTGTATTCCACAAGGTATGACCAAGATCCAGCCATAGCGGTATTTTATAATCCCATTTAAGTCGGTGCTTCTTCCAAACTCTCATCAAAGAATCTCTGAGTATATGACTTTTAAATACTTTATCAACTTTATCATCATAAAATAAGTAAGCATGCCATCCAAATTCAAGATCAAAACTTTCTGCATTCAATATTCCAGCCTTTTTATTTCCAAACCAGTCACTTGTTAAAGTTAAAGCTGCTGCATCATAATATAACTGTAGGTTTGGGAGTTTAAGGCCTCCTCTTTCTGGAACATCTTGCATAATTTTCAATTTCACTCTCGGCTTTTTCTCGTTCCAGACAAACTTATTCACACCAGACTGCCAGACTTTCAGTTGTTTATCACTTTTAAGCACCGGAATCATTTGGAACAAAAACAGAAATCTTGGCAAAATATTCATCTTAACTGCTGCTATTCTTCCAAGTAAAGACAGTTGCAGCTTTTTCCAAGTCTCCATGTCTTTCTGAACCTCTCGCCACAACACCTCATAATTATTTTGAAACAATTTCATATTTGATTCTGCAACCTGAATTCCAAGATATTTTACCTTAGGTACAATTTCAAAACCTGCCCTCCTTTCAAGCTCATGTTTACGATCTTGTGTCATATTCTTAACTATCATTTTAGTCTTTTTTGAGTTCAGTTTAAAACCTGAAACTCTACCATAGTCTTGTATAATGTCGTTCATCAGGATTATTGATTCCATTGGTTGTGATAGGGTAACAACCAGATCATCTGCAAATGCCTTTATTCTATAATCCTCTTGCCTTATCACTATACCTTTCAAAATTTTTGAGTCCCGTATTGTATTTAGCAAGACTTCCAATGTTAATATAAATAAAAGTGGGGACAACGGACATCCCTGTCTTGTTCCTTTTTCAATTTTAAACTCTGTCGTCAAACTTCCATTAATAATAATCCGTGCTTTTTGCTCTTGATAAATTGCTGAAATCGCCTGTATAAATTGGTCCCCAAAGCCCATCTTTTTTAAAGTCTTTAGTAGAAAGTTCCAATCCACTCTATCAAAGGCTTTCTCCGCATCCAAAAAAACCAGCACTGCAGAAATCTGTTTATTCTTATCAAGATATTCCAATAAGTCTATTACTTGCCTTACATTGTCCTTCATATATCTGCCCTCAATAAATCCTGCTTGGTCCTCATGAATCACTTTTTGGATTACTGGCATCAACCTGTTGGCTAATACCTTCGCATAAATTTTATAGTCTGTGTTCAAAAGAGATATTGGTCTGTAGTTCTCTGGTTTTTTAGGACCAACTTGTTCCTTTGGTATCAGAGATATATAAGCAGTTGTCCAAGATGGGGGTATTTTACCCCCTTGTTGAATATTGCAAAATAAATCTCTAAGTTGTTCCACCATTTCAGCTTGTAAAGTTTTGTAATACACTGCAGTCAAACCATCCGTGCCAGGAGCTTTGGCTGTTTTTAGCTGCTTAATTGCTGCTATTATCTCCTCCTCTGTTATAGGATAATTCATTCTTTCCTTTTGTTGATCAGTAATTTTTGTAACTCTCTTATCCTTTAAATATTTTTCTATAAGTCCATTCTGCACCTCTTCTTTGGCATATAATTTAGTATAATAATCCACAAAAGCTTCTTTAATTAATTTTTGTTGAAAAATTTCTTTCCCTCCAATGTCAATACTATCAATAGTCCGTATACTTTGTTTTTTCCTCAGTGTGTAAGCCAACCATCTGCCCGGTTTATTGGCATTACAAAATGTATTATGCTTCGCGTATTGTAAACTTGTTGCAACTTGTTCCGCCATAAGCATTTGAAATTGGTCTTTCAAAAGTTTTATAGCACTTCGTATTCTTTCATCTGTTGGGTTTTTAATAAGTAACTGTTCCTTATTCTTTATTTCCATTTCCAACTCAGATCTTTTCTTTTGTCGGAACAGTCTATGTTTAGAATTCATGTAGATAAGTACCCCTCTCATATAAGCTTTACTAGCGTCCCAAACAATTTCAATTGGGGTACCTTTATTCAAATTTATTTCAAAAAATTCTTTCAAATGCTTTTTAAGTTCTATTGTATTTTTTTCATATCTAAACAAGTTCTCATTTAATCTCCAAGAACGTCTCTCAACCTTATCCATCTCAATTTCTATCCATACAGGGCTATGGTCAGTCAAAGTTCTTGGAAAAATCTTTGTTCTTTTTGTCTTAATAAGTAGATCATTTGACAACAGGATAAAATCAATCCTAGAAAAGGATCTATGTCTATCGGAAAAGAAAGTGTAATCCAATTCATTTGGATTATGTATTCTCCAAACATCTTTTAGTTCCATATCTTCTTTCATATCAAAAAAAGTCTGCGGTAGTCTGATTCTAGACTTTGCCAAGCTCTTTTTGTCTAATTTAGAATCAATTACTCCATTCCAATCTCCCATAAATAAAATAGATCTATAGTCCCATTGCAATATTTTAGTATGTAACATCTTGTAAAAACAATCCTGTTGTTGGTTGGGAGCATAAATTCCAATCAAAAGAATTTGACTATTTGCTGTAAGCAATTCAATTGCTACAAACCTACCATCTTGATCTACTTCTATAACTTTTGCTGTTAATTTTTTATTTACATAAATAACCACACCATTCTTTTTCTGCGAAGTTGAAGATATATAATGTACTCCTAATTTTGAATTTATCAAATATTTCTGATCTTGAGTTGTAATATGCGTTTCTTGTAAACATATTATATCATTATTAAATTGTTTCAAATATGTAAATAGTTTCTTCCTTTTCTGTGCTGAATTCAACCCATTAACATTCCAAGATAAACACTTAAGGGTCATCGGCCTGTTTCTGGAGCGCAGAGCAAAATATTTGAAGTTCATCCAAGAGCTTCGATCTTGCTCCTCCCATAGCTCCACTCTCTTGTGGGGTACTCTTAGCTGCCTTCTTGTCTTGTCTTTCCTGTTGTTGTTGTTGCTTTTGTTTAAGTAGCTTGGATTGAGCTCTAGTTATACGTTGATCTTTAACTTCAGTCAACTGAATCAAATCCAAAATTGGAGAAGAATCCAGCAAGGGCTCACTCAGAAAACCTCCTTCTGCACCTTGCACATTTTCTAATTCCTGCTTAGGCTGTTCTTCCAATTGCCTCTCTTCACTCTCCTTAATCTCCAAAACTGTAGATGTACGTGGAGATGGTGTTCTTTCCTTAAGAATAGTACTATAAAAATGTTGTGCCTTCTCCACGGTATTCAATCGATATCCTTCTCCCTTATATCTAAAAATTATCCCAGCTGGTGCATCCCACCGGAAGGGTATCTGTAAATCTTTCAATTCCTTAACAAGAAAACCAAATTCTTTTCTAGCTTTCAGCATTTTAGGAGGTAATTCTTTAAAAATTACAAGTCGTGAGCCCCCCACTTGTACAGAGGTGTGAAAAGATTTTTGGAGGATTTCATTTCTAATTTCTCTCTCAGTAAAGTATATGACCACATCTCTAGGCAGTTGTCTTTGTCTGGCCACCCAAGAGTTCACTCTGTAAATTTTATCTATTTTGTGAAATACCAAATCAGGGTTGACTTGTAAGATCTTAGCCAGGGCTTCAGAGCAAACTTGTCTCAAGTCCTGTCTCTCCTCCTCTCGAATTCCCCGAAGCCGTATGGCAAATTCCATCGCCCGGAATTGTATCATGACAATCTCATCTTCAATTCTCTGCATTTTATTATCAGCTTCTTCAATTTTATAGTCATTATCTTTCATCCTAACATTAACTTCTAATTTGAGTTCTTCAACTTTAAAATCAACTTTCCCAATAAAATTTGCCAGGCCAGACGCCACTTCTGATATTTTTTTGGTCACCATATTTTGATTCTGTTTCACCATATCTTTAACTTCATTAATTTCCTGCAAAAATTCCTCATGTGATTTTTGAAGTTTATGATCTATTTCCTGTTGAGATTCTTGAAATTTTTCATCCAAAGTTTTAGAAATAAATTCTTTTAAATCTCCCACATCAAGTTCTTTTTTCTGAGTTTGTAGCTGTTGAGCAGGGGGAAGTTGCGTTTGATGTTTGTGTGTGGGGGATCCCCCCCCCTGATGCCTTCCCTTCCTGCTTCTTTGAAGCCATTGTGCCACGTAAGCTAATTTTTCTAAAGAGGGAAGTTCTTTTTCCTTTCCCTCTTCCACAAAAGCTTCTAAAAAAGTCCCCCAAATTTAATCAAATAAAACTGAAGTAAAGCAAAATCAAATTTTAGCAAAAAAAAATTTTTTCCTTTAGGTAAAACAACTTTGTAGCAACTTTTCAACTTTGTAGCAAAGCAGAGAGGCTTCACAAATCCACTTTCACTAGCTCGTTAACTCAAGTGCTGGACGCCATATTTTTTCAAATCACTTTCACTCGCTCACTTTCTCTTTGATTTAAAAAGTCAATAAAGCACTAATACTTGCAATTTTCAGGTTTCTGGATTCAAGTTGGTATTTCCGCTATTTGTTAGAATTAGTTCCTTTCACTTTAAAAGTTTGCTGCTATCGGCTTGTTCTGCTGAAGGCAGAATCGTCCCACGCCGCCCGGAGTCTCCGCAGGTTGGAAGGGAGCCGCTCCTGTTTTCACCCCCAGAAGCGATTCCCTGGGGGGGTTACAGGGGCTCAACCTGTACCCTGCTGTCTCTGCTCCTGCAATCTTCAAGATTTCGGAGTTTTCGAGCCGCTCCTCGTTCGCGGGGCGGCTCTACAGGCGGCGGGGCTGGCGGTCTTTAGAAAATCACCGCCGTCGCCGAAGCTCGCAAACCGGAAGTCGGAACTGAATATTTTTTGACATGGTACTTGTTTTACCAACGGTTAGATAATAAAAGCAGAAGTTAGAAATATAGGGATACAAAAAGGACTAATGTTATAAAGGAGATTTGTTAAAGTAGACAAGTAAATATTATTATTATAGAATTAATATTGTGATGGATACTATTATAAATACTTTGATTATGATTTCCTAAAAATAATTGTACCCAGACAACACACTGTTTGACTGAAATTGAATTTTTACATGTTATATAAACAAGACAGATAATTTTTTTTTAAAAAAAAAGAATGCCTTCTGTACTGTAGAACCTATTATCATTTTTGCACACTGTAATACATATTGCAGGAGTTTACAAACTGATACAAACTTTTTACATACTGAAAAAGATGCAATAATTTACAGTCCCATGGGTCCTCTCAAGCCTTGCCAAACACTTAATATTTTTAATATGGTAGAGGACTTCATTAACTACTTTGGAAATAATCATATTAATTGTTTTTCATTTGTGAAGTTATAATTATAAATATAACCTGGCCTCTCCATGCCTTCTATAAAAAAAAGGCTGAACTCAAATTCAAACACAAACAAATCCCTTAATCTTTGAAATTCAGAGGCCTAATAAAATAAGCATTGTAATTTGGTCCTATAATTATTGGTTTACAAATGCTAATATCACTTGTTGAGCAATGAAAAAGAAAAAAAGATTCTTCTACAGATCTTAGACTGAATGGGACCATTGTATTCTGTGTAGACTTATCTGAAATATATTCTTTAACATGTCTCAGTTTACTTATCTCCATAGAGGCCAGGATTTTTGATCTTCGCAGGAGACCTTTCTTAGGTAAATGTTCCTCCATTGCATTTATTTGTTCAAGTTCCTCTGACATGTCAGTTGGCAATCTCTCAGCTGGAAATACCTATACAGTAGTACATAAGGAGTCCTTTTGGATTTTCAAATAGGTCAATTTCTTATTTTTTGTGCCACTACTTTGCTCTTTTGCCAAGACTTCTGCCAAGACTTCTACTTAGTATCTTCCTGGCACAGCTCACCTCCTGCCCTGAACCCCTTCATTCTCCCAGAATGGTTGCAGGAATCGGCTATGTCTAGTTTAATGAAAAGAAGGTGACATGATAGCAATGTTCCATTATCTAAGGGGCTGCCAGAAAGAAAGAGTCAACCTATTCTCCAAGGCAGGACAAGAAGCAACGGATGGAAAGTAATCAAGGAGAGAACCAATCTAGAGCTAAAGAGAAATTTCCCGATAGTTAGAAAAATTAATCAGTGAGACGACTTGCCTCCAGAAGTTGTAGATGCTCCAACATTGGAAGTTTTTAGGAAGAGATCAGATAACCAATATAGCAGGTCCAATATAGTCCAATATAGTCCAATATAGTCCAATATAGCAGGTATAGGGTTTCCTGCTTGAGCAGAGAATTGGACTAGAAGCCCTCCAAAGTCCCTTTTAACTTTGTTATTTTGCATGAAGCCAGCTGAGTGAAATAATGATGCCTACATAACTTGTACTGTCTTCCTATCAACTTTTGGTAATTGGTTATTGCCTTGATTTTAAGAGACCTATATGCTAGAAGACCTTATAAATAATTATATACTGAAATAAAGAATTCTAATGTATGATGTGTGTGGACATATTTCACTTACATTAAAAATCTGTTTTCTGAAAGGTGCCATGGATGAAAAGGTTTGGGGTTTTTTTTTTTGGCTGTGATGGATGTTACAGCATAATGAAAAAAATAGGTGGTCTATATTAAAACAGCAAAGAAAAAACGCAGTATCCCAAACCATACATTTTCATATTAGAAATGTTTTATCAATTAAAGTCTGTAAGCTATATTATATTCACTACTTTGGAAAAGGATTACTGTATTTGTTCTTTAACTCAAACAAATGCTACCCTTTATAGTTTATTCAGAACTGAGTTTCAGAGTTAAGGAAAGATAAATATCTTAAAAGATGACAAACAACACTTTTATGTTACAAAAAAACAATCATATTTGACTTCATTCAAAAAGGAAAAAATCATAAAGAAAATAATGGTCATTACAAGAGGGAGTTAAGAGGGCCATATCTCTTGTGTAGGTCAAGAAAGATACTCCTGAGCCAGAGGGATTGCCAACTGTTAGTAATGGCAAGAATTTATATGAGAAAAGAGACTTCCCTGTGAAAATGGATCCTGTGCTCAAACAAGAACAAAAGTAACATATCCAAGAATGGAGGTAGACAATGAGGAAAGCAAAAATAAACGATAAAATATACTTTAAATACCAAGATTACTAGATAAAAATAAAGTAAATATCCCCGTTTCCCATAGTATCTGTACAGCTGGTTCAGTCTAGCAGAGCTGGCATACTCTTTCATTGATTAAACAATGCCATCTTTTGGAACCCTAAAAGTCCGTCTTCTCTGTAGCAATACCTTCCCTCTGGAAAGAAGCCCCCCGCCCCAACTGAAATGACTATCTCCCTACCAGGGGTGAGTTCTAATTTTTTTTACTACCTGTTCTGTGGGCGTGGCTTATTTTGTGGGCATGGCTTGGAAGTCATGTGATTGGGTGGGCGTGGCTAGCTGGTCATGTGACCGGGTGGCCATGGCTATGTGTATAGGGACTACTCAGAGGACTGAAAAAAGTCATTTCTGAGAGGTCTTCGCACTTTTGACTGGTCCTCACATTTATGACCATCCTCACATTTATGCCCGTGCAGCATTCTTAACAACCATGTCATTCATTTCACAACTGCTTCTCTTCACCATGGTGACAAGATAGGGCAAAAATGTAAAATGTGAGGACACTTGGAAGTTCGAGGACTGGTCAAAAGTGCGAGGACCAGTCAAAAATAACTTTTTCAGCCCTCTGAGTAGTCCATATGCATAAAAGGATACAGCAATAGAGAGGGATGAATGAAGGGAAGGGAAATTAGAGTAGGAGTGAGGGTAAGAGAGGGAGGAAGAGAGGAGGAGAAGGAGAAAGGAAGAGGAAGTAGGGAGGAGAAGAAAAGGGGAGGGAAAGAGAAAGTAAGAAGGAAAGAAAAGAGAGAGGTGGTAGGTTTGAGGAGAAAGATTGCTGTACAATAAAAAAGATGAAAGGGAAGAAAGCCAACCCCAAACAAATATAAAGATATTAAGATAAAGAATGAATTGTTAAACTTTAAAGAATAAAAGAGAACAAATAGATAAATAAATAAATAAATAAACAAACAAACAAACAAACAAACAAACAAACAAACAAATAAATAAATAGCAAAAATTAGAAATACACATACAAACATACAATATATTTTCTTAGTCATTTCAATTAAATTTACAATTTCTATATTTCCTTTTTGCCATATTTATTCCTCATCTATTTTTTTAAAAAACCAATATTACCCTTCATCCTCATCTCTAATCTTAATCAAATTCAATTTTTCCCTTCTATTTTATATTTTACCCCTTCCCATTGTCATCTATTTTTATATCCATCCTCACATTGGTTAATTATGTAATTATGTAATACAGTTGTTTAATACAAATTCAGCATTTTAATATAAATCAATTAGTTATATAACTATCTTTTTTGTATATTAATCAATATGAACATGAATATTCCAATTATTTCCATGCAATCCAATTTCTTACAAATCAATTAATTATATTTACCAATAATAATAAACCAAATAATTTCCCCCATGTATTCCAAACCACAACTTAACCATTTCTGCTTTCAACACAATATACAATTAATAGTATCTCAATTATTACAATTCCCTAGTTAAATAGAGCTTTTTTTCTTTCGTGTTTTAAAATCTTGAACTCTCATCTTTTGCCCTAAATTTCCCATTGTTTGCAGTTTTGCACCTACCTTTTTTGGTGAGGAAAAAGAAAAAGAAATCTCTCTCTGCCTCATTTTGCCATGTTGCAGCAAAGACCCTGCTTTACTTTCAGTTTCGTTTTTTCAGCATAGTTAGGGGGGAAAAAATCTGCCCCAGCACTCTGCAGCTAGTAACAACAGAGCCCTGCGCAAAACAGCTGAGAGCAAATCAGCTGAGAGTCGGGAGGCCGATCTAATCAACTTGTGCTAATTAACCTATGCTGAAGCTGTAAGGGGCTGTTTTTTCTATTTTTGCAGGCATTGGTCTACTCATTTGTTTTCTTTTAACACTGATCAGCTGTAGGGCAGCCCTTTGAAGCCCCGCAGCAAGAGTTTAAATAGGTTTTTCCCTCTAGCCATCAGCTGGGACTCAAGAGGCAGCAATAGATTGGGAGTGGGTGGGGTAAGCGAACGGCGACCAGGCCGGGAACCGGTTCGGGGGCATGGCCAGCCAATCTTATTACCGGTTCTCTGAATGATTAAATTTTTTTACTACTGGTTCTTCCGATCCGGTGCGGCCCAGGAGCAACCCACCACTGCTCCCTACTGATATTTCAAAGAACCCTAAAGACCTGGTTCTTTGCCCAAGCCTTTGACATGGAAGATTTATGCCCCTTTCTTCTTTTTTATTCCCTCCCCCCCCACAGTTTGTTTTCAGTGCAACCATTGTTTTTCTGCCTTGTCTGAGTTTTCTGTCCACTTGCATGTCTTTCTCCTTTTTGTTTTTTCTTCCATTATTTTTCTTCTATTTTGCTGTCTCCAAGTACAACAGAATCCATCATCTAGACTTTTACTTCTTTCTTACAGTTAAGTCTGGGGTGTTGTGGCAAATGCTCGCCTATTTGAATTCTAACATCCCAGGGCACATTAGCGTCATCATTTTCTATTACTTTGTCCGTTTTCAGGCAAATCATATTTCTCACAGGTCTTCCAATACACCATTGTTGCTAGTTTGTCATGCCATTGTTTGTAATCAGCCTGTGCGATCTTGCAGTAGCTAAATAGGTAGTCCACTATTTCTTCGCTTTTTTGCAGAAGCTGTCTGCTCTCTGTTGCTGCCTTCTCAATTCTGGCTTTGTATGCATGTTGCATGTTGTTATCTGCTTTGCTTGCTACTTTTTTTTAAATGTACTGGCTATGCAATAGTTTCCTTTGCCATGTCTCTTTTCTATTCTTCATTTGGTCATTCTTGTAGGCCAGTTTGGTCTCTCCAGTATTCAATAACTGTCATGGAGGAAATAAATCAATGTACTGTAAACCTTTATCTCTATTAAGATCTACTTTAACAAATGAGCCTCTGAAGCAGTTAACAAGAAATGTTTTTATTAATATAAAAACAAAACAATATCTATTCAAATACTAAATAGTATTTCATTACTATTCTTAAATATCCTGTCATATATATATATATACACACACACACACCCACACACACACACATATATATATATATAGGTCTTTGGTTATTCGGGTTTTCTCCCGCGTAAAATTGGAGGTGTCTTGGCAACGTTTCGACGAAGTCTCATTTGTCATCTTCAGGCTGGTATTTTTGGCTTCGTGCTTCTAGGAGCAATGTGTGTGATTGCAGCTGTTTCTTCCTTTTAACTGCCAGTGGGGGTGTGAACTGATTGGGTGGGAGCTTGGCTGTGTTCTGATTGGGTGGAGGTGTATTCTGATTGGTTGGGGGTTTGGCTGTGCTCTGATTGGATGGGGGGTTGGCTGTGCTCTGATTGGATGGGTGTGTGTTCTGTTTAGGTGGGTGCTTGGTTTTGCTCGGGTTAGTATGAGTAGCTGGGGGATTTGAGCTGGTGAGCTGTGTTGCTGTTGTTTGGCTTCGTGTTCGTGGCCATGCCACCTCTTCATGGTGGGTGTCAGTCTGCTTCATGTATGGATTGGAGGGGTTTAAAATGGCTAATGATGCAGCTGTAGTCTGGCTTCTGATCCGTGGTCGTGCCTCATCATCAGTGTGGGTTTGAGTCTGCTTTCTGTGTGGATGTGTGGTGGTTACATCCTGTGTGGCTCTCGTGAGTGTGGGTCTGGTGTCATTCTTTGTGTTAGGGACTCGTTTGTCAATAAGGGCGGGTTTCCAAATGGCTGGTAGGTGGGAGGTATCATCTCATTTATTCATGCTGTGTGGACGTTTTTCTATCTCGATGGCTTCTCTGATTATTCTGTTGTTAAAGTGTTCTGTTTTGGCGATAGTTCTGGTCTTTTTAAAGTCAATATCATGTCCTGTGGCTTTGAGGTGTTGGACCAGGGAAGAAGTTGGTTCCTCTTTTCTGACTGAGGACCGAAAACCTCAGAAAACACACACACACACACACACACACACACACACACACACACAATTTTATATATATATATATATATATATATGTTTTCTCAGGTTTTCGCGGGTGTTTGTATGTAGGTCTTTGGTTATTCGGGTCTTCTCCCACGTAAAATTGGAAGTGTCTTGGCGACGTTTCGACGAAGTCTCATTCGTCATCTTCAGGCTGGTGTTCTCGGCTTCGTGCTTCCAGGAGCAATGCTCAGAGTTGCAGTTTCTCAACGGAAAAAAAGCCCTGAAGCTTGTGAATGAGATTTCACACAACCAGAAATGCAAAACAACTTAGTTTACATAGGTAAAACCTGGCTAGAAAGAATATGCATGCATATATATATATATATATATATATATATATATATATATATATATATATATATATATATACATATATATATATATATTCGCTCTAAGCGATGTTAGTTCTGGCTATTCTTCCTCTTAAATGTGTAATTAACAGCTATTGGTTAAAGGGACTGAGTAAAATTTGGAATAAATTTGTTCAAATTTTAATTCCAGATATAATTTTCTTAGGGAAGACAATTGAAAATTGGCCAATAAAACTAATATAAGTCGTGATAGGGTAATGGAAGATGAAAATATACAAACTATAATAGATTGGTTAAAAACTTCAGAAAATGAAAGGAGGAAAAAAGAAATCATTGAAAAATTGGGTTTAGGCTGGTTTGAAAAAATACAGATAGAAAAATGGACTAAGAAGGTAAGGGACAATTGTTCAATAAGTAGAAGTAAAACTGAATTTGAACATTTAGTATTCCAAATTATGAAAGATGAAATTGGGCTAAAGGGACTCGTTAGTAAGATATATAAGATTATAAATTTTGATGGAAAACCACAAAGGGTGATGAAGATGAATTGGGAAAAAGAACTTAATATTAAAATATCAGATTTAGATTGGAATGTGAATTGGAAGAGTAGAATTATGAAGACTTTATCTGTAAGGATTAAAGAGCATAATTATAAGGTTGTTTGGAAATGGTATTTGACTCCATTAAGATTGTCATTGATGGATAACAAAATTAGTAAACAATGTTGGAGATGTGATATGGAATTAGGGACTTATGAACATATGTGGTACAAATGTGATAAAGTTAAAAAGTTTTGGTAACAATTGGAGGAAATGATATTTGAAATGATGGGGAAAGCAATAATATTGAGACCAGAAACTATATTACTGTTGATAATTAAGGAAATAGAACCAACAAAATATGAGAAAGAATTGATTAGAATTATGATTATAATGAGTAGAATTATAATAGCCAGATATTGGAAATTAGATGTGAATTTTAGAATAGAAGAATGATATTGTGAAATGTGGAAATTAGCTTTAAACGATAAAATGACATGTGATATTAAAATTAGAAATGGTGACTATAAAGAAGATATTTTCTGGAAAATTTGGAAACCATTCGTGGACTATGCCTGGGAAAATTGGATGCTTCAGTACCTGTACCCCAAGAACGTGGATTTTGGCGATCATGAGGATATATCCGAAGAACCAAATCTTCCTTTCTTATGTATAGCACAGGGTGAAATATTGTATATGTTGTTTGTAATGTTAGTAATTAAAAAATTAAAAAAGAAAGAAAGAAAGAAATAGTCTTGTAAACCATCAGAACTGCATCAGAACTGCCCCTCTAACTGACTTCCAACCTGCCCACAGTTTTCTAACATAAGAGCTGAACAGAACTCTCCGAACTGCCTCTCCGAACTGCCCTCTGAACTGCTAAAAGTTTTCTGTGAAGAATCTCCTTTTATACTGTCAACTGTGACAGTTAGGGGAGGGAATATAAAAGTCCGAGAGAGTCAAACCTATTAGCTGCTTTCTGATTGGCTTATTGTCCATTCCAAAAGCCATTAATATGCACAGCAATTGAGAAATATTTTTTCTATCACAATAACCCTTCAGTGTACTAGCTTCAGTGAATCTTCTTCAGTGTCCTTCAGATATTCTTCCAATGCCCTTTTTTTCTTCTTCAAGATGGACTTGCAAAATTTCACACCCACCTATACTCCCTGGTAAGTAAAGTCTGTCAACATCATTGTGTGAACGAAAGGCCTAATTCATTCTCATTATTTCTCTAGTTTTCCTATCCAGGGCTTCTAGTTCAGCTTGAGTCCTGTTCGTTACTCTAGCTATGTATCTAATGACTGGAATTGCCAAGGTGTTAATTACTTTGAATTATTTCCTCCACTGAGTTTGGACTTTAAGATCACCTGCACTCTCATGATGTATTGACTAATAATAACCTTCTTGAATTCAGCATGCTTGAAATTGTTAGCTTGAAGGGTGCCCAGGGATTTTTTTTTTAATTTGATTTATATGCTGCTCTTCTCTGGAGACTCAGGGCGGCTTACAATGCGTTAAGCAATTGTAGTGATCTTCATTCAGATTCTTTTTTTTTTTTTGAAGGTCAGTATGAAAGTCTCTTTTATTCTTTAACATTCTCAAAGAGAACCATACTTTCTGTTAATCATTCACTTACAAAATGTTCATAACAATTATTTTATGTTCTATGTACACTTGCAAAATTCCTATGTATACTTTTTTTTAATATTTTTTTATTTTTTCAAACATAAACATAAAATATATCTTTCAAGAACAAAGTCTTGATCCAGTCATAAACAGGTACAATCGCTTACATTTCTTTAACAAGCTCCATTCACAATTTCCCATTGCATCTTTTAAAATTAAAAATCAGAACATAAATTTTTTTAACATAATTTCTAACATCTTAATCTAAACCATTCTATTATATCACCACAAATTTAATTTCCAAATAAACTTAACTCATTTTTATAACCATTTATAAATCCAAATTATGTCTGGTTCTTTCCCAAGCTCCCTTCAATGCGTCTTTTAACCTCAGTATCAAAACATTAGTCTTAAAAAATATTCTAACCTCTTAATCTAATTATTTACCTTACAATTTTATCACCACAAATCTTATTTTCAAATTAAATACAACTCTATTTTTATTTCAATTTATATAACAAAATTCTATCCATATTTCTTAATCTCTAGGCCCATTTCATCAAATTTTTAAATCTTAGACTTTATCACTTTACCTTTGATATTCTCACGCTTATCATTTACTACACATTTCATTTTACACAGATTAATCTCAAAATCCATACCCTCCTCCCTATTTCCTACTATTATTTGGCTGATTTCCAGCATATTTTATTTTAGCTGATTTTCAGAATATTTCCCTCCATACCTCCAACTATTATTTGGCTGATTTCCAGCATATTTTATTTTGGCTGATTTCCAGCATAATCTCCTCCAGAACTCCGACTATTGTTTCACTGGTACACAAGATCTCTTATTTTAACTTTTCCTTGCAGTATATTTGTCAGTTATTTAGCTATTTCCCAATATACTCTTCCAGATTAATTCTCAACACATTTCATAATATTAATCATTTCCAGCATACATTAAATTCAATCACAATTCGCTACTTAAGTCTGTGTTTCTTATATTTTCATCCAGCAATATATTAATCAATTGTATTTACCCTTCTCAAATTTGTTTAGAAATTAGAATTAAAACATGTTACATCAAACAATAAATTTTCTTAGATTTATCTCATACTGGTATAAACTCTTGTGTTTTTATAAAAATATCATTTTTAACCACCTATACATCAATCCTCTATTTTAGTTACATTCTTTTATTTCCCTTCTTTGTTACTTCAGAAGCCCTCCTGTTTTTATCTAAAAATCATTTATACATTTAGCTCATAAACATTACATTTTAATTTTATCTACTTTATTTCTTCATTTCCCTATCTGTCCATAAATGTTCCATTTCAAAGTCCATATTGCCGTATTAGAAACTCCATATGTCACTTTAATTCTTTTATAACATCTGTTCCATATAAAATCCATCAGCTTCCTTTCTTTTGTTCCTGCGCCACATCTTTTGTTGCTAAGCCAGTTAGTTTCGGTTTTAATAAGTCCAATATATTTCTTCTTTCTTTGTAAAGTCACCCAAAGACAGAATAGGAGTCTCCAAAGTCCAAAAGTCTATAGTTAATTTCAAAGTAATCCAAAGTAAATAGCAATTGAAAGTGTTTCTTTTCCAAATAGAACTAGGATCTCTACAATCCACATTACAATTTTCTACTTTGTTAGAAGCCAATTCTTCCGACTCAGTTTATGCTAATACAAAATCTTTAATGGGTCTTTGTTTCCAATTGTATCCATCAGCTTTTTTTCTTTTATTGCTACGCCATTTTTTTTTTTTAATTTGATTTATATGCCGCCCTTCTCCGAAGACTCAGGGCGGCTTACAATGTGCTCAGCAATAGCCTTCATCCTTTTGTATATTTATACAAAGTCAGCTTATTGCCCCCACAAACTGGATCCTCATTTCACCTACCTTAGAAAGGATGGAAGGCTGAGTCAACCTTGAGCCTTGGCGAGATTCGAACCCTGCAGTAATTGCAGGCAGCTGGTCTTAAGCAGCTTAATAACAGGGTGCCTCAAACCCTTGTACTACCAAGGCTCTTTCTTTCATTCCTGCGCCAGCTAGTTTCAATTTTAATAATTCCATTTTATTTCTTCTTTCTTTCCACCAATAAAACCACCCATAGTTAAATTAGGAATCCCCAAAATCAAAAACCCTTAGTTATTTTCAAAGTAATCCAATTTAGATAGCAAAACACATTTGTTTCTCGAAAGCAATCTACAATTCACACTTACTTAGACACAACAATTCTCCATTTTATCAATTATGTGGTCATCCGGTTTATCTCTGTTCTTTTAGCTTTTAAAGTTATCAGGTTCCTATTTATCGCTTTTTTCTTTTTTCTTTCTCCAAGAGTAATCTATTCCAATTTTAAAAAGTTTCTCAATTTTCTAACTTGTTTCAATAAACAAATTATTCCAAATCAGTCTGTAATAAAATAAGCTCCTTAATGGGTCTTTTCCTTCTGCAAATTATTTTACTAGATCTTCTTGCCCCACAGATCCATAGCTGCTATTTAAGGCTGGGGGGTTATTTGTAAAAATCCATGTTTTAATGTTGTTCCTGCCTGGGTTGGTGTCACTCACCCGGCTTCCGAACACTTCTCTCTTTTCTTCTTTCTTCCTCCTGCACAGTGCTTCTCCATTTGCCAGTTTGCCCCGGCTTCAAGGCAGCCGCCATGGCTGCCACACCCCCACCACCGGCTCAGAGGGTTTCCTCCAGCCTCCAAGGAATTTGCCTGTTCCTCTCGGCCGTCCAAGGTGTCCCTCTCTTTCCCCTGTCCCTACAGGACAGGTTCGGTCTGTAGACCTGTCGGTGGCGGTTTGACAATCAGGGTTTTCCCAGGGCGAAAACCGCGAAATAGCCCCGCTATTTCCCTGACTGAATTGCCATGGCACCAAACTGGAAGTTCCTCTTGATGTAAGGGCAAATTCCTCAAAGTCCAGGCTAATTGTTGAGATGAAGAACTGCCTCCAGCTAGTTCTTTATTGTTAGAAATCAAATGAAAAACTACTGCAGTTGGATTGGGTCAAAGCATTTTGTTTCCTCCACACATTAGGGTCATGGGCAGTGAAGCAATTTTAACCCCTGAGGCAGAGAAGCCTACAAGCAGATCTGCCCTTTTCTGCTTAAGGTACTACTGTGAGAGACTGTGAGTTCTAGTCCTGCTTTAGCCATGAAATCCAGCTAGGTGACCTTAGGCCAGTCAGTCTCTCTCATCCCAACTCATCTCATATTGTGAGCTGTTGTGGGGATAATAGGAGGACAAAGGTGTGTTGGATACATATGTTGCATTGAGCTATTTGTAAAAATAATAAAGGTGGGATACAAATAAATAAATAAAAAATCAATAATGTGTTCTTCTCTCCATGCAAATGCTACTTCAGCATCTATGTTAGTGAGAATGACATAAATACATGAAAACTTTTAAGTAATCCAGGGGTCTGTTCTGTTCTGTTCTGTTCTGTTCTATTCTCTACCCTATCCTATCCATCTCAACAGAAACATTATTATTTATTAACATAGTTCAAGAAAAGCCCAGTACACAAATCAATCTGATTCCCTCAGATCTATTCAGGAAGACATGACTTGACCCAGCTCCTAGATTCATAGAAAAGTATAAACTGGGGCAATTGCCACTGGCTGAGAACCTGTCAGAAGCAACTATGGTTAGAACTGATTTGCAATACAGGTAGTCCTCGACTTACGACTACAATTGAGCCCAAAATTTCTGTGAGTTAAGTGAGATTTCTGTGTTAAGTGAGATGTTTGTTAAGTGAGTTTTACCCCATTTTAGAACCTTCCTTGCCTCAGTTGTTAAGTGAATCACTGCAGTTGATAAGTTAGTTACCTGGTTGTTAAGTGAATCTACCAGGTCTAGAACTTTTAGTCTCTGACTTTTCATTCTCCTTGGGCATTTCTCCTTGGGTGTTTCTTCCCCGACTTAACTCCTCAGCTGGGATGCCTCCAGTCATTTGCTCTGGGGAATGGGCCACCGGCCTCTTCGTCCCAGACCCTTCGACATGGCCCATTCGCAGAAAGAGGGTTCGTCCTGGGTGTTCCACCCTCTGTGATAGTTAGCCCCCAACCAATTGGCTAGAGGGGGCGTAATAGAAATCCAGCCACAGGAGAGAGGTGTAAAAGAATTTGCCAAAATGCCTTCCTTCCTTTCTCTCCCCTCCCCCCAATATAGGGAGGAACAGTTGGTTTACTCAGAAATGATAATTCTTTAGAGGACAGTGAATAGAAATCCAGTGAAAGGAGAGAGGTGTAAAAGAATTTGCCAAATTTAGTCAGAGACTAAAAGTCCCATTCCGGAATCTGCCTCCCCCATTGAGTTTGCTTGTCAGAAGGTTGCAAAAGGGGATAACATGAACCAGGACACTGTGGTCGCCATAAATATGAGTTAGTTGCCAAGGGTCTGAAATTTGATCACCTTACTATGGGGATGCTGCAAAGGTCGTAACTGTGAAAAACGGTCATAACTCACTTTTTTCAGTGCAGTTTTAACTTTGAACGGTCACTAAATGAACTGTTGTAAGTCGAGGACTACCTGTAGTAGCATTTAATATATCTCTGTCCTCCCACAGCAAATGCTGAAAAGTTGGGGATTATCAGTTAATATTCATGCTGTTTAGGTGTAAGACAGCTGGTCCCATGCCTGAAACTTTAGGTTTAATGGATGACATATTACCTACCTATTAAAATATATATTTTAAAGAGGTGTGCAATTTAATGATATTATGAAAAAAGCCATTGCTACCCTTCAGTGAGGTTTATTAGTCTTCTTGTTAGTTGTATAATGCAGCTCAAATTAGTGGTCTGGTTATAAGAGAAAAATGAGGTTGCCTGTCTATCAATGTTGCTCTTATTGTCTTATTTCACTCTTCTTATGTGAAAAACCCTGGAAAAAAATTCTTTCGATATCCCTCCATAAAAAGGCCTGACTCACTATTTCTAGGGTTTTGTTAGATGTCTCACTAACCAAAATTTTCTCAGATGTCTCATTAACATGGGAGAGATACCCAGTGTCATAAGTATGAACCTGTAAAATATGAGTCACCAAACTCTTCAGCTCCTCAACTCTTTCATGAAGTTTCAGGTTATTCACTGAGCCCCAAACAATTATTAAACATTAAATAATGTTGAGACTTTGGAAAATGTTCAGAGAAGACCAACTAAGATGATCAAAAGCCTGGCGACTAAAACATATGAAGAATGGCTGCAGCATTTGGGTTTGGCTAGTCTAAAGAAAAGAAGAATTAGGGGTGACATGATAGCACTATTCCAGTATTTGAGGGGCTGCCAGTTAAGGAGAAACTTCCTAACAGTGAGAACAATTAACCAGTGGAACAGCTTGCCTTCAGAAATTGTGGGTGCTCCATCACTGGAGGTTTTTAAGAAGGGACTACACAGTCACTTGTCTGAAATTGTATAGGTTCTCCTGCTCGAGCAAGGGGCTGGATTAGAAGACCTCCGAGGTCCCTTCCAGATTCTATTGTATTCTGTTCTGTGCTGTGCTATGCTATTATTTATTCTATAACTTTGGATAGCATGGTCATAAAAAGTACTTGAGGAAAGATCAGTACAGTTCTCTCATTAAAAGGATGAAGCTCAATAGTTATCATAAGTAGTGCTATAGTTAGCTTTTCTACAAATGTATGGTTACGAGGCGTTCACTAATATACTTACTGAGAATTTTTTTTATTACATTTGATATAGTAATGAGCTGATAATAGGATAATATATCTTCTAAATCAAAGACTAACTTTCTAAATTAAGGGCCAATCTTCCTCTTGCTCTATTTCTAGGATCCTATAATATATTGCTAGTAAGTGGACAACAAGTTGTTAGGAGTGAACAATATGGACTTGTAAAACTTTGTAAAGTCAAGAGAAGCATTATTAAATGATAGTTTACGAGACTCAGTGGGTGAACTAATTCATATGCTTTTCTTACTACAGGAATTCCTCTGACCCCCGTTTATCATATTGTTAACTGTAGAAACTGTAGAAAGAATTGTTAACAAATTATAGTACCACATTTTGAAACAGGCAAATGGGCAGCCATGTAAATCAAATCAAATCAAATCAAATCAAATCAAATCAAATCAAATCATCATATAAAATTCTCTTGTTTATATTGAGCCATAATCATCAAAGTTGAAGTCTTCTTTTGGCCTGAAAATGTACCATGTTAGGATGGTACATTTGGTGACTTCTTCCTTATGTAGTTCTTTTGTGACCGTTGGCTTCTTTTGGGTGTGTCATTCCATCTGAATATATATTCTGCTCCTTTTCCTTTCTTTTGGCTACCTAAAAGTCTCTGTTCAACTTCCTCTGGAAGCTGGAAGATGTATTTCCTACCTTCCACAGTGGGGATAAAAGATGCTAGAATTCATAATATTCCTTTAATGTTTAATTATTAGTTTAATTTCTAGGTTTGCAGAAATTCAAAACTAGCTTAGTAGCAGACAATAGTGGTATGAATCTTTCCTAATTGTTTTTACTTGAGGTCTAGGGTTATCTCTCAAAACTGAGCATGACTTTGTTCCTATGACATTATCATTTTGTGGATGAATATTTTAGTGTTTCTTATCCTCTTTACTCTTGGCATTTCTAGCATGCATTTGAAACTCATTAATATATATTTGACAATTTCATGGGCATTAAATACCAATGCTACATGGCCCAAGTCTAATAATCTCTTATTTTTTAAAGGATAATTATAATTTATCTCATCTTAATAAATCTTTTGCATGGAAGGAAATATGTGGTTGTCTTAATAATTGTGACAATTCAGTAAGTGCAAATAGTGTGATTATGTAACAATTATGTGGTAACAATTAATCAGTGGAACGATTTGCCTCTGGATGTGGGTGCTCCAACACCAGAGGCTTTCAAGAAGAGATTGGACAATGATTTATCTGACATACGGTTTCCCTGCCTGAGCATGGGGTTGGACTAGAAGACCTCCAAGATCCCTTCCAACTCTGTTATTCTGTTATATTATGTTTAATCCATGGATAATATCGAGGTAGTTATAGCCACATGACCAAAAATGTATCTATTTATTTATCTAATTTATACAGCTGCCAACCTCACAAAAAGTGCTTCTGAGCAGTGTACAACAGTTAATTAAAAATCAATATAAATGTAAAAAATGACAAATGCAAGAGAGAGTTGTTCACAGTGGAGCTGTCTCAGGGATTTTAATCCCCTGGTGCTCCCAGGCCTGATGCCACAGCCAGCAAAGATGAAACTAGCCTCATTTCAGGAGGAAGAACATTCTGGGAGTCAAGTGGCATGGAAGACAAGACCTGCCTCCTGGGCCCACCAAGTGTAATTTCCTTGCAGACAGGATCCACAGCATGCCCTTCCTGCTGGATCTAATGGAACAGGCAGATGTGACTGGGGAAAGGCAGTCCCTCAGAGAAACCAACCCTATGCCATGAAGGGCTTTAAAGGTTGAAATATTTGCCCTTTGCCCCAAACATTTCTCCTTTATGGTGGAAATGATGCATATAGGTAAGAGGGCAAGCCCTGGCCTGTAGAATTTGGGTCACCCGCCACTCTAATAAGGTAAGCTGGGATGGTCTACAACAATATATGGGAATAGCAAGAGAGAAAAGGTAATCAGTTTACTGATTAGTATACATGTGTAAATGGAGTAAGGAATACTTGCCAAACACTATCCATGCAAAAATCCTGTGAGATGAGTAGGGTTTACTATTTACTGCAAGTTACCTAATCCCTTTCAGGAATATGAATTGTTTTGCCTAAGATCTTCTGCAATTGTATAACCTTGTACTGTCTTGATTGTCCTTTTGACCACTCAGCATTTCCATTTGTTGTTTAAGGAGAGATTTTTAATTCAGTTGTCTTGGCTTCTTATCCCTACTATTCTATTTCTTGCCTCTCCGATGAAAAAATTTGGAATTGTATTATAGACCAAATATTGGAATAATCAAGGGCTTTTTATCTGAGAACCTTTCTCTTCTACCATTTGCTTTGAAAGATGAAACAATTCATGTGGTATAGCTGAACAAATTCAGACCAAGGATTAATAGGCTTTATTTCGTGAAAAAAGAAAAGTATGTGAGGATGCAGTTTTAGGAACCACACTTTAAAATGTTAGAAGACAAAGAAGTTGGTGGACCTAGAACAATATTAAATGTAATTAATTACAAATAAGTTTAAAATTAACCAAATACTAATATGATTATTCATCAGGTATTTAAGGAAGCCACTCTAAACTTTCCAGTTGCATTCAAGGTTTTGTAAAGCTCCCTATTTCACGCTATGAATCTGAAACTGAGGAAATGCTGTCTTGGTAAAAGAGATACATTTTTACCTGAGATGAGATGTGAACTAGAGGTTTTCTGACATGTGAGGCAGTCATTGAACCACATCACTTATATTCATTAACTGTACAGATTTCTGATTCCCCTCCACTTTCTCATATGAGCTTTTATATCCCAAAATGTCATGACAAAACGATCTTGAATTTGGACAGCTCCTTTTATTTCAAGTGGCTGAAAGTTAAACAAAAGCCACCAGATGGCAGCCAATAACTTTTATTTTTCTTAGTTGTTTTTCTGTAGGCAGAAAAGTTAAGAGGTCTACATAGTTTATAAAGCTGTCAGAAGACCAGAATTCTGATAACTGATCCACACATATCTATGACACCATGTTCTTTTACCTCTGCGCATGTCCAAGATGGCGGATCTAGCCTGAGACGCTCCCGGTGGATGGTGTGATTCTGGCAATTCCGGGAGGTTCCTGGGGCCAATTTATCCATCATGGCCCCCAGTCCTAGCAAAAGGAGTCTTTTCCCGACCCATTGAGGGGTTTTTCGCCCTCCGGAACATCGGGTCGAGGAAAAAAAAACGGCCGCTGAAGGTGCCGCGGAGCGACAGTGGTAGCGGCTTGACTGGCGGCGCTTTTCTTGCCCTCCGGCATGGGCCGGCGGCGGCGGCGGCTCTGCGGTGGTGGTGGCGGCGGCGGCGATACAGTGGCTCCCCTGGATTCCTGGCTTCTCCGGGGCTGTTTGAGGCTCCTGGGGACTCTGGAGTATGGTGGAAGCCATGGTGGAAGCGGCGTCGGCACTGGCAGTGGTCGCGGGGCTGTCGGTGGCTGCTGGATGATGGCGGAGGTGAGGGGGCGGCAGCTGGCTGCTACCGAAGAGGACGGTATGGTGAGAGGCTGCTGGCTTCTATCTTGGAACCCTGGACCTGTTAGGGGGCAGCTTATTTTCTGCTGGCCCATTTTCCTGCAGGAATCCGGAGGCCCCATTTGGAGACTGGGGCTGTAGACTGGGGATATGAAAGGACCAAATGCTGGAAGACCTGGAAGACCTGGGGAGTGGGAGAGGTTGGAGGATGGCCGAGGGTTGGCCTCGGGCCATTCCCCCCTCCCCCCCTTTTTGTTGGCCTATATAGGCCTTATCATGGTCACCACCCCAGCTGCTTTCTGCCTTGCAAGCCATCTCCCTCCGTCGCCTTCCGTGTGTCATCTATTCCCCCGGGTTTACTAATCTGCCTTCTGGACTGGCT
Organism: Pituophis catenifer annectens; assembly: GCF_029215685.1. NCBI lineage: Eukaryota > Metazoa > Chordata > Lepidosauria > Squamata > Colubridae > Pituophis > Pituophis catenifer. The sequence continues at coordinate 157,588,010 of NW_027256881.1, read as the reverse complement.
CTATTCCACCTATGCCCTTGATGGTGTGGAGAATGGACAGATATGATGTGGGTTCTGAGGGAGTTTGGTTTTCAACTGCCGTTTCCCTACTAGAGTGGATAGACTATTGAATCTCTCCATAGCCAACTCCATCTTGGCTAGCCATCGTGAGAGGATGGCCTGGAGAGGGCACCTTCTGAGTTTTTGTTGAAATGGCACGAGACTTCTCCCACTGTTGTGAGAGGACAGTGGAGTCTAGTTTTCCCATGTCTTGAGTTGCTGCCTCTCTGTTCCCTAGGATGTTTTAGACTATTCTATGGAACCTCAACCAGATGATATTTCACACCTCTCCCGGTTTTTGGATGCACTCGGCCGCCAAACTTCTTGTGCTGTGAGACTCCCCCCTCTCGCAGGCCTGGCTCTCCACGTTATCAAGGGCTTACCTTGATGACGGATTTTGGAATCCCGAGAGATGACATGCAGCGAAGAGGGGGTTGAGGGGTTTTTTATTTAAATTTTTAAAGAAAATTTTAAGGGGACCCGGGAGGAAGGGAGGGAATTGTAAAAGTGGACCTGGGGGGGGGTCCAGATAGCTACTGAGTGGGGTGATAGGTTGATTGGCTGCAGCAGAGGGGTCGGGAAAGAAAATTTATCCGGGGAGCAGGGGGGACGACAAGAAGGGCAATGCAATTGAAATAATGAGTGGGAGGGGCAGGTATGACGGGCGCAGGGGGCCATATCATGTGTCGGGGGTGCGCATACGCTGTTTACGAGCAATTGCGCACTCTGGCCACCAATGCACAACTCGTGGCCTGGGTTGTGCAGAGTCTCAGGCCCAGGGTCCGCGGCTGATGTTGTGTAATGCCAGGTCGGTCGTTAATAAACCCCCCTCATCTGTGATCTTATATTGGAGGGGGGTGCAGACCTGGCAGGTATTACGGAGACCTGGTTGGGCCAAGAGGGGGGGTCCCCCTCGTTGAAATGTGCCCACCAGGTTTCCGTGCATTTCATCAGCCAAGGGCCCAGGGGAGGGGTGGGGGAGTGGCGGTGATTATTAGGGAGAGTCTTTGTCCGAGGGAGACCACTGTTCCTCAGATAGCCGGATGTGAGTCCCTCTTTGTGAAGTGGGGCCGTGGGTGCAGATGGGTTTGCTGACTGCGTACCTGGCTCCCTGCCACGTGGCGGTGACCCTGCCCGAGCTATTCGACGTCATTGCCGGGGTGGCGGTGGACACCCCCAGACTTATTGTCATGGGGATTTCAACCTTCCATCCGCGGGTGAGGTGTCGGAGGTGGCTCGGGAGTTCATGGCTTCCATGATGGCCATGGACCTGACCCAGTTAGTTCAAGGCCCCACTCACATAGGGGGACACACTCTGGACTTGATTTTCGTCTCTGGTCAGTAGTTGAATGATCTTGGTAGAGAGGACTTAGATATTAAACCCTTGTCATGGACAGATCATTCGCTCCTTCACTTGGACTTTCCTACCGCTTCCCCCTGCTGCAGGGAGATGGAACCGACCAGATGGTTCCGTCCCAGGCGCCTGATGGATCCCAAAAGATTCCTGACGGAGCTTGGGCCGTTTCCTGAGACTCTGACACACGACTCGACTGAAGAGCTGGTGGCCGCCAGGGAGAGTGCGGCCGCCGGAGCTTTGGATCGCGTCGTGCCTTTGCGGCCTCTGACCTGATGCCGATCTCAATTGGCTCCTTGGTTCTCTGAGGAGCTGAGAGAGATGAAGCGTCGGAAAAGACACCTAGAGAGCATTTGGAGGACTAGTCATTCCGATTCCGACCAGACACAGGTGAGGTCTTATATCAAGACCTACCTAGTGGCGATAAAAGCGGCGAAATCTAACCATTTTTCTGCTCTTATCGCATCTGCAGAGAACCGCCTAGCCGCCCTGTTTAGGGTGACCCACTCCCTTCTTCGGGGGGGAGTGCGGGAAGATCCCTTGCAGGGTCGAGCTGAGGATTTTGTGCAATTCCTGCATGATAAAGTCGCTCGGATTCGGGAAGGCTTGGACTCCGACTGGGTGAGTCCAGGGGAGGAGACGAGGGTAGGTCTTGAGAATATTACCTGGGAGGAGTTTGATCCTGTGGCTCCCGAGGATGTGGACAGGGTTCTGGGTAGGATTAGTGCCGCCACATGTTTATTGGACCCATGTCCCTCCTGGTTGGTACTGGCCTCCTGGGAGGTTACACGAGGCTGGCTCCAGGGGATTATAACTGCTTCTCTGAGTGAGGGTGCCTTTCCTGCCACCTTGAAAGAGGTGGTGGTGAGGCCCCTCCTCAAGAAGCCTTCCCTGGACCCGGCTGAATTAGCCAACTACCGTCCGGTCTCCAACCTTTGTTTTGTGGTGAAGGTTGTTGAGAATGTGATGGCATGACAACTGCCCAGGCACCTGGATGAAGCTATTTATCTAGACCCATACCAGTCGGGTTTCAGACAGGGGTACAGCACAGAAATGGCATTGGTCGCGTTGGTGGATGATCTCTGGAGGGCTCGGGACAGGGGTTGCTCCTCTGTCCTAGTCCTATTAGATCTCTCAGTGGCTTTTGATACCATCGACCATGGTATCATGCTGCAGTGGTTGAGAGGGTTAGATATAGGGGGCAGCGTTCTGTGGTGGTTCTCCTCCTTCCTCTCCGACCACTCGCAGTTTGTGTTGGCAGGGGGGCAGAGGTCAACCTCGAGGCACTTCACATGGGGAGTGTCACAAGGGTCGGTCCTCTCACCCCTCCTATTCAACATTTATGTGAAGCCACTGGGTGAGATCATCCATGGTTTTGGGGTGAAGTGTCATCTGTACGCTGATGATACTCAGCTGTACATCTCCACCCCAGACCACCCCAACGATGCCCTTGATGTGATGTCTCGCTGCCTGGAGGCCGTGCGGGTCTGGATGGGGAGGAACAGGCTCAGACTCAACCCATCCAAGACCGAGTGGCTGTGGCTGCCGCCGTCCCGATATAGTCAGCAGGTGCCATTGTTGACTATTGGGGGTGAATCTTTGCCCCCCACAAAGAGGGCTCACAATCTGGGTATCCTCCTGGATGAACGGCTGTCTTTAGTAGAGCATATGACGGCCGTGGCCAGGGGGGCCTTTTATCAGGTTCGCCTGATTCGCCAGTTGCAGCCCTTTCTGGACCGGGACGCCTTGTGCACGGTCACTTACGCCCTTGTCACCTCCTGGCTGGACTATTGTAATGCTCTCTACATGGAGCTCCCCTTGAAGAGCATTCGGAGGCTCCAACTGGTCCAAAATGCGGCCACGCGGGTGGTTATGGGCGCAACTCGTTGTGTCCGTGTGACACCCCTCCTGCGCGAGCTGCACTGGCTCCCAGTGGTCTTCCGGGTGCGATTCAAGGTGTTGGTCATCACCTTTAAAGCGCTCCATGGCACAGGACCCAGGTACCTTCGAGACCGACTTCTGCCACCAATAGCCTCCCACCGGCCAGTTCGCTCCCACAGAGAGGGTCTCCTCAGGGTGCCATCAGCCAAGTTATGTCAGCTGGTGACACCCAGGGGGAGGGCCTTCTCTGTGGGAGCCCCAGCCCTGTGGAATGAACTGCCCCTGGAAATACGTAAGATCTCCGACCTCTGGGTGTGTCGCTGCGCACTGAAGACCCTGTTGTTCCGCCAGGCTGGGCTATCAACATAATAATTTTAAATTGGGGTATTTTAAATTTTTGGGGTTTTAAATCGGGCCAAATCTATTTAATTATTTTAATTTTTAACCACTGTTTTGTCTTGTGTTTTTAAATTGGCTGTACACCACCCTGAGTCCTTCGGGAGAAGAGCGGTATAGAAATAAAATTATTATTATTATTATTATTATTATTATTATTATTATTATTATTATTATTATTATTATTATTATTTTAAGTTAGTCTTCAGTGGAAATGTGGAAAATTTTCTAATAAGGCAAATAAAGAGATGTGAGGAGTAGGAGTGTAAAAAATTGGAAGAGAATTGGGTGGCTGTGCCAGATCAGATTCTATCTGGCACTATCAGCAGGAAGCATATTCCCAAGGATCCATCAATTCCTCCTCAAAAATTACAATAAAAAGTGCGTATTTGAAAATTATGAGTTCCAAAAAGAATGTGTAAAAAGAGTTTGAAAAAGGTGCATGTAAAAGAATGCTCAATACTTTCTGCACACAATGTAAATATTAGGAATAATTATTTTTAAGCATGTGTGTGTGTGTGTGTGTGTGTGTGTGTGTGTGTGTGTGCATATACATACATACAAACACACAAACACACATTTTATTCTCTTTTGGAGCCAGCAACAATTTGCAAAGCAAGCATAATAAGAACTAAGAATATATGCAAAATTAGAAACAGTAACTTATAGCCTGCCTGTGTGATATTTTGGCACATAGTTAGGATGCTAAATATATGCACAACTGTGAAAGGGCCCTATGCTAGCATTCAGCAAGTTACCAGTTTTGAAAATGTATTGTGATCAGTTTTTGTACAGTACAAGATAGAAATCAGCTCAGAGTTATGCAATATTCTCTGCCATTCCCCATACCTTCCTTGAGAAAACCTCTTATACAAATATTAATTCCTTGGTTTGTACAATTTCTCTACATTTCATAGTACCTTTAACAGAGAGGGGGGAAAGTACCGGTTTAAGCAATTTAATTTTATGTCATGCAAATTGTTAAATTATTCATTCTGAGCATTCAGTTCAACTGTGTATAGATACATAATTTATATTCAATAATCCAGAAAGGAAAAAATACAATTTATTTTAAAAGCTTCAGTCAGCTGGAATTGAATAAATCCATGCACAGTCTTGAGAATAAGACTCTGAGTTCTAGTCCCACCTTGGGCATAAAGTCAATTGGGTGAGTCACATTTTCTCAGACCTAGGAAGGAGGCAACAGCAAATCAGTTTGAAAAACCTTGCCCCAAAATTTCAGGGACTTCTCCAGATAGTCCCTGAGAAACAGAGACAATTGAACAGGAGAAACAAAAAAAATATTCATGGTATATGTGGACAGAATAAATCTGCATAAAAAGTATGATTGCATATTTAAAATATTCATTTTTCATAACATCATTGGAACCATAGCAAAATCATCTTCCTTATTCACTATGTCCATGTACAAATTAATTTATATATATCTGGGTGTCTAATTTGATTATAAACTCTGCATGGACCTGAAAATTGCCACTAGAAAATTGCCTGAAAATTCTGGCATTCATAGGCCAGAAAATGATCTTTTCCATCATATACTAGAGAGTGCAAAATACATATCTAATGCTCTATTATTTATTTTATTGTTACTTTTTTGAAGTGTTAAAACAGTGCAATAAAATAAATGATTATTTTATTAGATATAACACTTTTTCCAGATCTAGAAATAATTCAGTACTGGAAGAATTTATGTGCTTATTTTCTACATGCGTTGTGACATGCTGATTTACACTGTAAATGTAGCCAAAACTGCCTTGAAGCTCCAGTAGTTATCTGTAACAGGACACTATTCATGACAAGGGAAGTCTTCTACCACTATGTAATCCCTCAGTCATGTGCACTGAACTTAATGCATTTCTTGCATTAGGAAAAATCAGTTGACAGGCTAGGAAACTTACTTTTAATATAATGAAACATTTCATTCTTCTTTAATATAATGAAACATTTCATTCTTCACAAATGTTAAATCTCCACCACACAAACTTTGCAATTTCTATCCTTCAAACTAAAGGATTATACACTTAGGCTTCTCTATTTGAGTATTGCAATTTATTTATATCTAAGGAACCATAAATGTAGCTAAGATAATAGACATATCATGGATGATGATGATGATGATGATGATGATGATGATGATGATGATGAGTCACTGTTAACTCTTAACAACCACACAGATATTCTGCAAAGGGAATCTGTTCCCAACCTGATCCTTCAGGTCTTACAATGGTGTACCCATTCCCACACCATTGTAACTAAGCTCATCTACCTTGCTGGTGGTCTTCTTTTTTCTTCTACTATTCCCACTATTATCAATTTCTGCAGAGAACCAGATATTTTCTTAATGCATACAAAGAAGCATAATTTGAGCCTGATTTTTGTGCATTGAGTCAGAACTGGGTTGATTTGTTCAGCCATACATTTATTTATTTTCTTCCCTATGCTAGGCGTTCTCAACAGTTTTCTTCAGCATCAAAATTCATTGACAATTCTAAGGCTGATTACTATATCTGTTATTAATATGGTCCTTCTTTATACTTAATCTTAGTCCCATTGTTATTTTCTGTTCCTTACATTCATTGCTACGGTTTGCAGATCGTTTACATTTTCAATTTCAGCATAGTACAGGTTATATAGACGCTTCTTCCTCCAATTTTAAAGCCACATTCATCTTCTTCCATTCTAGACTCTCTGATTTTATATTCCATATATAGGTTGAATAAATAAGGGAACAATTCATAATGAGAAAAGTAAGGTGCTGCCCTTAGGCAGAAAAATCAAATGAACAGTTATAGAACAGGTGATACCTGACTCAGCAGTAATAACTGTGAGAGAGATCTAGATGATCTACTCTAGTGGACCATCACTTAAGTAGGAGCCAGCAGTGTGGTGTAGCTGCCAAAAAAGCAAATAAAGCCCTATTCTGTGTACATAGTCGGGATATTGCCCCCATAATCTAAGTCCTCATTTTATCGACCTCAGAAGGATGGAAGGCTGAGTCAACCTTGAGCTGATCAGGATCCAACTCCTGGCAGTGAGCAGCAAGTTCGCCTGCAATACTACATTCTGACCACTGTGCCACCATGGCTCTTACAATAGTAAGATTAGTATCAAGATCACAAGAAGTGATAGTTATGCTGTATAATGCACTGATGAACTGCAGCCAGGTCTGGTCACCACAAAACAAAAAACATGTGAGAACCTAGAACCTAGAAAGAGTGGAGAGAAGAGCAACAGTGATAAGGGGTCTGCAGCTAAACTATATGATGAACAGTTAGGAACTAGATATGTCTAATCTATCAAAGGACTAGATGTGATGTGATAGATATCTTTCAATATTTGACGAGCTGTCATAGAGAAGAGAAGGTGGATTTATTCTCCAAAGCACCTGAGGGCAGGACAAGAGTTAATGGGTGAAATGAGTCTAATAAGGAGAAATTAGCAGCAATTGATCAATGGAACAGCTTGCCTCCCAGAGTTATGTGTGCTCCATCACTGGAGCTGTTGAAGAAAAGATTGGATGACTATTAGTCCACTATGGAATAAGGTTTCCTCCCTTGGGCAGGGAATTGGACTAGAAGACCACCGACGTCCTTTCCATGATTTTTTGCCAACCTGGAGTCAGTCTGCTTCATCATGTTCTGTCTATACTTTGACTTCCTGGCCTGTGTATAAATTTCACATGAGGACAATGAAGTATTCAGCACATTCCATAGGTTGACATGAGAGACACGATGAGAGGCTTTTTAAATATAATCAATAAAGCACATGCTGACACCTTTTTGGTATTATTTGGTATTGTAATGGAATGCAAGAATGATTTGAGAGACAGGAGGAAGAGCTGAAGCCTAGATAAGGGTCTGTTAAATGAAACTTGCGTCTGAAGGAGGGGTGAGGTGGAGAAAGCATCCCAGAAGGGACCCTTCTCCACATCAAATATTAGTGTGTGGTCAATTCATCCTTCACTGTGTTGAGCTTTCCCATGTTCATGCTCCTTACATCCCATATTCTCACTGCTTCAGGTTTTCATTTCCTGCATGGCAACTTCAGCAGCTAGCTATTCTGAAGACTCTAATTTAGCCATGTCACAAACACCATTAGTTCTCTGAAAGATCCCCAGCACTTCCTCAGTAGTATGGTGAGTGCCATCCGACCAGGATATCAACATTTATATCATCAATCCATCACTTTATATTTTCTATCTATGTAGTTTTGTTGGTAAATTATAGGAGTAGTTTTTGCCTTGAATATATGAATGGATGATTCCACCATTGTGACTAAGATCACTAAGAGTATATGAGGAAGCACATACAGACCTCAGCACAAAGGTTGAGTTTTATCTCTAATATCCATCCTGTCCTTATCTCACTTCTGGGAGGTCTCAAGGAGTTCTATTCATGTATATTTAAAAAGATAAAGGTAAAAGTTCCCCTCGCACATATGTGCTAGTTGTTCCCGACTCTAGGGGGCGGTGCCCATCTCTGTTTCAAAGCCAACGCTGTCCGAAGATATCTCCATGGTCATGTGGCCGAAGAGGTTGTAGAAAAAATGCTTTTAAAAGCCTCTGATCATCCCAGATGAGCCGCACGATCATCAGAGGCTTTTTTTTTTTACTTTTAAAAGCATTTTTTCAGCCAAAGAGGTTGTAGAAAAAATGCTTTAAAAAAAAAAAAGCCTCTGATGATTGCACGGCTCAGCTGGGCAATGGGGGGGGCAGGGATTTTTGCTACCACTTCCAGTTCTCCGAACCACCCGCCTCCATCGCTACCGGATCAGGCGATCCAGTCCAAACCGGGAGCATTTCATCCCTGAAACAAACCACAACATGACCTGGAAAAATATCCACTCTACATCATAGGGAAGAAGAGAAGAAAATTGTTATTGGACTCCAAAGAAGCCTTTACTTTACAGGAGATCCAGAACCAGTGGCTGCCTGACAAGTACATAATGGGCTAAAGTAAAAGATAGGGTGGACAACCCAAACCCTACATGCTGTAATTCACCATCATAGCTACACATAGTACATTGAACTTGGTATGGTGGCTTCTACAGCTCCAACCGTGGTGAAAGTAGGACCTGAGGAATGTCCTTTCCTTGGGTAAACATAGACACCCGCCCCACAAGATGCTAACTATAACCAATAGGTGAGCAGCTCCATGACTAGTGGGATCTTATTCTTAACAGCAAAAGAAGATAATTGAACTGGCTTCAAGCACTATGCTTTTCGTGTTTTTATATAATGTTTAGTAACTCCACTTCACCCTGTTTCTTTTATTTATTTATACATTCTTGCAGCATTTCATGGATTGTAAGTAGCACTTTTGTTGCAGTTACTTTGGTCTTCTGTACACTTTTCATGACTTTTTGTTCTTGACGTCTGGCAAATTCTTCTGATCTTTCAATAATGTAGCCTTACTTGCTATTTTTGCTTTCAGCATTTTTGTTGTTTTTGGGATTGTCCTTGAGGGACAGAAGAACAAACCCTGAATGAAATAGTTTCCAAAAGGCCATAGAATTGCAACAGTCTACCAATTATCAGATTTTATCACACTTGGTTGGAAAATATGAGAAACTGGGCAGCTGTTTAACGCCAACTAAGCAGAACTTAGGGATGCATTTAAAAACTCAAAGTATCAAAGCAAGTGAAGTTATTGAACACTGAGAAAACTGTTCCAAACAGTTGCTCACACTTGATATTTCTTTTTCATAAAATGTCAGTTACATTTGGCATGGTCAGTCCTATGTACATATACACTATATTGTATATATACACATACATGCTAATCAGTAAATGATTACTTTTTCCCCTGTTGCTACTTCCCATCTCTATCTTGTTCTAGACCATGGCAGCTTACCTTATTAGAGTGGTGGGTGACCCAAATCCTATAAGCCAGGGCTTGTCCTCTTACCTATTTGCATCATTTCCACCATAAAGGAGAAATGTTTGGGGCAAAGGGCAAATATTTCAACCTTTAAAACCCTTCATGGCATGGGGTTGGTTTCTCTGAGGGACTGCCTCTCCCCAGTCACATCTGCCTGTTCCATTAGATCCAGCAGGAAGGGCATGCTGTGGATCCTGTCTGCAAGGAAATTACACTTGGTGGGCCCAGGAGGCAGGTTTTGTCTTCCATGCCACTTGCCCTCCAGAACATTCTTCCTCCTGAAATGAGGCTAGTTCCATCTTTGCTGGTTGTGGCATCAGGCCTGGGAGCACCAGGGGACTAAAACCCTGAGACAGCTCCACTGTGAACAACTCTCTCTTGCATTTATTTATTTATTTATTTATTTATTTATTTATTTATTTATTTATTTATTTATTTGCATTTCTATGCCGCCCCACTCCCAAGGGACTCTGGGTGGCTAATTTCTCAGTTTTTACATTTTAATCTTGACTTTTTAATATATACTTTGTTTTAATTAATTGTTGTACACCACTCAGAATCGCTTTTTGTGAGATGGGCAGTTATATAAATTTGATAAATAGATCAAATTTGATACATTTGGCTAATGGTGGGTTGCTACCGATCCACGCATCCACGCATACTCTTGGCCATGAGCAAAGAGGTAGCGATGGGATTTGAAACCCATTACTGCATGTGGCTATAACTACCTCTATATTATCCATGGATTGAACATCAGAATCATACTTACTGAATTGTCACAGTTTCTAGGACAATCACACATTTCCTTCCTTGCAAAAGGTTTATTAAGGTGGGATTAATTACAATTATCCTTAAAATAAGAGCCATGTATCATAGGTATTTAACGCCCCAAAAATGCATGTTGGAAGTGCCAAGTGCCAATTTTATCATCTCTGGTGGACTTGTGACAAAGCCAAGAAATACTGAAGTCAGATTTTTATTTTAATTCAGTAGAAAGAATGGGATAGTGATGGTGGTGGAGTTGGCTGAGATGGCAAAATTGACTGTTTTAATTAAAGAGAAGATTTTTTCTAGTTTTTGTTTCTACTTGGAAACCACTTCTGGACTTTGTGCTTGGAACTGAAAAAAATAAAACTTTGATTTTAGATTTTTAAGACTAGAATGACTTTGTAATAGAAAGACCTTGAAATAATCAGAAATGTGAAGCAAAAAGTTGAGGCTAAAACTGTTTTTGTACTGTATTGCTGAAGTCACTATTTTTTTTCTTTTCTATTTTTTTCTCTATGTCTTTCCTCTTTAAAATCTCTAATTTTTGTTTTTATTTCTATAATAAACTTTAATACAATATTAATTAAGAAATGCACATTTCCCTCCTTGCTGGCAATGTATAGTAATGTTCATTGCCCTGAAATTTTCAAAAACCGTATTAAAAACTTAACAGATATAATTTCCTATTTATTACTCAAATGTTTGGTTTCAGAGTACATGTAACACGACATAGTTAATCCTGAGTAGCTTTATATGAACTTTTAAATTTATTTAATTTGGAATGGGAACTAAAACCTCAAAGAGAAATCTGGCATGAACCCAACTTTGCAAACAGGATCTGAATCCAAATTGGATTCAAGCCCTGTATTTTCAGACACAGCACTGCATTGCCAAAGTTATCTCCTTAATTTTCCTTCCCTTTCTCCATTATTAGAATGCTCACAGCCATGTCGGATAAAAGAAAGACTTTTCCCTCTCTCGACTTTTCTCCACATATATTTTTGCTTTGTGCTCACCTACTGCAGTTCTTAAACATCACACAGTATAATATTGCCAGATTATTTGTGAACCTTTATTGTGAGAAAATAAGGAACTTCACTTTCAGCTTCTCTCATTTCATTAATTTTGATTAAACACTAAAATGCTAATTCACAAAACAATGGCCTTACAAGGGTGTAAGTAACAAGTAACTTGTAGTAACAAAGCGTGCTCAGTTTTGAGAGGAACTCCTAGACTCAATTAATAGCAATTAGGAAAGATTCATACCAGTATTGTCTGCTCCTCCTACAGTTTTAGTGCTTTTATTACATTTTTTTTTTAATTGTGTAAATAATTTATATTGGTGCCCATCTCACAACAGTTAAGTCTGGGTAGAGTAGAAAGATTTTGTATATCCCCCATAGCCTCTGGAGTAAGTGTAGATCTTATGCCTACGTACCAGGGGTGGGTTCTAAATTTTTTTACTACTGGTTCTGTGGGCATGGCTTATTTTGTGGGCGTGGCTTGGAGATCATGTAATTGGATGGGTGTGGCTAGCTGGTCATGTGACCGGGTGGCCATGGCTATGTGTATAGGGACTACTCAGAGGGCTGAAAAAAGTCATTTCTGACATGTCCTCGCACTTTTGACTGGTCCTCACATTTATGACCATCCTCACATTTATGCCCGTGCAGCATTCTTAACAACCATGTCACTCATTTCACAACTGCTTCTCTTCACCATGGTGACAAGATAGGGCAAAAACGTAAAATGTGAGGACACTTGGAAGTTCGAAGACTGGTCAAAAGTGTGAGGACCAGTCAAAAATAACTTTTTCAGCCCTCTGAGTAGTCCATGTGCACAAAAGGACTACCCAGAGGGCTGAAAAAAGTCATTTCTGACAGGTCCTCGCACTTTTGACTGGTCTTCGCACTTATGACTGGTCATCATTTATGCCCATTGTAGCATTCTTAACAATCGTGTCACTCATTTCACAACTGCTTCTCTTCACCATGGTGACAAGATAGGGCAAAAACGTAAAATGTGAGGACAGTCCTAAGTTCGAGGACTGGTCAAAAGTGCGAGGACCAGTCAAAATACCTTTTTCAGCCCTCTGAGTAGTCCATATGCATAAAAGGATATAGCAATAGAGAGGGATGAAGGAAGGGAAGGGAAATTAGAGTAGGAGTGAGGGTAAGAGAGGGAGGAAGAAAGGAGAAGAGAAAGGAAGAGGAAGTAGGGAGGAGAAGAAGAGTGGGGAAGAAAAAGTAAGAAGGAAAGAAAAGAGAGAGGTGGTAGGTTTGAGGAGAAAGATTGCTGTACAATAAAAAAGATGAAAGGGAAGAAAGCGAACCCCAAACAAATATGAAGATATTAAGATAAAGAATGAATTGTTAAACTTTAAAGAATAAAAAAGAACAAATATGAATAAATAGCAGTAATTAGAAACACACATACAAACATACAATGTATTTTCTTTGAACAGAGTATTTGGCCGGTTCACAAATTTAAACAGTATTTAGTCATTTCAATTAAATTTACAATTTCTATATTTCCTTTTTGCCATATTTATTCCTCATCTATTTTTTAAAAAAAACCAATATTACCCTTCATCCTCATCTCTAATCTTAATCAAATTCAATTTTTCCCTTCTATTCTATATTATACCCCTTCCCATTGTCATCTATTTTTATATCCATCCTCACATTGGTTAATTATGTAATATTACAGTTGTTTAATACAAATTCAACATTTTAATATAAATCAATTAGTTATATAACTATCTTTTTTGTATATTAATCAATATGAACATGAATATTCCAATTATTTCCATGCAATCCAATTTCTTACAAATCAATTAATTATGTTGGAAGAAATCTCCTTCTGGGTTCTGCTCCAAGTGGGGAAAAAGACACTAGAAACATGGAGACTGCTTGGAAAGATTGTTTAATGGTGGACAGGATCACATAGCTTGAGTTCCTGAACAGAAAAGAAACAAGAGAGGAATACAGCGAGTCCACGGGTTTTTATGCTCTTTCTGGCTTTGCATTTCTTGGGGCCCCCAAGAGTATCCTGATTGGTTGTCAGACTCCCAGGGGGTTGGGGTCTTAGCTAGCCTTGCTGGCTGATGGTCACATGTGCTTCCCAGGTCACATGCTTCCCAGGTCACATATGGTGAGTTTCTGCTGCTATTGTGTAGAGGACTAATTCCATCCTTGTTGGATCTTTGGCAATTCCTACTATGGCTCTGCCTGAAGGAGGTAGATCTCTGTTATGTAGAATAGACTGGCCCAGGCCTTAATGGCCCATTAACAAAGGGTGGGGGCAGGAAGATGGGAGCTGCTTCAAAACATACTTATCCATTTCTCATCCAGGGAAATAAAATATTCTGCCTTTTTCATATTTCCTAAAATATTTCCAGGAAAGGAGTGGGTGCTAACCTCCTACAATTATATTTACCAATAATAATAAACCAAATAATTTCCCCCATATATTCCTCCAAACCACAACTTAACCATTTCTGCTTTCAACACAATATACAATTAATAGTATCTCAATTATTACAATGCCCTAGTTAAATAGAGCTTTTTTTCTTTTGTGTTTTAAAATTTTGAACTCTCCTCTTTTGCCCTAAATTTCCCATTGTTTGCAGTTTTGCACCTACCTTTTTTGGTGAGGAAAAAGAAAAAGAAATCTCTCTCTGCCTCATTTTGTCACGTTGCAGCAAAGACCCGGCTTTACTTTCAGTTTCGTTTTTTCAGCATAGCTAGGGGGAAAAAAATCTGCTCCAGCACTCTTTGCAGAGCCCTGCGCAAAACAGCTGAGAGCAAATCAGCTGAGAGTCGGGAGGCCGATCTAATCAACTTGTGCTAATTAACCTATGCTGAAAGGGGCTGTTTTTTCTATTTTTGCAGGCACTGGTCTACTCATTTGTTTTCTTTTAACACTGATCAGCTGTAGGGTGGCCCTTTGAAGCCCCGCGGCAAGATTTTAAACAGTTTTTTTCCCTCTAGCCATCAGCTGGGACTCAGGAGGCAGCAATAGATTGGGAGTGGGTGGGGTAAGTGAATAGCGACCGGGCCGGGAACCGGTTCGGGGGCGTGGCCAGCCAATCTTATTACCGGTTCTCCGAACTATTAAAAAAATTTTACTACTGGTTCTTGAGAACCAGTGCGAACCAGGAGCAACCCACCACTGCTAGTACTCACATACTTGCTCCAGTGATGCAAAACAGGGCAAAGAATCTGAAGTCTTTCAGATGTTGTTAAATTTCACTTCTCCTCAATATCTACCTTCATGTCTGGTAAAGGATTCTGGAAGTAGCATAGAGAAAATTAATAGTTCCCTACATCTAACTGAATTGTAGGGCTGCCATAAAGGAAGAGCTAATGTGTAGAACATGTATTATAGTCGGAGCAGAAACCCCAGCTTGTATCTGGAAAGACCAGGCTGGGGAAGATTGGGATAGAGGAGAGAAGTAAGGAATGAGCCTCCCTATGAAAATCTCGCTAGACAGTCTGGATGGAGACATTGTAAATATAAACATTATTTACCTGAACTGCATTTATTTGCATAAAATTAAATCAATTGTATGATCACTACATTCAATGATTGACATTGCTATAGGATACCCATGTTACTCTACAATAGTCAAAACTCAGAAGCTTGAAAATAAGTAACATGGTGTGCATGGTAGTAGACTCTACTAAAGTCATTTGCAACCTGAAGTCCCTGGATAACATTTTTGTGGATTTCAGAATTCCTTCCAAATTATGACAATTTGAATTACCATTTGTCAATGGCTATTTTGAATGAAGAAATATAAAGAAATTGCTGTAGAATGTTTAATATAAACTCCATAAGTGAACACCCTTCCCAAACAAATAGTAAAGCCTCAAAATGTCTTACTTTAAATTCAATAAAAATTGAACTTGTTGAACCAGCACACAGGTTGCAAATGACTTTAGTAGAGTGTGTGAATGACAGAATGTGTCCCTATATCATCCCTTAACCATTCTGTTAGAACAATTCTTTGAGATTACCATAAAGGAATCTGAGTCTACTGGATGCTTCTTTTCAAACTGTTTCCAGATTTCAATCACAAAGCTCATACTTCATTGTTAACACATTGATATAGGCTAATAGCCAGAGCTAAAAGTGCCACTAGATGTGACATCTCTGAAAAAAAAATAAACATATCAATCTTTTCTCTAGGAAAACATCCTTATTATTGCAAGATTCCAAGTATTGTCATTTCTTAATATTGACCTGGCTTCAGAACTCATGATTGGAAGCAAACACCTGTGTGTTCTGTTCCATTGGTACAGAACTGTTGCCGCAAGATATCACTTGTAATTTCTGTTATTAGTTATATGAGTTATTTTGCAAGTGGCAGAACATTTATGGAGTTGGCTTCAGTAAAATGTCAAAAGCAAAACAAAACTTTGTTGAATAGAAAAGCCTTTTCTCCTGCAGAAGATGACCTTTACTTTGAGTCCTCTGAGTATACAATAGGTACCGTAGTTGCTCTCTAGATTTCAATGTACAAATCAAGAAAGTAGCCACCTTAAACTTATCCATTTCAAAGTGGAATAGATTGTAATAAAAGGCTTGATAATGACTTGATAATATTTATGAAAAAAATGTTTAAATATATTTTTGACATCTCTGTACGATTTCATACAAATTGTCAACAAGTGAAGAGCTGTCAAACAAAACACATTAAGTTCATCCAATCTGAAAAAGTCTCCATATATTGAAGGAGGAATGTGTCCAACTTTCAAATAATCCCCAGTCCCAAAGAATCCTCAGTCTCCAATTCCTCAGGCTTCATCTGCTTTTAAGGTTGCAATTTTGGCTATCCCAAAGCTAGTGAGATGAAGATGTCAAACAGGAATGCAAATTAAAATATGCAAAAATAAGGTGAGACAATCCCATATCCCATACAGCAGTGATGCCCTCACTGTATTTAGTGAATATTTGATGGTACTTGTTGAAGCATTACATAATTGGGGAGCATCCGAGTACCGTTTAGTCTTAGCCCAAACCATTCCTAAAAGCGCACTTAAAATTAATCTAAGGAGGCAGGAGGAATGTTTGTGGATCCTGTTGACCAAAAAGCTTCATTTGGTGGATCCAGGCAAGAGCCTTTCTGCTATGTCACCTGCCATCAAGAACATCATTCCTCCTGAGGTGAAATTTGCCTCTTGCCATCCTGGAAGGCCCTTAAAACGTAGTTCTGCCATCAGGCCTGGGGATCCCATGGAATCATGGAGTCCTTTAAATGGTTGCCTACATATAAATTTAGAATGTACTCTCCACATCTTTTTGTTATTATAGGGTTTTTTTAACCATTTTAATTTAATTTTAATTGTTTTAATTTGTTGATTGTTGGCTTTTAATTGTGTCTGGCACCCAGATCACAAGTATACCAGTGGTAGGTTGCCCCCGGTTCAGACCTGTTCGCAAGAACCGGCAGTAAAACTGGCAGGAGGCTCCGCCCACTGACCCCATTGTCATCATAGGTGATCTGCGCAGAAGCATAGTGCAGAAGCATCGTGCGGGCGTGATGCAAACTGGTAGTAAAGGTAAGTAGAACCCACCCCTGAAGTATACGATGGGTGGCTATATAAATTTAATAAATCAGTAAATAAAACCTGAAAATCTAGCTGAGATTCTATAAAAATTGTCTATATTTCTTAAACACTTTACGCTATTCTGTAATGCTGGACATAAAGTTATTGTCGAGTGTCAAACAACCCCTCGACACAATATCCTGGGGAATATGAAACACCTGAACATGAGCATCTGTGCAGATCCAGAATGAGATGGAACAGACCCGGAAGAACACACACGGTGGAGGGGGTGTTATAGCATGTAGGATGGCACTGTGATATTAGGTGATGGACGGTATAAGGGAAAAGGGGGGGGGGAATAAATCCATCAACGTCAAACAGATCCCAATGACAGGAGAAGATAATAAAAAACCCGGAAGTATGGGCGACCTGTAGGTAGCCAGAATGGGATAAGCAGCGCGGTTACTTTAAATTTGTAATAGAGCAAAGGAAGGGCTTGAAGGGCGTTCTATAAAGCCGGAGGCATGGGAGAAACAGTCGTCTCCAACTTTGCTTCTCACCAAAGAACTTCAGCGCTTACTGTTTGACCATCGTGTAAGCTATGATTAAACCGGATAGATTCCTCTTCTGAGCATGAGTGTGTGTATTTATCCGGTGCAGCACAGGTGGTTCCAAGTGGAGCTGACAGTTATGGCAACCTAGAAATCATTATTTTGTTTTGCTCAGTTAGGAAAGGAAATTCAAAAAGAAGACTGTATTTTAACGAGGATATGTTGAGAGACAAAACACTGAATTAGAAGGTAGAAAAATATCCTGCTTTGAGTGGTTAAACAGGGTTAATCCACTGTGGTTGTGTTCACATTAAACACTTCTTAATGCTTTAGCCAATTAACCCAGCACTTTGCACAACAGACTGAATCATAAATTAACCACGTTGTCTGAATTTGCCTGGTAGTATTTTTTCATTCAGTGCAACACATCCTTCTTTCCTTCACTGTTTACTTTTGCCTTTCATTTTATTTGGATATTCTACAGCCTTTAGAATCCCAGGAGAAAAAGGATTAAATTGCTGTTGAAACTGTTCTTGATCTTTTAATCTCAGATAGTCTTTTTAAGCTAGAAGCTTATCTGAGGAAAAATAAATAAATTACATTCTTATTCTGAATATATTTTTAACATTATTCTGTATTCTTGGGATGATAACACTTTATAGTCATTTAAAAACAATTTTTCTCATATTTTTAATTATGTTTAATTATATTGGATCCTGGATCAATGTTCTTCATATGAGAGTGTCTATTCTTGAGATTGGTGATCTTCTTGTTTAAACTTTAGGTCTGACAAGAATGAATTTAGTAATATACCTGCTTTGTTTATTTGTTTGTTTGTTTGTTTATAACATTTATTAGCTGTCCATTTTGCCACCAGGTAACTCTGGTCAACTTACAATAATAAAAGATAAATATATACATATATTAAAAACATAAATAAATGAATACAGCAACCCCAACCTTCATAAACTACTTTGCTGGTCAGTAACCCTTTTATGTTAGGGCGTGAGGAAGCGACAGGCTGCGACGGCTGGTAGGCGGCCATGGCCGGGTAGCAGATTATGTCATGCGTCTTTCCGAGTGGGCAGACGTGCATCTCACCCTCATCTGGAATATAAGTACCAGGTTGGCAATAGTTGAAGTGATTGTACTTGCAAAGAGTATCAAATTGACAGCCAAATTCACAAATGCTTTGGAAATATGTCCCGAATTTATAGAGAAAAATGTTAAGCTACATGGACAATTACGACAAATAACCAAGCAAGGATTAGAAATTGAACATGTACCTATTACCCTTCCAAACATTTCCTCTCTGCAGAAAAGATGTTTGCTGGTGTGGAGTTAACGTCTGATGGGGTAATCTGGTTAAAAGAAGAAATGAAACCTTCACAAATGATTTGGTTCTAGCTTTTGGGCAAAGAAGAATCAGCACTTGATTGCTTCGTAATAGTAAATAAGGGGAGATTTTCCAGTATTTGTCTAAATGAAGAGATCTTGCAATGAGGGTTTAGCAAGACAGTCGGTATTGAAGGGTTGGCTCATGAATCCCAGATAGTGGAAGCTTCACAAAAGGCTACTTCAAGCAGAAATGAAAGCTGTGGAAAAAAAGAAAGGAATCTGGAAAGAATAGACATTCATTGAAAAGCCATTCATTGAACACATAAGCAATTATAAATTTATCCAAAAATTAAAGCAGTTTGCAACATGGTTGAGAATCCGGTTATGAAAACAATTGCTTGGAGTACCCTAAATGGAGCAGGGAGTAGCATTGTGTTAGTTTCTGTGAAAATGATGTAACTAAGTTCTTAAAAAGATGAAAACATCTGATATCTATGTTTTAAGAAAATTGCATATACAATACACATAATTATTGTTAAAAGTTTTAATCTATTAAGCTTTTTCACAAGGAAGAACACTCTTTAGACTGTCTAACTCTCCCAGAGGAAAAAGCACAAAATATAATGTAAATATAAAGGAAATATGGAATTACTGGTGATGTATTTTACAAAGATTGCATGCAACAGGGCAAAAAAAAAAAAAAAAAAACCAAACAAGGACTGGTCTCCATTATTACATTTTGTGCAAAAAAAATTGGCCAGTTTTTTTATGATAGGGCAGCCATAATGCTGATGTTTGACCTTTGGCAACATTATACGTGTGTCTAGATGCTGAATTTGGCTTCATTTGGGAGACTGCTTTCTGGCTTCAGTTTATGACGGCAGAATTATTTAATGCTCTTGTGACAAATTGTCTGATTTAGGTTCATACTGGCATTGGTTGGAGATGATTAGCTAATAATTATGCAAATTAGCCCCATAAACATTGTGGATTTTGTGCTGTCTGTTCTAGAGGTGATTCTTAATGGATATCAAGATACTACCCACATTCTATAAATACCAAAGTGTAGTAATTGCAATTCTTGGTTCGTTGCTCCTATAACTATACCAGGTTTCTTTCAGAAAAGGTAGAAATTATACCAGCCAAACTATCTTATCTGTACATACTGTGTGCTCTCTGTGGTCTGTGTCCGTGTGGCTTCATTCCTTTGTTCTGTTCATTTCTCTTTACTTCGTGATGCCACATGGAAGAATTAAATGCAGCTGCCTGTATAATAATTTGTTTATCAAAGAGAATAGCTAATTTCAGAGAGACCAATGTGTTCAAGAGTCAGTATTACTGCTTATGTTTTATAGACCTTCTAACATTTTAAGTGACGAAGAAGGAAATGACATTGAAATTATGGACTTGTGCTCAAGGCAAGTTTGTGTTATTTGAATGTAAAGATTAATTGACTGGATCATAAGATGTGATCATATGAATAGATTTACTTTGGTAGAACATTATGTATTACTTTGTGTTCTGCACCACTTATTTATTTATATGCTTAACTAGCACTTGACAACATTTTGAATGGTCTTGCCAATGTAGGTAATATAGAGAGAGACTATATCTACATTGAGAATTAAATCTTATAGAAATATTTTTTTTGCTGATCTGTATTGTCTTAAAATTATTTTAATACAAAGAAATAAATATCAATATATGAAATGCAGTTCTTCAATCCCCCTAATATAGTTATTTTTCCTTGTAACTTTAGTTATACCAGTAGTAATTTTAATATTAGTAGAAAGACAACTCTGCCTGCATTCACGCTCCAAATTAAATAAAGTAGGGTTAGCTAATTTTGTGTAAAATTAGACATTGTGGGTTATGAACTGTTTGATGGTTTAGTGCAGTAAGTAAAGTTAGCTTGTGGCTTATTCAACAAACCGTGTTTAAGGGATCTGTGCTCAACAAGCTTGCTCTTGTGCTTAAAGGCACCCGGCTAGAAAATGAGAGATTGTGAGTTCTAGTCCTGTCTTAGGCATGAGACCCAGTTGGGTGACATTTTGGGCCAGTCATTCTCTAGTCACTGAGACAGAGAGAGTGACTACCTCAAGGTCACCCAGCTGGCTTTGTGCCTGGGGCGGGACTAAAACCCACAATCTCCAGTTAACCACTATGCCCAAGTGGCTCTCTTGGGTATAATATGCCCAATGTATTTTTCTTTTCTTTTTTTTTTTGTAAATATTTTTTATTTATTTTTTCAAATTTAAACATAAAAACAAAACTTTCAAGAGCAAAAATCTCGATCTGGTCATAGATGGTTACCACGCTTACATTCCTTTCACAAGCTCAATTCACAATTTCCATTACATCTTTTATAAATAAACAAAAAAAGATAAAAAAGAAGATAAAAAAGAAATTCAAAACTTAAGAAAAAACCAATTTTACCTCAAATTTAACATTTTCATCTATATAAATCCATTATATCTATCCAAAATTAGTTTCAAATTCACTTTCACTCATTTTTACATCTGCATAACAATTCTAAACATATCTTTATTCTTCTTTACCTTATATCTTATACAAGTCATATCAAAATAATTTTTACAATATTCTAACCTCTTGTTAAGTGTTTACCTTACAATTTTTTTTATTGAAAAAGTTTTTCAAATACAAGTTTTTCCCCCCTTTCCCCCCCCTCCCCCCTCCTCCCTAACCCCCCTCCCCCTCCCCTCTCCCCATGGCTTCTTCAAAACAAAATCATTAATATCAAGTTGAAAAATACTTTACCATCCTTCTGCACCACCCCCACATGTTGACCATTTCTTTCTAACATTGTTATTATATCCCCCTTATACTATACATTTCAAAACAATCTTCAGCTATAAAATTTTATAATAATTCCTAATTTAGCATTTATTCAACTCATAATCTACCCATTTCCTCCACCCCCATACATATATCTCTTAATTCAAATCTTTTACATATATTTATATCTAAACATAACATCCCTTTTACTAAGCTAAACAATCAGTAATCGTATATAAAAAACCTGGTTTTTTATATACAACAACATTTATTACTGATGGGGGCAGATGGTAATCGAAGATACTGATACTGAATATACTGTTGGAAACAGAACTTGATGTTACCCTAATATGGGCGATGGAATTAACAATCTAGCTGAAAGACATTACAGAAGATATTATATGGATTACAAATTTAAAGTCATTTGAGGATTCTGTTTATATATGGAAATATTTTTTAGTGGTGTGGTGTGGGCAGAAGAACGAAGATATTAAAATATCACGTATGGTAGACCTGTTTACCTTACAATTTTATCACCATTTATTCTTAGTTTCAATTCAATACCACTCCATTTTTATTATATTTTATAAAACAACATTTTGTCTAATTTTAATCCTTGGACCCTTATCCTCAAATCAGTTTACCTTAGTTTTTTTTTTCTCCCAGTTTACATATTACACAGATTTCTCACAAAGGCATATTCTATTTACTCCAATTTCTAATATATTTTCCACTATATCTCCCTCTAATATTTAACTATCTTCCAGCTTGTTCTATTTGATTAATTCTCAGCTTGATCCCCTCCAAAACACCAACTATTTAGTTGATTTCAGAATAGTTCCTCAATCTCCTCCAACTCTCCTCCTATTTGTTTGACTGTTTCCAGCATTTTGTGGGCTGATTTCCAGCATAGTATCCTCCTTAACTCCCTCCATTGTTTGGCTGATTTCCAGCATAGTCTCCTCCAACTCTCCTCCTATTTGTTTGGCTGTTTCCAGCATTTTGAATTAATTTCCAACATATTTCCACCGAGTCTCAAACTCTTATCTAGTTAGTATCCATCCCACACATTTTAACTGTAATATAATTATCTGTTTTATATCATTTTTCCATCCTGCTCTTTCAATTTAAATCTCAGTATATTTCATAATGGTCATCATTTCCAACTTGTATTACCTTAATTCAAGACTAATCACTAGCATCTGTGTATCTTGTATTTTGTTCAATCAATCCTTATTCATCAGTTTAACATTTGTTAAATGTACCTCAAGGTCACCCAGCTGGCTTTGTGCCTGGGGCGGGACTATAATTCACAATCTCCAGTTAACTACTATACCCGAGTGGCTCTCTTGGGTATAATATGCCCAATGCATTTTTCATTGTCTTTAGGGATCCGGTTCTCTCATTCTTCTCATAGAATGTGTTTAAAGTGTGTTATTCAATTAAAAACACTCTTCAGATCTGAATGATGACTTAAAGAGATCTTATGAGTATTAAAAACCTGTCTTAAGTGTAACCAGTGGTGGGTTCCTCCCGGTTCGGCCCGGTTCAGCCGAGCCAGTAGTGGTGATGATACGATGTCACCGAACCGGTTCTCTTTGTTCAGGAGCTGGACCCTCCCGCTCGCCCCCTCATTATTCTTATCTTTTATTTGGCACCGCCCCCAATCTATTTGCTGCCTTCCGAGTCCCAGCTGATCGGCTAGAAGGAAAAAAACTTTTTAAACTCTTGCCGTGGGGCTTCAAAGGGCCGCCCTACAGCTGATCAGTGTTAAAAGGCAGTGTGGTGGTAGACCGGTGCCTCCAAAAACAAATGAGTAGGCTGGTGCCTCCAAAAACAAATGGATAGACCGGAACACTCCAAGAATAAATGGGTACAGCTCTGCAAGCAGTTAAAAGCCTGGTAGATCAGTACCTCTGCTAAATCCTAAAGAATTGTCACATGACCATCAAGCCATGCCCATAAAATAAGCCACGCCCACAGAACCGGTAGTAAAAAAAATTAGAACCCACCCCTGAGTGTAACCCTTTTAGGTTGGCCTGCATTAGTAATCATAAAACCAGCAAGAGAAGCAGGAGCCGTCAAAAAATTGACATACTTTTCATAGTATAATTGTAAGATGGTTCTGATAAATTTGCATAGGCATTCATAGGGAACAATAAAGTGATAAACTACTGAACTACTGTCTGTTAAACTACTGAAGTTTGCAGATGACACAACAGTGATCGGTCTCATTTGAGACAATGATGAATCCGCATACAGACGGGAGGTTGAACAACTAGCCTTGTGGTGCGACCGGAACAATCTGGAACTGAACACACTCAAAACCCTAGAAATGGTGGTGGACTTTAGGAGAAACCTTTCCATACTTCCACCTCTCACAATACTAGACAACACAGTATCAACAGTAGGGACCTTCAAATTTCTAGGTTCTACCATATTACAAGATCTAAAATGGACAACTAACATCAAAACGTCATCAAAAAAGCACAACAAAGAATGTTCTTTCTGCGCCAATTCAGAAAGCTCAAACTGCCCAAGGAGCTGCTGATACAGTTCTACAGACGAATTATTGAGTCTGCCATCTGCACCTCCATAACTGTCTGGTTTGATTCTGCAACCCAACAAAACAGACATAGACTTCAGAGGATAATTAGAACTGCAGAAAAAATAATTGCTACCAACCTGCCTTCCATTGAGGACCTGTATACTGCACGAGTCAAAAAGAGGGCTATGAAAATATTTACAGACCCCTCGCATCCTGGACATAAACTGTTTCAACTCCTACCCTCAAAACAACGCTATAGAGCACTGCACACCAGAACAACTAGACACAAGAACAGTTTTTTCCCGAACGCCATTACACTGCTAAACAAATAATTCCCTCAACACTGTCAAACTATTTACTAAGTCTGCACTACTATTAATCTTCTCATCGTTCCCACCATCCATCTCCTTCCACTTATGACTGTATGACTGTAATTTTGTTGCTTGTATCCTTATGATTTATATTGATATTGTTTCCTGATTGCTTATTTGTACCCTATGACTATCATTACGTGTTGAACCTTATGATTCTTGATGAACATATCTTTTCTTTTATGTACACTGAGAGCATATTGCCTGTGTGTCCAATCACACTTGGCCAATAAAAAATTCTATTCTGTTCTGTTCTGTTCTGTTCTATAAGATAAGATAAGATAAGATAAGATAAGATAAGATAAGATAAGATAAGATAAGATAAGATAAGATACTCAGCTTGACCACTAGCACACACACACAAAAACCCCAATCATTACTGAGGGAAACAATTAAAACTTATATGGAAGAATTGAATTTAATAGACTTCTGGTGTTTAAAATATTCAACTAAAAATAAATATGCATTTTGTTCAAGCGTGCACCAGAATTGTTTTAGGCTTGATTTTTTTAAATATCATTGATTTAAATCACCAAATTCAAGAATGTAATATTGATGTTTGTTATGCATACAATCATAGTGTTGCTGTTGTTAGTTGCAAAGTCATGTCCGACCCATTACGACCCCATGGACAACATTCCTCCAGGCCTTCCTGTCCTCTACCATCCCCTGGAGTCCATTTAAGCTCACACCTACTGCTTCAGTGACTCCATCCAGCCACCTCATTCTCTGTCGTCCCATTCTTCTTTTGCCCTCAATCTTTCCCAGCATTAGGCTCTTTTGCAGTGAGTCATTCCTTCTTCTTTTTTTTTTTAAAAAAATAATCTTTATTTCCATTAATAGTTAAAAGGAAGACAAAAAACAGAAAAAAGTCAGAACAAGACAAAACAAAAAGAAAAAAACAAAAACAAAAAAACCATAAGATAATATAAACAATACATTGGTAAACCAATATTTAACTTAAATCTATACAATAATAAATTCATAATAGAGTCCAGAGGAGACAGGACAACCTATTTTGTACTTATAAACTAATCAAATCTATCCAACTTCACTCTACATATGCAATACAGTATTTTCAATATATACAATGCCTGCTTCTATTAATCAGACTGCTGTCTTCTTTTCAACCAAAGATACCATTTTTCCCAAGAAAGACATGTTGAGGTTTGATCTCTGTCTTTCAACTTTTTCGTCAGTCTATCTGCTTCTGCACAGTCCAGTATCTTTTTTATTATTGCTTCATCCGGCGGGATATATTTATCTTTCCAGAACTGCGCAAATATTATTCTTGCTGCGGTAATGATATGTAACACAAAATACCACGAATCTTTTTTAATGTTTTCCGGCCTAGAGCCGAGCAAGCATGTCTCTGGTCGCAATTCAAACTCCTGATGTAGAATTTCCTTTAGCCACTTTTTAATTTTCCCCCCAAATTTAATTGCTTCTGGACATGTCCACCATTGATTATAATAAGTACCACGTTCAAATCCACATTTCCAACATTTGGTGGACTGTCCAGCAAACATTTTTGCCAATCTGTCTGGCGGGAGATGCCATTTATATAGCATCATATAAATATTTTCCTTATATGTAGTGGATACTACCAGTTTCATGTTTCCCCACCAAATCTCTTGCCATTTTTCAAGGTAAATTGGGTAACCAAAATTTTTCCCCCAAGTGATCATCGTGTCCTTTACTACTTCTTCACCAATCTCTATCCTCATTAACAATTTGTAACATTTAGAGATCATACCCTTTTCCTGACCTATCAAAATTTTATCTAGCTCCTGCAGGTCGACATTTATTCCCCTTCCATCTTGATCGCTTTTGTATTTTGATTGGACCTGCAAGTAAGCCCACCAGTCTAGTTGAATTCCCTGAGAATTTAACTCCTATCTTGATTTTAACTCTCCTTGCACGTTCAACAGATCTTTGTATGTTGTCTTTTTCACGAAATTAAATAGTATAGGTTAGGTCAAAGCTTCTAGAGGCGATATCCAACAAGGTACTTTGGTATAATATTTTTTACTAAACTTCTCCCAACTCTGAATTAAAATATTCCTTATGTAGTGCTGAGTGAACCATTTACTTTGGGGGGGGCGTTGTCCCGCCAGAGTGCTGCATGCCAACTTTGTTGTAAATCGTGGCCTTCTATCCTAAGAAGACGCTTGTTGCTTAAAATGATCCATTCTTTAACCCAAACTAATAAGGTGGCTAAATAATAATTCTCCCAGCATGGTAGACCAAGACCCCCTCTTTCTTTTGTCTCCTGCATCATTTTCTTTTTAATAGCCATACAAATTTGGTTACTACCTGATTTAGATCTGTAAAAAATTTATTTGATAGATTTGCTGGAACTGTTTGAAAGAGAAAATTAAATTTCAGTAGAACATAAGATTTTATTGTTGCTACCCTTCCCAAGAATGATAATTGAATTTTACCCCACTTATCAAGATCTTTCCTTACCTGGGTTAGTATTTTAATATAATTATCCTCCTGGATGCTCGAGCATCTACATGTTAACCAAATTTCCAGGTATTTGACTTTACTAACTACTCTAAGTCTGTTGCTTCCTCTAAAACCTGCTTACCTTTCTCTGAGATATTCTTAGTTAGAATATTTCTCTTCTTTTTATTAATTAACAGCCCTGCTACAGCCCCAAACTCCTCGATTTTCTCCAGTAAGGATATACCTGATTTTAAAGGGTCTTCCAAAATAAAGGCCATATCATCTGCAAAAGCCTGGATCTTATATGTCTGATCTCTAATTTTAAGGCCTTTTATTCCTTCATCATTTCTTATTTTGTGAAGTAAAATCTCTAACGATAGTATAAAGAATAGGGGGGAGAGAGGACACCCCTGTCTTGTACCTTTACCAATAAGAAATTCTTCTGATAAATTACCATTTATCAATAATCTAGCGGTCTGTTTAGAGTAAATAGCTTTGATTGCATTCAAGAATTTTGGTCCAAAGCCCATATATTCTAATTGTGATAATATGAACTCCCAATTAACCCTATCAAATGCTTTCTGGGTGTCGATAAAAACTAGAGCAACCTGTTTATCTGGATGGTTTTCATAATATTTGAGTACATTTAACATAACTCTAAGATTATCTTGTAGTTGTCTCAACGGTAAGAACCCATTTTGATCAGTGTGTATAAATTCATTTTAAAAACCTTTTAACCTGTTTGCTAGGATTTCTGTAAATATTTTATAATCTGAGTTCAGGAGGGATATCAGCCCGTAGTTTTTTATATCTTTTGGAGGGGGATCTTCCTTAGATATTAGCTTCCCTCCATGAATGGGGAATTTCAGCTTTTCCAAGCACCTCATTAAATAAATCCTGCATATGTTCCCCCATTACTTCTAACAATGCCTTGTATATCTCAGCCGGGAGTCCATCTGTGCCTGGCGTTTTAGAGTTCTCCTGTTTTCCTACTGCTTTTTCAATCTCTGTCAAAGTTATTTCCACTTCTAAAATCTGTTTCGTCAAGTTAGATATCCTAGATAAATCCGAATTCTCTAAGTACTTTTTCACTACAGCAATTCTTTCCTTCTCTCCCTTATCTCTTATTAGATTCCCATCCTTATCTTCCAATTGTTCAATTCTTCTGCTCTGTTTCTCCTTTCTTAATCTAAATGTTAACCATCTCCCTAATTTATTGGCTGACTCAAAATGCTTCTGTTTTGCCACCTTTATCTTATCCTCCATTGCATCAAGATCCAAAAGGTTAAGTTGGTGTTTCAATAGAATTATCTGCTCTTTTGCTTCAGTGGCCAATGAATTACACTGTAATTGCTCCTCAACCTTAGATAATTGACTTAATATCTCACTCCTGTCTTGTTCTTCTCTTTTACGTTTGATAGCAATATGTTTAATAATTAATCCCTTTATGAAGGCTTTGGCGGTATCCCACACTATTTGGAGGGCCATCTCTTCCTAGTCTTCCTTTCCTTCTTTAAAACAGCTAATACTGGGTTGTGGTCCACCCAATCATTTGGCATGATCCTAACCTCCATTACTTGAGTACTAAGCTCTTGTGACAACCAAATCATATCCAGCCTGGACCATGATTTGTGCCTGGGGGAATAATAAGTATATTGCTCAGCCATTGAATTATGTTCATGCCAAATATCCTTCAGTCCAAATTCATCCCTCATTTCATTGCAAATGACTGGTAAGATCCTCTTATCTAATTCTCCATTTTTCCCTTTTTTGTTTTTCCCAGACCTATAATCCTGTATCCTATTGACCACTGCATTAAAATCGTCAAGAAGACATACTTGCTCGTATTCCAGATCCAGAATTTTCCAATGCACTTTCCGAAAAAAAGTTCCCTGTCTAGTGTTAGGAGCATAAATTCCTATTAATAATACCTTGCTCTGTAATAATTCAACTTCTAATATCAACATTCTTCCTTCGTCATCTACATATAGTTGTTTCGGGAATAGATATTCTTTTACATAGATTGCTAGTCCTCTCTTCCTCTCCTCCGTAGCCGCTACAAATAACTTCCTTGCTTTTGGGCATTTCAATAAATTTGATTGAGATAGCTTAATATGGGTTTCTTGCAGACAAGTTATATCTACTTTAGCTTTAACAATTTTCGATAAAACCTTCTCTTTGTCGAGGTATTGAGACCGTTGACATTCACCAGTCTCACCCCTTGATCCATTTTTATCTATTAATCCCTTTAGCTTTGGATGTCTGGCGAGTCTCTACTCCATACTCTTCTGTTCTTCCTTCCCTCTTTCTCCCGTCCCATTTTCCTTTCCCATAATATGCTCGTGCTCCTCCCTTGGGTTTCCCATCGTCCCTCTGATCCCCTTTTATTATCTCATTGTCCCTTTCCTGTTCACTAAATCCAAAACAATTTTCACAAAAATCCTGAGCATCTTGTAAATTCTCAATTTTTATCTTTCGGTCCTGCCATGTCACCAGAAGCCCTTCAGGAAGCAGCCATCTGTATGGCGCATTATGTTTCCTCAGTTGCGAAGTTATAAATTGATAGTTCTGTCTCTGTTCCCGTACCCTTCTAGGTATCTGTTTCAAAATTGTAATCTGGCAACCTTTATAAGTAACATTCTGGTCTCTAGCTTTGTGGAGAGTTTCGTCTCTAAGCACCTTTTTAGCAAGTCTCACATGGATTTCCCTAGGTAGATTATGGCGTCTCGCATAGTTAGTATAAATGTGGTAAGCTTCATCTATATCACGATAAACTTCTTCTTTTCCTTTTCCAACTACTTTCGCGATCACTTCCCCCACAATCTCATCTAGACATTCCTCTTTATCCTCTACCATGTTCTGGAGACGTAAAAAGAAGGCGGATTTCTCCATCTCTAAAAGTACCACCTCATCTTCCAGCTTTTCAACCGCTTGCACGCATCTACATTCGCACCTCTCCATCTGGACCTCCACTCTTTCAGTAGTTTTTTCCACCTCTGTCAGGCGGTCTTCGTGTTTGGTTAAGGTTAATCTCATCTCCCCCAGGGTTTCTTTTATTTGTTTAATCTCTCCTCTTAATTCACTCATTTCAATCTTCAGATCATCAAAATTTTTAGATGTCAATTCTTGATTTTTCTCCATTATTTCCTGGATGTTTTGAAACATCACTTGGATTCCCTGCATCGTAACAGATTTCTCTACTGCTGATAAACTTTCAGATTACTTTCTTACCCCTGGGGGAGTTGTAATCGGAGAGGCTGCTACTATTGAGGCTACATGTTTCTTCGTCATCTTTGTTGATGTCACTATAGTAGACATGTCGGCCAAACATAGGAGATTCTTCCAACCTATCATACACTAATAATAAGAAATCTGCTTGAAGTTACACAGTCAGACCAACCTTTTCTATTAATTAATTCCCTTACTACTATTCAACCTCAATTATTTAACACTATCCTGAAAATCTAAAATCTAAAATCAGTTCAAGATTAATTTTATGTAATCTTATGTAATATACAATCTATATAATAAACAAAAGTATAATAAGTAACAGATCAAATAATCAATTAAATGGTCATCCAATTAATTAAGCAAATAGATTAGCTTCAATTAACTAATTTTTACACAGTGTATTTTACAGGAAAGCGAAAGAATTGATGGGGGTTCAGAAGGAGATTGAATCCAAACATTAAAAGGGCTAGAAGGGAGAGAGCTCACAGTAAATAATCCTAGGGAGGGAGGGAGGTCAGGAAGAGATTCACCCCCTAATCATCGCCATCAATTTCAAAGTTACTATTTCAAAAAGTCATTCCTCTTTTATATAAAGTTCCCCTTGACTATCCGCTCCAAAGGAGGTAGGGGGAAGAGATCTTCTGTCGTGTTCAAATCGCTAGTTCCATAGAATAGGCAACAAAGTAATAAGTACGATAGTTTAGAGGTTTAACAATTCAACGTATACCAATTAGAGGGCGTCATTCTTCCACTTCACCAAGACTCCCCAGCAGTGAGAAAGTTGAAAAGCAAATAGATAAAGACTTCCTTTACCTACAATCTTGGCTGCCGCTATTTTGTTTGTTCACATGGTCCTGTCAGTGCTAGATCCAAGCCCCACTCTTTTCTTCCTTTTCCTTTCAGCTCAATCTCGTCTCCCCATGCCGGTCAAAATTGCAGCATCATCGGCTTTGGGGCCGCTATTCACGGCCCTCTTCTTGTCCTCCGGATCCTTGGGGCACAAGCTTCATTGCAATGAGGGGTCACACACCCCTCCTCGCCTCCGAAGAAAACCCCTCCGCTCCGTCAGCCTCTCCAGGGCTGAGAACGGCAAAATAAAGCCGCGGAGTTTCGAGAAAAACACACGGTACAGAGGAACCAATACCGCACCAGTCTTTCTGCCCTGACAGCTGCACCGGAAGTCCTCCTTCCTTCTCATTAAGTGGCCAAAGTATTTCAGTTTCATCTTCAGGATCTGATCTTTTAAGGAGCAGTCAGGGTTGATCTCCTCTAGGACTGACTTGTTTGTTCACCTTGCAGGAGTCTTCTCCAGCATCATAGTTCAAAGGCCTCAATTCTTTGGCACTCAGCTTTTCTTATGGTCCAACTTTCACAGCCAATCATAGTGTAGTTACCTTGAAATTTGTGTTTCAGAAGCTGTTTAAGGCAGGGGTGTCAAACTCAATTTCATTGAAGGCTGTATTAGAGTTGTTTTTGACCTCAGTGGGGCTGGGTGGCGGTGTCCAGGTGGCCATGGCCATGGTGAGCATGGCCAGCTTGTGCGGCCCCCACGGGCTCCATTTTTGGCTGTGACAGCCTCCTGCAGCCCTCTGCCAGTAAAAAGTGTCACCGAGCACAGCCTTCCCGAGCTCTGTTTTCACTGGCAGAGCCACCGCGGGCCGATCTTTGCTGTTTCCAGGGTGGCCCTGTGGGCCAGATCGAAGCACTTGAGCTCATTCCCAGTTCCTGGACAGCATAACTTTGGAGGCCTGGGACTTTAGCTATGCTAGTGAATGGCAGGTTGGTCAATACCGGTAATAAGGCTCCCCTTATCAAGATGTCATAGAGGAGAAGTGAGCCAACCTGGCATGCATCACTGAGACCTGGCTAACTCTGAAAGGAGGTGTTTCCCCTTCAGAGATGTGCCCAGGCAGGTTTAAGATTTGGCACCAGTTGAGACCCCAGAGAAGGAGAGGTGGAGTGAAAGTGGTCATCCAGAGTTCTCTTCACCTTCAGGTGCCTGGCTCCCCAAGTATTATGGGATCAGTTAGGATTGTTATTAGTGTACTAGCTTCCGGCTGTGTAGCAACTTTTCTGCTTGAACTCCTCTTGGTTTGGCTTCAGAAGCAGCCCAGAATTTCATAGCCACCATAGCAGCCATGGGCCTGTCCCAGATTATCTTGAGTCCAACTCAGGACAATGGTCACACATCAAATATGATCTTTTTGTCAGAGCAATGGCAATGTGATTTGGCGGGGGATCTAACATTATCCCCCCTGTCATGATCAGATCATGCCTCGGTGTCCTTGGGATTCTCCTATATTACCCCCCTTCACAGGGAGGCCAGATCCATTTAAGCGGTTCACCTGGCAACTAATGAATTCAAATGGGTTCCAGAGGGAACTGGGGGATATCCCAGAGGCCTTCCTACATGGCCTTGCCGAAGCCTTGATATAATCCTGGAATCAAAGGATGGCCAAGCTCTGAACAAGATCACTCCTGTGTGGCCTCTCTTAATCTATCACTCCTAACTTTCCCCATGGTTAACAGAAGAGACATGGGTTCTGAGCTTTTATGAGACGCTCAGACCACTGCTGGAAGAAAACAAAGGGTGATTCCTATTGGACCCAACAGCTGCTATTTAAGACTTACCCCATGGTAATAAGAGCAGTGAAACATAATTATTTCATATTGCATTTGCAGTATGTCACCTGTTGTCCCTGTTCCAGACCACCAGATATTTTCTGGGACAGGAGGCTTTGGGTTTTTATCTGCAGGGCCATGCAGAGGAATTTGTTCAAAACTTGACAAATAAAGTCACTTGGATTCATTTTCAGTTGGAACCATGTGTGGTGCAAGTCTATGTGAGATTCCTGGGGGAAAGTCTGGAAACAGTTTGATTCTTTGGCTCTGATAAAGCAGACAAAATCCTCAAGGCTATCAGTGCACACCACCTATTGATTAGATGCTTGTCCATCCTAACATCCAAATTATCTAATATTTTGTTTTTCATAATAAACTCCCAACATCTAATGAATCTCTAATCTATCAAAGCAGGCAGTAGTAACAATTCAACACAAATAATTACAGAAATTACATTTCCATCCTCATTCTAATTATGGGATCCTAGGAAGATTCTAGTATTAAAATTATGAAGAATACTACCTTCATTTTTTTGAAAACATTATTACTCATAAAATAAATTCCATACATTTTAAATTCCTCAAACATGGTACAGAATAAATTATGATATACCATTGATATATGATAGTAGAAAATTTATCTAGAATGCATAGGTGTACTTCAAATCTATATTGGAATGTGAACAACAAGAAGGCTTATTTTATCATGCTGGGATGTGCAAATAACCTAGCAGGTTTTGGGGTCAAAGATGCCCACAGATTCAGAACACTTTAAAGATTAATATACAACTGAAACTAGAAACCTCCATAGAGTTGAGAACATTGTTTTACATACATACATACATACATAAAATTATTGAACGGTCAGTGATGGAAAGAACAGATAATACCTACAACAGAGGAATGGTTGGTGAACGTGATAGAACTGAGATGGCCAAATTGACCTGTTTGATGAGAGAAAAGACAATTATCTATATTTATTCCTGACTGGAAACTTTATGGACTTTTTGTTTAAAACAGAAAAACATACTTACACACTGGTTTTGACAAGTAGGTAGGATAGGTTACAGAAAGAAGAGAGTCACAACATAATTTTAGAGAAAGAGGTAAATCTATAATTGTATTTATAAGTGCTGCAAAGAAGATTGGAAGCCACTTCTTTATATTTTTTCTTTCTTTTCTGTTTTTCTTGTGTCTTTTTCTTTTTGCATTTTGGCTTTCTCTTTCATTTCTTCCCTTTTCTTTTTTTTTTCTTTTTACTCTTATTTTAGTTTGCATTCATTTTTACTTTTTAAAAACTCTTTTACTAACATTATATTTTTTAAAAAGTGGTACAAAACGAATTTCATAAATATTACTTCAGTTCCAGCAAGCAATGGTAATTTTAAAATGCTTGCATTGCTGCACAGTTGGGAAAGGCTAACTTTCTTTTGGTTTGGATCTTTTTATTCATACACAAAATTCAAGTAAGTTTCCAGCCAAATGTGGCTCTAAAAATAAAATGCTTGGTGGAAAAATGTTAGAATGGGAATGAAAGGGCACTTTCCTTTAGAAACTCCTAGTAGTTTTTGCTAAACATCTGCTTCTTTATGACTACTTAGTTTAGCTCTGCAACCCAACAAGACAGACACAGACTTCAAGGATTAATTAGAACTACAGAAAAAACTATTGCTACCAATCTGCCTTCCATTGAGGATCTGTGTACTGCACAAATCAAAAAGAGGACTGTGAAAATCTCTACAGACCCTCACATCCTGGACATAAATTGTTTCAACTTCTACCCTCAAAAAGACGCTCTAGGGCTCTGCACACCAGAACAAGACACAGTTTTTTCCTGAATGCCATCACTCTGCTAAACAACTAATTCCCACTGTCAAACTATTTACTTCTCATCCTTCCTATTACCTATCTCCTCCCACTTATGACTATAACCATGTTCCTTGTATTTTTACTTTTATATTGTTCTGTTTGTTTCCTAGTATGATTTAATTGTTTATTAGTAACCTATGACTATCACAAAGTGGTGTATCTTATGATTGTTGATTAGTGTATTTTTTTCTTTTTTTTCCTTTTATGCATATGCACCGAAGACAAATTCCTTGTGTGTCCAATCACACTTGGCCAATAAAGAATTCTGTTCTGTTTTGTTCTGTTCTGTTCTGCTCTGTTCTGTTCTATTTAGTGTAGGACATTCATAAGAGAAACCCCATTATTGCACTTTAGAAATAACAATGAAATGGCTACATACATCTCCAGTAAGTGATGCCCCCTCTCAGAATGGGGAAATTTTGTCTGGGTTTTAATGAAAGGAGCCATATGAGAAACACTGATTCTTCCTTTATTTTTATATAATTTTGCAAAAGCACTTAGGGCTCCCTGATCTAATTCGCTTGCCTTTTCCACTTCCAGCCCTTTTTTGTTTGTTTTTTTAACAAGGAAAAACTGGTTCCAGATTTTCTCAGATTGGCAGAAGAAGCAAAGGAGGGGGGGAGGAATTTGGAAAGAAGATGACATTCCCTTAGATTAGCACAATGAGCTTCACAAATATTTACAAAATATTAGATGTTCGATTTTATGACATTTATTAAGCTTTAAGTAAACCTGCACTGATTTGTAAGCCTTAAGCTTGCTCAAAGACCTAAAGAAGGGTGTAGCCTGGATGTTGTAGCATGGCCATGATGAGAAGGGATGGAAGATATGGTACCATCCTTGGTGTGGTACTAAGACCAAAAGGCACTATGGATATCCTAAGGATAGATTTGACAGCAGTATCCAAAGAGTTACAAGTATTTGGGGTCCATATTAGGCAGACGGTTACTGTGAGTACTCTGTGGCTAAATGTGGTTGTGATAGTCAGACTAATACAGGGTGTTTGAGGATCAATGGTCCTTGGCCTAAAATCTGACAGAAACATCTTCAGATATCTTTGAATCAATCCTGATAGACGTCCTTCACAGGTAGAGCTGATTTATGAACTCCAGATTTGTAAATGTGGGAAGCCCAGAGATGTCCCTGGTATTTGTCAAGGGGTAAAACAAAGCCACTTACAGCAGATGAACCTGGCAGGACATGGAACTTCAGATCGGTTGTTATGGAAAGCAACACACTGAGGATGGTCATGAAAAGGGGGTCCATATTATTGCTTGTCATGCTACCACAGAAGTTTAGATGGTATGGTTGGCTAAGATTACCTAGCTATTCTGGTTAGGAATTAGGATACCTAAAGCCAGGGGTAGGTTCTACTTACCTTTACTACCGTTTGCAATGGGGCCACGCGCATGCGTGCTCTGCGCATGTGCAGAAGCATTTTGGTGACATTGGGGTCGGTGGGCGGGGCCTCCCGCCGGTTTTACTACCGGTTCTATAGAACCGGTGCAAACCAGCGGCAACCCACCACTACCTAAAGCCCAGACCTTCTGAAGAGCACCTATTGTAGAAAGTTACTATAAATCAAGGTTATCATTCCTCATACTACAATATTAGTGTATGGAGTTTAGAATTTAAATGATCACAAGGCCATCGTCTGTATACTTTCAATATTTTTACATTATCTTGAAATCTAAAGAGATGATGACATAAGTAGTCCTTGCTTAACAATCACAATGGACCCCAAATTTTGATTATGTGTCACTGTGATTAAGCAAACCATGTAGTTGTTAAGCAAATCCAGCATATCCAATGTATATTTTTTGCCATTTTATGTTGGAAAAAGGCAAAAAAGTCGCAAATCACAGTCACATGATTGTGAATTATTGTAACCAGACGTAAATGTGAGCTGGTTGCCAAACACTCAAAATACAATCATGTTACCCGGGTGTGGGGGGGGAGCACAGTCATATCTTCAACAATGAGTTGTAAATAACTATTTCTGAGTCTGTTGTTGTTAGGTGTTTTGTGCCAGCCATGGCAGTTTCTTAAAAGGCCACCAGATGGGAGCAAAGAGGCACCTTGGATCCCACTGGTAGGTCAATGGGCTCCAGCCCCTGCAGCCCCATTGGGGAGAGTTAATGGCCCTCCGGCCCCCTCACACACATTAGTAAGGGAGGGGCCAGGGGCCCCCTATAAGAACCCCTGCACAGGGGCTGCTCTTTGGCTCTTGTTCTAGCTTCCTACGGGACTGAACCATGGGCTCAATCCAGGCATGGATGCCTCCATGCCAGTGAACTCATTTATTCTACTTTATTCCTAAATAAAGATTCAACTTGATTGCATCCCTGCGTGCTGCCTTTTTCTTGGAAGCGCCCTCAACGAACCATCAACCTTCGTGAGATCTCTCACAGTTGTAATGTCAATCATTAAGGGACTGATTGACAACCGAGAAGAAAAAAAGAACTTGAGACAAATCCAAACTTCTGTCTTACAAGGCTTAAGGGATATAATTTACTGTTGAGCACTGAGTCACTCTGAATTACAGGAAGCAGTGAAGGTATATAAACCTGGTACTGTCTGTCTGAGTTCCACGATTTTCTGAAAGCAGCAAAGAAGTTACCTTCAGGTTTATTCAAAACAACAGGTAAGATTTATTATTTTACTGCATCTTGTTTAATTACATTATTTGTAATTAAGCAAGCTAGGATAATTTTAGGGGGAAAGGCATTTAGTATGTTTGCAACTTTTATGAAATTTTATTATTTTGTTCTATTTTTGAGAATATGTTACATCTATTACCATAATACATTAGGTTTTATACTGGCTTAAATAGCATGATATTCTTTTAAAAAATCTGACACTGCTGGTTTTTGAGTTTGCCAATGATCCTATTAGGCATTCCTGGGATCTTCCCTTACTAAACTAATATTTCTAAGATTCCCTGGAAAGAGGAAATTAGAATTAAAAGTATTTCAAGGCTACAGACCTTTTTGTGCATTTATATGAATGAAATGCAAATTGAACTCAATGGGACTGACTTCCAAATAAACATTTGTACCACTGGTCTGTAAATGTATATTGCAATACATCAGACCTCAACTTTATCCTAACCCTTTTTGCTTTTTGGTTTAATACTTTTTCCTAAGAGAAACTGAGCTCATAAAATATACTGTTTTTTCTATTTTCTCCTCTCTGTTATTATGGATTTTGGCAGTCTGGTTTAGTGCCTCCCAATATTTTATGCATGGTGCTAGGGTTCTAACTCAGCAATTTGATTTTTTAAAAAATTATGATTAAATTTATATGCTTCTCAGCTTCTGCTGCCTGTAGTTTCTCATTAGATGCTACAGCTATGGAAAAGGGCCACAGAAAAGCCAACTCCATATACAGTGGTGTCACATCACTTTCTAGCACACCTGAGACATTGGGAAGTCAATTAAGAATCATGTTAATCCAATCTCTTTACACGCTCTCAAGATAAAGGCTGCCAGAACAAATTCTTGCAATCAGGAACAAATTCTGATTGCATTGCCTCAGGAGCAATTTCCATTGCCAAATGTGTTAGCCGTGTATCTTTTGCATCTGCTGATATAATTGATCATATTTGATATAAGGCAAAAGACTGAGAAACAATATATTCTAAACGAGATGTTTCTAACCTGGGACCGTTCAGACATTATTGAATTTTAGATTCAATAATCTCTGATGGGTGTGATTTTTTGATTGGATTTTATGGAAATGGCTGGGGTGAAAGTTATCTTTTACCACAGCAAATCAATAAGAGAAAACTTAAGGAACTATTTAGTGGTGGGTTTCAAAAATTTTTACTACCAGTTCTGTAGGTGTGGCTTGGTGGGCATGGCATTGCTTGGTGGGCATGGCTTGGTGGGTGTGGCAGGGGAATGATACTGTAAAATCTCCATTCCCACCCCACTCCAGGGGAAGGTTACTGCAAAATCCCCATTTCCTCCCGATCAGCTGGGACTCGGAAGGCAGAGAATAGATGGGGGTGGGGCCAGTCAGCATTTTTACTTTCTGTTACCGGTTCTCCAGAACTGGTCAGAACCTGCTGAAACCCACCTCTGGAACTATTGTATAGATGATTTGTATATAAATGATTTACATATCCTTAGAATGAACCATGGATATGTAGGATGCCTATTGGAGTACAAGGGAGTAAAAGAGAGAAAATGCTTAAGAATTAGAGTAAGTTTTGTGGTCTAGGAGATATCTGAACTATTTATTTATTTATTGTTCAAATTTATATACCGCCCTTCTCCCGAAGGACTGAGGGCGGTGAACAGTCAAAGATAAAAATATATAGAATACAAAATTTAAAAATAGTTTAAAACAAATTAAATAGTATTGGCCCACAACAATTAAAACAGCCCCAATTTAAAATCAAATTAAGAACTAAATTACTCAATTAAAAGAGTTAGGCCAGCCCGGCTTGTTGGAATAGAAAGGTCTTGAGGGCACGGTGGAAGGTGCGTAGATCTGGAATCCTCCTTATCTCCGGGGGCAATTCGTTCCATAGGGCAGGTGCCCCCACAGAGAAGGCTCTCCCCCTGGGGGCCGCCAGCTGACACTGTTTGACCGACGGCACTCCGAGGAGCCCCTCTCTGTAGGAGCGTACTGGCCGGCGGGAGGCTCTTGGTGGCAGAAGGCGGTCTCGAAGATACCCGGGTCCTAAGCCATGGAGCGCTCTAAAGGTGGTAACCAGCACCTTGAATCACACTCAGAAGACCACTGGAAGCCAGTGCAGCTTGCGCAGGAGAGGTGTTACATGGGAGCACCATGTCGCTCCCACAATCACCTGTGCAGCCGCATTCTGGACCAGTTGGAGCCTCAGGGTGCTCTTTGAGGGGAGCCCCATGTAGAGAGCATTGCAGTAGTCCAGACGGGAGGTGACGAGGGCATGACTGACCGTGCGTAAGGAGTCCCGATCCAGAAATGGCCGCAACTGGTGGATAGGCGAACCTGATAAAACACTCCCCTGGCCACGGCCACCACATGTTCTTCCAAGAAAAGCCGTGCGTCCAGAAGGACACCCAAGTTGTGAGCCCCCTCTGTGGGGGCCAACGACTCACCCCCAATAGTCAGCGATGGCACCAGCTGACTATATCGGGACACCGGAAGCCACAGCCACTCGGCCTTGGCAGGATTGAGCCTGAGCCTGTTTCTCCCCATCCAGGTCCACACAGCTTCCAGGCACCAGGACATCATGGCAAGGGTATCATTGGGGTGGTTCGGGGTGGAAATGTACAGCTGAGTGTCATCAGCGTACTGATGGAACTGCACCCTGAAACCACGGACAATCTCACCCAGCGGCTTTACATAAATGTTGAACAGGAGGGGCGAGAGGACCAACCCTTGCAGCACGCCACACCTAAGGTGCCTCGAGGTCGACCTCTGTCCCCCTGTCAACACAAACTGCGACTGGTCAGAGAGAAAGGAGGAGAACCACTGTAGCATGGTGCCCCCCACCCCCAACCCCTCTAACCGGCACAGCATGATACCATGGTCGATGGTATCAAAAGCCACTGAGAGATCTAAAAGGACCAGGACAGAGGAACAACCCCTGTCCCGAGCCCTCCAGAGATCATCAACCAATGCGACCAATGCCGTTTCCGTGCTGTACCCAGGCCTGAAACCTGACTGGAGCGGATCTAGATACATCACATCATCCAGGTACTGGGGAAGTTGTCGCGCCACCACACTCTCAACAACCTTCACCACAAAGCGAAGGTTGGAGACTGGACGATAATTTGCTAAAACGGCCGGGTCCAGGGAGGGCTTCTTGAGGAGGGGCCTCACCACTGCCTCTTTCAAGGCAGTGGGAAAATAACCCTCACTCAAAGAAGCATTGATAATCCTCTGGAGCCAGCCACGTGTTACCTCCCAGGAAGCCAGCACCAACCAGGAGGGACACGGGTCCAATAAACATGTGGCCGTGCTAAGCCTATCCAGAATCCTGTCCACATCCTCGGGAGCCACAGGGTCAAACTCCTCCCAGATAACACTCTCAAAACCATTCACCCTCATCTCCCCCCCCCCCCGAATCTACCCAGTTGGAGTCCAGTCCTTCCCGAATTTGAGCAACTTTATCCTGCAGATACTGCACAAAATCCTCAACTCTACCCTGCAAAGGGTCTTCTTGCACTCCCGGATGGAGCAGGGAGTGGGTCACTCTAAACAGGGCGGCTGGGCGGTTATCTTCAGACGCGATAAGAGCGGAAAAATAATTAAATTTTGCCACTTTTATCGCCACTAGGTAGGTCTTAATATGAGACCTCACCAGTGTTCGGTCGGATTTGGAAAGGCTAGCTCTCCAACTGCTCTCCAGGCATCTTTTCCGGGGCTTCATCTCCCTCAGCTCCTCAGGAAACCAGGGAGCCAAGTGAGATCGGCGCCAGGTCAGAGGCCGCAAAGGCACGACACGGTCCAAAGCTCCAGCAGCCGCCCTATCCCTGGCAGCCACCAAGTCTTCAGTCGGGTCTTAATTTAAAGAAAGTTGGCACAAATTCCATTAAGGAGATTAAGCACTGATATATCTCAATGTTCTTTTGTTTTTAGAAATGATTGTCTTCATCTTACTAAGTCTTGCTGCAGTGCTGCAACAGTCTTTTGGAAATGTAAGTTTAATAATTTTGTATCACATATAGCAGATTTAATATATAGGGTACTGTTGTGTTTGGCACGTTGCCTAACAATGGAGGCACCGTTCCCTGATTGGCTGACGCAGAAGCAGCCACAAGGGCAGGAGAAAAGGTGCCAGTTGATTGGTGGTTGGGTTTGACAGCCGGCATATATAAATGCTGTCAGGGTTTTGTTGCCTTTCGTTCAGTTCTGCTGTTTGTTAATAAAATAGTGTTGTACCGATTGTCTCGCCTCAGCCCATATTTAAACCGGGAATTTAGCAGGTACATAACTTTCTCCTCTTACAATTAATCATTCATTAAACTGCCTAATATGTGCTGTATTGTTCCATATGTGTGATGGGTGATAGAAATAATCTTTATGAGCAAGAAGAGGAGATGCAGCTGAGACAACAGTGAGATAAATCTGAATCCAGACTTTCAAGATTCTTGCTGTAATACTATAACCTTTTAATCAAATAGTATTAGCATTCATTACTCTGGTCTGGTCAGTGAATCTAACTGTTCATTTTAATTCGTAAGTATATTCCAGGGTTGAACACACAAAGCAAACAAAATCATGCTGAATGGGGCAGTCAAATATAATTAAAACAGGCACATTTAATGAAAAGAATCTGACTAATTTTAATGCTTGTGGCCTATAACAGAACCCAAGTCCCAATCCGCTGGAACAGCCCCCACACACATGAGATTTGAGGGATCCCTACCCTTTTAAGACTTCCAGAGGGCAGTGAAGACCTAGCTCTGCCATCCCCCACCCCACAAATGTTGGACTGGGATGGGGGTTCAATGAGGCTGATTGGTTTGGCACTTGATGAGTAGGATGGCTCTCTTTTTATTCCTGTTTTCAGCCACTTAGGATGTATATAAATGCATACATACCACTGAGGTATTTCCATGAAAAATAGATTAGAGAAAAATGATTAATTAATTTTAACTTG
This sequence comes from Pituophis catenifer annectens, assembly GCF_029215685.1. Lineage (NCBI taxonomy): Eukaryota > Metazoa > Chordata > Lepidosauria > Squamata > Colubridae > Pituophis > Pituophis catenifer. The sequence goes on along the minus strand of NW_027256881.1, from coordinate 157,545,742 downwards.
GCTCTGTGATTATGTTTCCTATGTTGTGGCTAGTCTCTTTTCAAATACATAGACAAATGGGGCCACTGTTTCATAGCTGGGGGTCAGAAGAAAGTTGCAGGGAGTAGAATGGTGATAGAAGGAGACAGAAGACAAAGTCATTCACAAGGACTGGTCCTGAGTCCTGAGGCCATTAGTTGCCTGTTCTATTTTAAGTCATACAATTTTTAATTGTTTTTATTTTATTTTATTTTGCTTGCTATCTTAAGGTTGATTTTGATTCTGAGTCACCCAGGAGACAAGACAAACAAAGGGAGATTGTTGACATGCACAATTCTTTCAGGAGATCTGTGAGTCCAACTGCCAGCAACATGCTAAAAATGGTAATCTAAATGTAATTGTATTTGTCAGAGAGTTTGTAAGTTTCTTACTAATATGATATTATGTGGTTTACAACTAGGATAAGAGAACATATTTATTATTTATAATATGATTGAATAATTCGGGTAGGGTTTTTTTTTGCCAATATGGACTTAGGTGTATTTGTAGTTTTATTTGAATCTATTAGTTATAGTGCCACTCAGGGAAATATACGATGAAAAAAAGATCATGAAAACATACAATCAAAGTAGGAAATTGAGGGGGGATTAGGTTAAGAGGGTCTTCGGCAGTGGTGGGTTGCCCCCGGTTTGGACCAGTTCGCAAGAACCGGTAGTAAAACTGGCAGGAGGCTCCGCCCACTGACCCAGATGTCATCATAGGTGATCTGCGCATGTGCGTGCAGGCTTGATGTGAACCGGTAGTAAGGTAAGTAGAACCCACCCCTGGTCTTCAGCAATTTCTAGTATCTCCATATAGCTGTATTTTTTACATTTTTTCCAATATTGGCTCTTGTATCTTTAATTACTATAATTGCAGCAAAGGCTAGACTTGCAGATTTGAACATTTTACATAAATTACAATCTCAAAGTTCTTTAGTTTGATAAAAAAATCTCTTGATTAGCTTTCCTCAAGAGTAAAACCATTAAAATAGCAATGCATATTGGCAAAGCAAATAGCCCAGGTAGATCTTTGATTCACGTGGCAGTATCACCAGAAAACAGAATGAAAATACTAATTGGAATGATTTATGTAAATAAATAAATATTGTGACATCTATGAAAAAGAAGGGAGGTGGTGGGGTAGTCAGAATGACATAAATGAAATGGTTAGGGTCACTGGAAGCTTTCAAGAAGAAACTGGACTGCCATTTGTCAGAAATGTTGTAGGGCAGGAGTGTCAAACTCGATTTCATTGAGGGTGGGGATGGGTTATTGGAGAAACCACCTCTGCCCAATTACATCTTCCTGTCTCACCAGATCTAGTAGAGAGGGCACGCTGTGTGTTCCATTTAGGGAGTTACATTTGGGAGGCCTTAGGTAGTGGGCTTTCCTGACTCTGGTCTGATGCCCACATTGTAAAGTATCCTTCCCACCACCACCACCACAAAGCTGAGGACACCAAGGAACTGGAAAATTAGGGAGGCCGGTTATTATTATTAGCTTCCTTTTGCCAATTATTTCTTTTTAGCTATGTTTTATAGTTTTTAATGTTTTTGGTAATAATTGTTGCTATTACTGTGAATTACTGTTTTTTAAATTTTGTTTATAAACCAGAGTTTTGTCAGATTGGCAGTTATATATATTTGAATAATAAATAAATAAGCTACAATAATAATGGTTGAAATGTTGAAAACTCTTAACCTTATTTTTTTTTCTTGAATTGGAAAAGACCATTTCTTTCTTTGGTTCCTGCATGTAAGGGCAGTCAACATACACTCATCAGAGAACTCCATCTTAATCTGAATTTTAACACTTAATGGCAATCATCAGGGGACACATGGGTTGTCGGGACACATGGGTTGGTTGTCGAAAAGGGTGAGGAGGGAGCCTTACAATCCAGCTCCAACTATTCAAAGAATGTTTTAGAGAATATTGCTGTAACTTCTGAATTCTTAACTACAAGATTTGAAGGAAGTCAAAAAGTAGTAAAAAGATGATCAGACAAATATTTTCTGCAATTTTAAATTATGTCTCATTGATTGATTATTGCTGTTGACTTCTATTCTGTGTAGGAATGGTATTCTGAAGCTGCTTCAAATGCAGAACGTTGGGCATATAGATGTGTTTTAGGTCACAGTCCAGACACTTCAAGAATTCTTGGTAAGTCAGTCTAAAGGCCTAGTATAAACTTTAACTGGTTAGACAATTAATAGTATATTTCACATTAAATAGCACTTACAATCTATCTTGTTCTCCAATATTAGCAGCAAAAGTAATACTTAGGAATCCCTCCCATGTAAATGACTGGGTGGTAGAAGGATTAAGACAGTAATAATTTTCTTAATTCCCCCCCCCCCCAAGTTTGCAAGAAAAATTGTACTTGAAAAATGATTTTTTTTCATTTTTTTTATATTATACATTACTACATTTATAGTCCACCATCCGCCCCAAGATGCTACAGATATTGTCCTCATCACAGTTTGTGATGGTAGATGCCAAGCCCAAAGATGTTCAGAGATTTCAATGGTTAGTGGAGAATTAAAACCGAATCTCCCTAATCTCAATGCCACACTATGTATTAACATACAGATGTACCCACAAAATAGGGCATCTGGATTCTAATTTACTTCTAAATAAACTATATTATTGTTTTTAAATGCTCATCAGAAAACAATTGATTACTACTTTGAATGATTAAAGGTTCTGCAAAAGCATTATGATAAGAGATCTGGGTACAAAATGTTCATTTCCTTTCCAATAGTTTAGCAAGATGATTGCATTAGTATTTCTGGAGAAATAAGAAATGCTCAGCTATCTCCTTTCTGCTTTCCTTTTGCTTCTTTCAAAACATGTATTCACCTGTGTTTTCTTGCTGTTGCTTTTTTTTAACCCTACCCACTTTTAGAAGGAATAAAATGTGGTGAAAATATATACATGTCAAGTGTTCCCTTGGCATGGACTGAAATAATTCAGCTTTGGTATAATGAATACAAAAATTTCATCTATGGTGTTGGAGCAAACCCAGAAGGTTCTGTTATTGGCCATTATACTCAGGTAGTACTTTTTTATATCTTTGCCATTTCGATGTTCACCAAGTATAAATCCATAAAAATAAATGAGATAAAAAAGGTAGATTCCCTTGAATTAAGCTTAAGTCCATGGCTGATCCTGAATCACTAACCTAGGCCAGGCCTCCTTGTTAAATGGGAAAATCATTGCTTGAGGCTAAACTGGAAAATTGAGAAAACATCCCACAAAAAGTTAATAGCAAAACAGTTTTCTGTGCTGTGGCCAAGAAAATCAAGCAACTGTGTCTTTAAGGTTCCCCTCGCATATATGTGCTAATCGTTCCTGACTCTAGAGGGTGGTGCTCATCTCCGTTTCAAAGCCGAAGAGCCAGCACTGTCTCCATGGTCATGCGGCTGGCATGACTAAACGCCAAAGGCACATGGAACACTGTTACCATCCCACCAAAGGTGGTCTCTATTTTTCTATTTGCATTGTTTACGTGCTTTCAAACTGCTAGGTTGGCAGAAGCTGGGACAAGTAATGGAGCTCAACCTGTTATGTGGCACTAGGGATTCAAACCACTGAACTGCTGACCTTTCGATCAACAAGCTCAGCATCTTAGCTACTGAGCTACCGCGTCCCTTGTGTCCTTAAAATCACTAAATAATTCCATAGATCTGAGCACAGGAGCCCTAGTCCCAGTGCATGTTAAGGAAAAGGAAAAACTAGACTAGGTTAAATGTTGCACTATTTTGTTTTTTAAGTACTGATATGGAGTAAATGAAGGATTGAAAACATACTAAATGTGTTATTTGTTATTCACAAATAGCTGCCCATTAAGACCTTGGCTTTCATGCAGCTGGGAAGGAGGAACTAGCTTGCTGGTCATAGCACTTGACACGTAAACTGCTTTGGATGTGGTGGGTCACTTTAGAAAGAGATGGTCTATAAAGATCAGGATGAAACAGTTTCATATTTTTTATTTTAAATATATACATTTAAAACACAGAGGATGAAGCCTTATTTGTTTTAACATTTCTTTGCTTTGGCAAATTTTTATATGAAATGATTGGAGAAGTTCTTTGTACACTTATTGTTATTGTGGTATACTGTATATACTGCAACATGCTCGCATCTGAGTTTATTTTCTTACATGCGCCTCTGAAGTCCATATGTTTATTACCAATATTAAGCTTCTAGCATATTAACCTATGTGCATATTTTTGTATCTACAGATAGTTTGGTACAAAAGTTACCGTATTGGTTGTGCTGCTTACTATTGTCCTTCATCTTCATACAACTACTTCTATGTTTGTCAGTACTGCCCAGCGTATGTATCAACTATGATTTCTATGTTTGTCACATTTATGGCAAGTCTAAATAGAGTGATTCTGATTGCCCTGGAAAATAAAACAATGAACTTAAATCAAATTTTAATCAAATGTTATTTACAATCTTACACCCAAACACTATATAAAGCAGTGTACAATAAAAAGAACAAAATAAATGCAAATGTAGCAATAAAATATGGCTATTCCTAGCTAGATTTATTATATGTTAATTAACTGCAATAAGTTTTGCATGCTAATAATTCAAGTTTAGCCATAGTGTATGTTTTTTTGGAGTTGATATTTGTTCAATATAAGATTTTGAAAAAGAAATATATCAAGACACCAAGGATTATTTGAAATAGGGGCTCCAACGAAGAATTTCTAAGAGCTAAATTCTAAGAAATGGGTCTGAGGCATATGAGGCACCTTTCTGTGTAGGTGATTTTCCTAAATCTGACTTTGAAGGTGATTGATGGAGGAATATGAAATTATAGGAATGAAAAATCTCAGGTACTATTTACTGACCTTGCCAGTTTGAAAAAATATAATTTCCTAATGCTATCCTCAAAAGTAATTTACTATGTTCCACTTGCGCTTCTACAAGAAGAATCCTTTTTGCTAAGAATGAACATGTCCTTGTCCTGTCCCAGAGCCAGTGATGCTTTAGGATAGAATCCATAATAGCACAGGTTTTCTTCAATAATCTTCAGGCAATTTTCATTGCCAGAAATGTTATCTAGCAAAAGATGTTTGAACTGCTAGTTGTCATGATGGAAAAAATGATGAAATAGGCATTATGACAGCACAATTCAAATCCCACTCTTTTGTTCTTGTGCCCTGATTAGACACAATATATTAAGCCACAAAGTTTGTGCTGTAACATCATTGTTCTTTCCTGCAGATGCTTTTACCTAGCAATAAAATCAAATATACCTAAATTTTCATAAGATTGGCTGACATATACTCTTAGTTATATATTATTTCAGGAAATCTTCCAATTATATATCTCTATTGTTTCTGCAATGGGTTATGAAGAGAGTTAAATCAAAACTGACTTTGGGATTTTTTTAAACAAAAGGCTATACAGGTAGTCTTCATTTAGTGACCACAATTTGGACTGGCAACTCAGTCATTAAGCCATGTGGTCACAAAGCGGAATAATGACTGTGTTACTGTGTCAATCTCACTTTCCTCTACTTTTACAGACCAGCAAAGGTTGTAAAGGCAAAAATTGGTAGCAATGTTGATTTTTTTTCACCATCATAACTGCAAAGGTTTGCTGTCCTAAGTCAATCATTGAATAAAAACTACCTATATAATTCTACAATTTCCCTGAAATATCCTTCTGTGTTGGTGATGATGTGGTAAGATGTTATGTTGTTGCTTGGATATCTGTTTTTTAATATAATATTGTTTCTTTCACTTGTGAAGCTGAACAGAGTCATTTTGAAACTGAGTAGTCTCAAAATTCATTCAATTCATCCATCCAGAAAATATTAAAAAATTGAAAGCTGTGGATGGATGTTTATGGATGGATATTTATGGATGGATTTTTATGAATGGATAATTAAATTTAATTTTTGTCCTAATCCTGTTCAGTTTTGTATTCATTTTGCTTACTTTTCTATGCACCTTATTTTTTTTAACTTGAGTGGCAATTCCAAGAACGGAATTGAAAATCTTCAACCTGTAGTCACATATTTTGTCACATGAGCTCTCCCCAACTATGGGAAATACCTGAAAAAAAACATGCATAAGATAACATGCAGAGAGACAGCGTGGATGACCTGCATAGAAGGCAGACTTGCATCCTCAAGTGATCATGGCCTATGATTGGCAGGAAAGGAGGAAATCATTTCTGTGTTGCTTAGAGAGAATTGAGAAAGACAGAGAGATAGGAGAAGGAGAATGTTAACAAAGAAAGAGGAAAAATGAAAGAGGGGAAAGAGGAAGACATGAGGCGGAAGTAAAAGTTTCTCTCAATTATTTCTGCAACAAGCCGGGAAAATCTTTTTTTGCTCTCTCACAAAACTTGACAGGATTTACTGCCTTTTGGAGAAGACTTCAGAAGTCAGGTCTTCCCCTCCAATGGTGGTGCTGTCTGCTCTCTCAAAACTGGAACCCCAAACCAGAGAGACCAAGACAATGCAACCAAAGTCAATTATCTATTGATACCACATGGGGGTTTCGGCAATCACAAATATAAGAATAGTAATATATGACACCATTCTGTTCATCTTTTTCATTCCAGAGGGAACCTCATAGGTTTAACTGCTACTCCATATAAATCAGGGCCAACTTGCGGGGACTGTCCTTCAGCTTGTGACAACGGACTATGCAGTAAGTTAAAAAAAAAAATCAGTTATTAAACCAACATTTGTAAAGGCCATGTCATATCACCCAAGAATAGATTTCATTTAAAGAGATAACCATGTCTAGGTAGAATAACAGGCATAATGGAAGATGGCCAGCTATCCAGCAAGACAAATCTAGGCAAGACAACTGGATCATCACATACACGAAGCTTGCTACTGTGGGATAACCAGACATCTAGAGTTGCCTCAATGGTGCTTCTATATGCTCCCACACTAGTGGTCAATGAGCCCAGGCAATTGAATCAGGAAATACGAGGATAATATCAATCCATTTCAGTTTAGGAAGAACTTAAAATCCATACCAGCTTTTTGTTCGATTTTGTTCAGGACTATTGCTGAAAGTAATAATTCAGCAGCTGCATACAATTACTTTAATATATACTCTAAAATAATTACTCTAAGTAATATTTTCCTTTTTAAAAATCTTCGCCTTTGAATCCACCCCTTTTAAAAAATTAACAGGTTTGATTTTTGAGCTCTAAAACATTGCATACAATTATAAAAGTGTTCCTAGCAGTTATACTTCTGATGTCTCACATTTATTTACATTTCTTCTCTTTTTAAAATTTTCAGCAAATCCTTGCTTACATAAAGATGAGTTCACAAACTGCAAAAGTTTAGTGCAACAAAGTAACTGCCAGAATGATTGGATCAGGGAAAATTGCCCTGCTACTTGCTTCTGCCCCACCGAAATAATATAGAGGATCTCCCATTCAATATTTGTTTTCTCTGTCAGAAAAATCTTAAAATCATGGCATCTTTTAGTATCAGCAAATTCTTACATGACATTTGATTTCATATATTTTGCATGAGTGTCCTATGAATGCCTAAGGGAAACATAAGCAGGAGTAGAGGCTAGGGATGAAAACTGTAAGTTCAAAGGGTCATAGGAAAAATCACAGGCCTGGGTAACATCAAAAAAGGGCCACACTGTAAGCTTGATTAAAAGAAAATACTGAAGGCCTGAAAATAAGATCACCAAAATTCTTTGCACTCCAACTATAATTTTAGTAAAATTCTTTTACTAAATCTAATCTAGAACTGATTTGATGCCATTCATGCAAACTATATGTCAGGTTTTGGTGTTTTTAATGTTTTAATCAGTTGTGGTTTGTAGTTTGATATGATTTGATATGATTTTTAATTTTTGATTGGAGCCGCCCAGAGTTGATTTAAAGATGGGCAGCTTTATAAATGTTATAATTAAATAAACAAATAAATAAATGAATTCTGTGGAAGAGCAAAATGACTGGTCAATGTATTGCGTACATGTGTTTGTAAGTGTTTGTAATTTAGTATAATAATCTACCAAAATATCATAAAAAACGTAACCTTCATGAAGTGGTCAAATATCCCTGGTGAGACTCTTAAACCAGACATTCAACCAAAGGCTTTTCAGTGCAGTAAATGATTTCTTCTGCATAAGTTTTTTTTAGAGTTTTCCTACTTAAAACAAGAATTTTTACATTAAAAAACCATCTTGTAATGTAGAGCTTAAACATCACAAATTCAATATCATTTGGAAACAAACTTGAAGGGTAAAATCACCCTGTTGTTAGACTCAGAATCTAGTGACAGTGGAGGTAGGTCCAGTGCCCAAACTGCAACCCAAAACCCACTTATTTATCACAAAGTGCCAATACAGCAATTTAAATTGAATACTGAGGTTTTAGTTTAGAAAAATCAACTCATACATTAATATCTTGTGTCTTAAAAGAAAAACACAATAACAGAGCTTGCAATGATACAAACAACTTTTGATATTTACAATTTCGGGCACACCTCAACCATAATTTTATTTAATTATGTTTTTATATTTCTGAACTGTCCATTTCCCTCAAAGAGGAAATCTTGCTGATGGCAGCTCTGTCCCCAAATACATTTGGGCAACATTAACAAAGGATTTGAACCCCAAAATCAAACACAGCCTTCATATTTCTAGCAAGTGTATGACCCACTTCATCTATTCTTAGACACCAAATATTCCTGGTTGCAATGCTCCATCTACAAGATAAAGTAATTGTGGACTATCAAAGAAGTGTGTTGCATAACACAATCAGACAAATATTTTCAGGTCCTTTTACACGGCTAACATCCCTATGAATTTAGGCACTTGAATGAGAATTTATGGATTTAGGATGATTTACAGCAATTAAAAGCTAGTGTGTTTATTAGCCCTTTTGACAAAAAGAGTCTTAATTGTAAGTGCTAGAACCATTAGGCTGTATCTTGGGTTTCTTTGGGGAGGTGGAGGAAATTTTTCTATCCTTATTTCTAGCTTGTTTTGTATTATATTAAAACAACATTTAACCATTATTTTAAACTGTACAGATTACACAGTCATTGATGATAACTGAAATAATCCATCCATCCTCCTTTTTTTCAGAGAGTAAATTATGATTCTAATATACTTTGTTGATATTCTGACTTGGCAATGACCAAAATGCTTAGTTTGTACAACATGTTGGGCACATAGAAGACCCTATTAGGCAGACTGTATTAACAGCTTCATCAAACCTGCCTGAAGAAACATAACCTACCACAATTCCTATTGTGCCTTAGTATGAAGTATGATTCCAGTCTAGAACTTGCATCAATGAATATGTTTAATGCCATGTTCATGCAACATATGTCATAGTTTGCATAACTGATTTACTCAAAATAAGTCAAATTTGTTGATCTTGGCAAGTCAAAAAATGCCTTTATGACTTAAGAGTGCTATATGGATGAGGCTTGTAGTTGTACGTATTTACAAATTAAATCAAGATTCAGGGGGTGACTTTCCCACAGTAGCCAAATTAAGATAGTTAATTCAGGACCCGGCCAAGCGAGGGCTGTCTTTGGCACTGCCTAATGGGCCCGCGACCTCGGTGCTATCCATCCGCCACAGAGAAAGGCTCTGGTTCTTTCTAACCAAGCACTTCATGTTAGTCTTTCCTTGCTTCTTTTCCTCCGGGGGTGGAGGGACCGGTCTCCACTTCTGCAGCTCCAGCTCCATCAGGCTTTCCTCTACCCACTCACTTTCTGCCAGGGCTGCCCCAATTGGCAAACTCTGGCAAACTCTGTGCTGGGGCGACGGCGCCCATGCCCACAGAGAGGGCTCCAAGTGCCCCCTCTGGCACGTGTGCCATAGGTTCGCCACCACTGGTCTACATGATTTGCTTGGAAACATATGGAAATGGCCTTGTATTGCCAGTGCCACCTTCTATATGTTTTTAACTTCCCAGTCTCATTCAGCCTAGCCCTAGAAGTTTTTGATGGCCTTCCATCCAACTGCTAACCTAGTGACTCTGTTTAGCCAGCACAGGAATGATCCCCTTTATGACTGAACTCTTTCTTCACTGAAAACAGAACTGCCAGTATGAGAATGCTACTACACAAACCCATGGTGAGGACATTTGTTATGAATCCATAATCCATCTGGTGGTGATGCAATCTATCCCACTTTTTTTTAGCTTACCAAGAAGTAGCTTGTGATCTACTTTGTCTAATGCCTTGCTGAAGTCTAAGTATATTATGTCCACCAAATTTCTCTGGTCTACTAATTTAGTCACTATGTTGAAGAATGAAATGATTGGTTTGGCATGATCTGTTTTTAACAAACCATGCTGACTGCTAGTTATTACTTTACTCATTTCTGTTGGCAGATCTATTTTTTTATTATCTTATTATCTTTCCCAGTATCTTCACAAGTATTGATGTTAGGCTGATTGATCTGTAATTTCCTGGGTCTGTTTTTTTTCCTTTTTTGAAGATGGGAACCATATCAGCTCCTCCATTGATTTTAAAGGTGGTGCATAAAGAAATTGTTCAGTTTAGTTTAAAATGGAGGTTTAACCTTTTTAAAATGGAAATAGTTACAAATCAAATGCTCATATTTGTCAGTGAAAAGACCAAGAGCATACCTGAAAGATTTTACAATTGTCGATAAAATCCTACATAATGCAAACTATTTTATCAATCTAAGAATTTGTTATCACAGGCATCCTACAGCTACCTATTACATGTGTTACAGTTTATTTTATTTATTTTATTTTATTTCTATACTGCCCTACTCCCGAAGGACTCAGGGCGGTGCACAGCCAAACAATAAAATACATACATACAAAATTTAAAAGTGGAATTAAAATCAAATTAAATAGTTTTGGCCCAGACAAATTAAAACCCCAATCAATTTAAAACCAATTTTAAAATTTGAATATATAAAATACTAAAAAATATTAAAAATTAAAAATCTTTTATAAAAGAGGGAGAAAATTAGGCCAGGCCCGCCTGGTGAAATAAAAAGGTCTTTAAAGCGCAGCGGAAGGTGCGCAGATCCGGGATCCTCCATATCTCTGGGGGGAGCTCGTTCCAGATAGTAGGTGCCCCCACAGAGAAGGCTCTCCCCCGGGGGCCGCCAGTTGGCATTGTTTGGCCAACGGCACCCGGAGGAGCCCCTCTCTATGGGAGCGTACCGGCCAGTGGGAGGCTATTGGTGGTAGTAGGCAGTCCCGCAAGTACCCAGGTCCTGAGCCATGGAGCGCTTTACAGGTGGTAACCAAAACCTTGAAGCGCACCCGGAAGACCACCAGGAGCCGGTGCAGCTCGCGCAGGAGGGGTGTTACATGGGAAAGCCATGTCGCTCCCATTACCACCCACGCGGCCGCACTCTGCGCCAGTTGGAGCCTCCGGGTGCTCCTCAAGGGGAGCCCCATGTAGAGAGCGTTACAATAGTCCAGGTGGGAGGTGACGAGGGCATGAGTGACTGTGCGTAAGGAGTCCCAATCCAGAAAGGGACGCAACTGGCGGATCAGGCGAACCTGATGAAAAATCCTCCCGGTCACGGCCGTCAAGTGCTCTTCTAAAGACAGCCGTGAATCCAGGAGGACACCCAAGTTGCATGCCCTCTCCGTGGGGGCCAATGATTCGCCCCCAATAATCAGTAATGGCACCAACTGACTATATCGGGACATCGGAAACCACAGCCACTCAGTCTTGGATGGGTTGAGCCTGAACCTATTCCTCCCCATCCACATCCGCACGGCCTCCAGGCAGCAGGACATCACTTCAAGGGCATCGTTGGGGTGGTCTGGGGTGGAGATGTACAGCTGGGTGTCATCAGAGTACTGATGGTACTTCACCCCGAAACCACGGATGATCTCGCCCAGAGGCTTCACATAAATGTTGAACAGGAGGGGGAAGAGGACCGACCCTTGCGGCATCCCGCATATGAGGGGCCTCGGGGTCGACCTCTGCCCCCGTCAACACAGGCTGCGACCGGTCAGAGAGAAAGGAGGAGAACCACTGCAACACAGTGCCTCCCACCCCTAACTCTTCCAACCGGTGCAGCATGATACCATGGTCGATGGTATCAAAAGCCGCTGAGAGATCTAACAGGACCAGGACAGAGGAGCACCCCCTGTCCCGAGCCCTCCAGAGATCATCAACCAATGCAACCAATGCCGTTTCCATGCTGTACCCAGGCCTGAAGCCTGACTGGAACGGATCCAGATACGACGTTTCATCCAGGTGCTGGGGGAGCTGTTGCGCAACCACAGTTAATAAGCATAGATTGTAATATACTGCACTACAACAGGAAATTATAATATAGTGAAATGCTATGAGAATATTAAAGTCAAAGTTGCATTACAACTATACATCTAAATCATCAGGAAGCAGCAAAACAGAATTTAGAATAAAGACTGTACAAAAATTAAAACCACAGTTTCAAGCAGCCTCCCAACTAAAGAGGTTAGATGTGGACTGTAATGCTGTCACTTCCCATATCCATCAGTTGCATTTCTTACATTTCTCACTTTTTTTCTCTCTATTCCCAACACAAATGTTGACTTCCTTTTCCTTTCTGGAGCTACTTCCTCTTCTACTGTAAGCTTCCTCTTTCAGGCTTAACCTGCTACATATCCTATGCCTCTTTGTGTCTCTGTCTTGCCTCAGGTCCAAGAAAGATTTCCCTGTTCCAACTCTATGGGGCAGTGCCCATCTCCGTTTCCTACCTAAGGGAGCCACTATTATTCAAAGACGCTTCTGTGGTCATGAGGCCTGCATGACCAAACACCGAAGCACACAAAACACTGTTACCTTCCCACCAAAGTGATACCTATTTATCTACTTACATTTGCATGCTTTTGCACTGATAGATTGACAGGACCTGGGGCAGGAACGGGAGCTCACCCCATCACATGGTACTTGGCTCTCAAACTGCCAACCTATTGGTTAACAAGCCCAGTGTCTTAACAGCAAGGCCACTATACCCTCAGGGTTTCCCAAAGTGTTCAGTATTAATTCCCATGGATGGATGGTATTGTCCAAGGGGTTGATGATAATAAGCAGTATTTAGTAAATTAAGGTAAAGGTAAAGGTTCCCCTCGCACATATGTGCTAGTCGTTCCCAACTTTAGGGGGCAGTGCTCATCTCCGTTTCAAAACCAAAGAGCCAGCACTGTTTCCGTCGTCATGTGGCCAGCATACTAAACAGCAAAGGCGCACGGAACGCTGTTATCTTCCCACCAAAGGAGGTCTCTATTTTTGCATTTTTTACATGCTTTCGAACTGCTAGGCTCGCAGAAGCTGGGACTGGAGCTCACCCCATTACGTGGCACTAGGGATTCGAACCGCTGAACTTCCGACCTTTCAATTGACAAGTTCGGCATCTTAGCCACTGACCCACCGCGTCCCTAAGATTTACTAAATTACTTTCACATAATGAAATTTGGGAATCGATGAATGATCAAACTTGAAGGGATCGATAAGGTGAAGGACATCTGCTCTAGTCAAATTATTGTTAAGCCTACAGAGCATAAAACGGTGCAGTAATTTGGATTAGATTCATACGATATGCTTCAGAACTCATGGCAGCAGAAACACAGCACCTCTGCAATTGATTAAAGCAGCTATCTCTCTCTCCAAGATCCCACAGCAGCTGGGGAAGCCTTGCTGCACTAGCCAGAGAGCTAGAAACAGGCACAATTACATTGTCTAGTCAAGGGCAGATGCACAATGCTGGAAATCACTGCTCATGAATATTAAGTACAGTACTGTACTTGCTCTTTTTTCCAATCTCATTCACAATGTCATTATTTGTTAACAATATCCTTCCTTTTGACCAATCAATCTCTTTTTTATGGAAACAAACTACTGCAAAAATCCAGAATAACACATTGCACATTTTCAAAAACCAGTCGGGAAATATTTGATCCTCCCAGGCCTATGGTTGCCGAAATTACATTTTGAGCAAAGGTGTATAGCATTTACATTTTGTAAAATAGCATTATTATCCATATAAGGAAAATGGAAGCTGAAATAGCATATTTGCAAAGTCATGGGTAATTTGACAGAAGGTCAGTTTTGTAATGCTATCAAGAACAATACCGAAGAATATTCCATATACTCCACTCAGTGTTGTAAAACATCCAGAATTCATTATTTGGTGTTTTAAAAAAAACTATTACAAAGCAATACTGATTTTAGTCAAAATGTACATCATTTGAAAAAAGATGAAGAGCAAAATATAACAACACTAAGAAGAGTCAGAAAGGAATCCAAATGCGATGTGAGATTATAAACACCAGTTATGTGAGTAGACAGGTTATGTAAATCAAGGATTACCTGTATTAAGTCCAATAAATAAACTATGAGCATCAAGACTCAGAGTAGTAGCAATATATTTTAATCAGCCCTCATAATCACTGGATTTTTCTACTGAATCTTTGTAATCATTTTCACTGTCATGCTCAGGAGTTTCTTGATCAGCATGATCTGACTGAGTGGCAGTATCTTCATCTTCATCTTCTTTCTCTTCCTCTTTCTCTTCTTCCTTCTCCTCCTCCTCCTCCCCACTATGCTGAGCTGACTGGAATTGGGAATTATATTCTCCTTCAGATTCTCTTTTTTCTTCATGTTCATTATCACTGTGTCAAAGGGGGAAACAACAGATCCACTGAATAATAATGTATTGCTTTAGAAACACATTACATCAGAAAGTATCAGCAATAAGGTCCCCTTTTCAAACTCAGCAAATAGTTTTCATTGTTTCAGGGGCAAACCAATAATTTAATTTTAAACTGCTGAATGTTATAAATTTGGTAGAAAAAGACAAAGTATTTAATATAAGTAAACAATTTATTACATTTTTATCCTGCTTTTCATTTTAAAAAAGGCTGTATAAAATAGACTTGACTTCAAGTTTATAAACTGGAATGAGATATATATGAGAAATGGGTCTTTCTCCAAATTTTTATTCTGTTCAGTTTAAAGAATACAATAAACTACTTTTCCAAATGTAAAAACGTATGTTCATATAAATAAGTAAATATAATACACAAAGAAATGTGCAGTTATTCTTGGTGTTTTTATGTCCCTGAACAATCACCTATTAACTATGTCTAGCAAGGAAAGAAGAGATAAATATTGTACACCGGTGGTCTCCAATCTTTTTGGCTTTGTGGACCGCCAGTGGCAGAGGGGAGGGAGGGGGGATGGTTCTGTGCAGCTCCATTTGCACAAGCAATGGGCTCGTGCAGTCACACAAATGGAGCTGCGAGCGGAAGCTGTGGGTACTTGCTGCGAGCACTCGCGCAACCCCGTTCCAAATGGGTCACAGCCTGGTACTGGGCCGCAGCCAGGGGTTTGGGGACCCCTGCTGTACACTAAAACATGGAGATCAAAACAAGATAACTCTTCAAGAACTGTTTATTGTTACTGACAGATTATGCATTCTTCCTCTGAAAGGTCAGCTTTTCCTAACCACAACTAACTATATAGACATTTCATATTTAGTATATGTATATTAAGAAGCTCAAAAATAGCATAAGCTTCCAAGCTAAAATATCTACCTTTCTACATTTGCTGCCAAGCTTTCAAAGCTATTACTGTAGGAATTCTGCAAAAACTCTTCAGTAGCAGTTTGGCCTTTCTTTGAAATAAAGTCTTCACATAGTCCAAGCTCTCGCAGCAAATCAGAATAATGCTTCGATGCTGCTAGCCGTGCATTCTTCTACATTTAAAAATAAAACAAAATTAACACATCTGAAAGATATCTCCAAGTTTAAAGAAATCACTCTACAGTACATGTGTTCCTAAATGTCCTTTATTTTACAAGATAAAGGATTCCAAATCTGCAGATCACTTCTTTGAAATTTAAATAAATTGTTCAGACAGCAGACAGCTTTACATCATGACATTTATAATGTCTCAATTACAGCCTTATACTGGCAAACATATTATATTTCCAGATTCCATGCTATCAGCTGCAAATGGCTTCTTCTGCCATCAATAGACAAGGAGAAAAATATCACCATTTAGTATTCTCTGTTCTCTGCATCATGATATATAATGGGTCAGGAATGTGGAAGCCAGGTTGAACCAATTGTATCGCTGGAAGCAACAGCACTGGTAAATCAAGTTAAGCCCAATGACATGGCAGGTGGCAATTACTAGCATTATCTTACCAACAATTATTAAACCCAACATACAAAGGAAAGGTAGCAACTTAATGAATAGATATATATAAAAAATATTAGAGATGTCAATAACCTGTGTGGCTTGTTCCAATAATAGAGGCCTCTTTTCCACCCTTTCTTCAATTTCTTCCAGTTCCTGCAGATATTCTTTCTTTCTCTGTTTTTCATGTTTCCTGTTTTTTTAATATACCATGACATGGAAATGGTATGGAATTTAAATATGAATCTTTTAGCAAAATAAAAATGGAAGGAGCAAGACTATATGGATCTGCCTACTACTACTAAACTAAGGATCTTGTATCTAAGGGGTCAGGAATCAGGGGATATATTGCAGAATACCTAAACAATTTTAACTTTGAGTTAAGCATCTTGGCTAGGCTCTGATGTGGATCATTTGCCTCAGCCCGAGTAGCTATAAGCCTTTGTAGCTTTCTTGCTCTCTCTTTTTGTTTTGCTTCTCTTCTTTTATGCTCTTCTTCAACCTTCTTTTTTTCCTCAGCCGATTTCCTGAATAAGAAAATAAACTTAAGTCTAGCTAATGCATAACAACTTTTATGGCCCTCTTTCTCAAAATACCTGTATGGGCAAGATATTTATATATTTATTATATATATAATATATATATATATATATATATTCCAAATCTCCACAGTTCATTCTTGTAGTATTTGGTACATAAACCTGAATCGGTTGTCAAATGAATTCTGTTGTGATTGGCAAATCTTTCAGCCCCATCAAATTTGGTCTAGGACAGAAATGTCAAACTCGTTTTCATTGACGGCCGCATCAGCATTACAGTTGCCCTCAAAGGGCCAATTGCATGTAAGATTACGTATCATATTAGTTCAGGAGTGCATTATGTCTAAGTCTGGGTATAAGGGGGCTGCAGGTCATGTGATGGGGTGGTGGTTAGTCTCTCCTAGCAGGTGGGTCATGTGATGGGATGGTATTCAGGTGGCTGATTGGCACTTCTTCCTCTCTCTCTCTTCTCTCTCTTGCACTGCCTGCTGGTTCTCCTTCCACAGCCTCTGCACCTTTGTTGGTTCCTCTGCTTGCCTCCCTTTCACTCCAACTCTTCTCTCCCTCAGGCTTGCCTCACAGAAGCCTCTCCTCCCTATTGCCTTCTGTCCCTTTCACTCCTCTCCCTTTCCCACCAAAACCCCCTCCTTTTATCTGCTCTCCTCTCTCCCCACCTCCATCTATTCATTAGAAACAAACTGTCTGAAGAACTGGATCCACTTTGCTTCCTTGAATTCCCTCAGTTTCTTATAGATTTGCAATGGTTTTTAGCGCCTTTTTCCTTATCTCAGTCTGCAGCTTTCCAAGGCTTGGATTTAAACAAAAACTATTTTCCGTTCAAAAGAGAAGCAGAGTTGACATGATTTCTATGACCTAATGCTGGTCACTCATCCTTGAGATAAAAGATGTACAGGAGATAGACATAGTGATAAGAGATAAAGATAGATACAAGATACACAGATATATAAGTTCAGATATTGATGTAGAATCTACATCTACATTGTAGATGATGTAAATGTAGATATACATGTAGATAACGATATATTCAAAATGTTTGCAGTCTGGCTGACATATAGACTAGGAGCTGATAGACTAGGATGAGAGGTTGGGAGTTTGAAGCATCAGTAAATGCAGACCAAGGTGGTTTCACAACAAGAGCCACTTGCCTTTTTCAACTCCAAGAACAACAGCAGAATAACACAAGTGGAACCCTCAAACACTAGAAAAAAATAGTGCATTCTTTCTTTAAAAACTCTCACATGGGATTTGTTTCACACTCAGAAACAGTCATAATGGCAGGTTGGAACATCCTTGACATGGAAACATTTTCCCATACTTCTCTAAAACAGGTATTTGCATTTTCAACATCTGCATGTTTTACTTACCACAAAGAATTTGGAATTAAATACACAGCACATTAAAAGCTTACCTGATGGCTTCTAGCCGTTTTCTTGTAGATGCTGTAATTCTTGTAGATGGAGACAGCACACAACCTGAAGGATATGAACTTGCATTCAACGTTCGAGGGGGACATCTTGTAGAGACATAAGGCCAGCGTGTTTCTTTTAATGTTGCTTCATCCATGTCGATGTCCTCAAGAATCTTCTCTTTATTGGATGAAATATTTGGTGTATGGAGTTTGAAAGGCTCACTGATTGTGACACTTTTCACATTCTTATGTGTTTGAAGCTGTTTCTGGAATTTTTTATGTAATGTTTCAAAATCAGGGACTTTAACTTTGGTATTTGACTTATATATTGATTCTTCACTTTGTTCAAAGCAGTTTTGCTGCCTAGGCCTAATGGTGCCTTTATTTCCTAATCTGCTATTGGGAAGTGATGAATTACGTAGGAGCTCTTCAGACCTAGCTTGAATTCTAATGTCTCTATAGAGTTCTTCTTCCTTTAATTTCTCCCTCATTTCTGAACTGGAAACAAATTTAGGAACTGGTTTAGCTTTAAACATTTTTGCTTTTTTTTCTGGTGAGGAAAATTGCATTTTTCTCAGTTCTTTCTTTTGTGCTTCTCTTTCAATAAACTGAAATGGCTTTTGTGTAGCTAGAAGAAAATTTCCCCTCGTTTCTCTAAATGATTTTCTGTGTTCTTCATTTTCCTGCATTATTTCATGATAAAGAGGGACAAAAACATGTGCAGGTACCGGATTGGCTCGAAATTGTTTTTGACATTCTGCCTCCTCCTCTAATTGTTTCTTCAGCAAGTTATTTTCCAGCTCCATGAGTGACTTGGACTTGATATTCTGTTGCTTCCTCTTAGCTTCTCTAATAGTCATCTGGAAAGGTTCTGGTACTGTGATCTTTGGGAACCATTTTTTCTTTTTCTTGCTTAGCTTCAAAACATTTAATTTGGGTAAAACAGTTTTAGGGCAGAGTGAATAATCCTCCAAAAAACAGCCATCCCATGCATTTTCAGTCTTGTCCAGTGTTAATGATCCAACATCACTGTCACTTGTTTCTAGCTCTAGTTGTTCATCAGTCACATCAGAGAAATTTAATGAATGGAACGAACTGTTCAGATCAGATGCAGAAAATGATTTATGCATGTTCTGAAGTTGAAATGGTTTAGTTTCCCATGCTGATCTAAACATAACAAAAATGTAATGCTTAGTTGTCTAGAAGTGACACAAATTAACCTGATTTAGTTATAGTTGTGGAACCTCTTGCAAATTGTATAAAAGAGAATGTATAAAACAATTATTTGTTTATGAATATATTAAACTTTAGATTAAAAGAACACCAATTCTAAATAATATTAAATTGGTTTCTGAATCACATACTCCTTTCTCCATATTTTTTTAGACTACAAATATGCACACTGTCAGGCTATAATTAACAATTATAATTCCAATAAAATTCATTAATCCAACTGACAAAATGTAAACCTGGAAATGTAAAAATCACAAACAAAATAAAAAGAAGTTACAGTAATACAACTCTTTTAAGGAATGTTTGGATTGTTTTGGACTTTTAAAGAAAGAGCAGAAACTCCCAAAATGAAAACTAATAAACATTCATATAATCAGACATGACATCTATTCTTAGATATTTTTTATAGATTTTGATTGGCCACGGTAAGATACGGGATGCTGATCATGATGAGCCTTTAATCTGATCTTTCTGGACACCTCTTACTCTCTTAATATTTACACTTTATTGTTGCTAATATGTATAAGTCAAAACCAATGCTAAGACAATACTTAATTGGGGTTACAATTTCTTTTATACCTATGATGAAGAACCAGTTTTTAGTTATGTTTTCATATTTTATATTAATTTTTAATACCAGTCAAAGTCACAGCCAATATTATGTTTAATCACACTTCAAAACAAAAATGGGGGAGAAAATATAAGCAGTCTGATGCCCTCTTCTGTTTTTCTTTAGAATTGGTCAAGCAATCAGTGTTGTTAAACCTTTACTAACCTATAAAGCCTGAAAAACACAAATAATTATCTCTCACTGATGCATTTTACTCTTGCTTACCTAACCAAATCACACTGAGTTAGTTAAAGGTTAAATGTCTTTTAGAAACTCTGAAATCCTTATACATATTTTCCAATTTTGCTATGGTTTTCAGGTGAGAATCTTAAGTTCTTCCAGACTATTAAATAAAATTCCTGATTCGAGAAGTACATTTCCTGCTGGACAAGCTTTCTGGAAAGTTATAGAAAAGCATGAGAAGAAATTGTTACCTCTTAATCAATTTCCTAAATCAAGGCTTCAAACTCATGGCCCAGGGGTCAGATGTGTCACACACTGACCACACCCACACCTGGTTTAGCGAAGGGGAAAAAAGTCGTGATATGTCATGTGACACCGTCGTGACGATGCGAGTTTGACACTCCTGTCCTAAATCAAGGATCCATCCCACTATAAATTGTAAGAGTGTAATTCTGGCTGGTATAGTTTTCACAACTGAATGTTTCACAATTAATGATACTTTAAAGCAAGCACTAGTTATTAAAAGCAAAACGATTAGAAAATTTAGAAAAATTAATGACCTACTAATTTTTAAAAAACACAAGAAACAAATACTTTCAATCTTTCTTCTGGGTTCTTTTTTCCCCCTGTACCTGGATATAGCTCAGGCTAAGGTCATTGTCTACAAGTGCTAAGGATTCTTTTTAGTTTTGTTTTTCATCAGACATTTTTATATTCCTTTTATGTATTTAACATATTTAATAACAATATTTTGTTACAATGATCAATATATTTAATATATACAATAACAATTTTGAGACAAAAGATAATTAATAAATTTAGATTATTATAAAAATTACCTGTAAGTCTTACAATAAATCATATCTGTGTTAGTTAAAGGTTGAACATCTTTTAGAAACAGCTTATTCTGATACATTTCTTCCAATTTTGCCATGGTTTCCAGGTGAGCATTCTTAAGTTCTTCCAGCTTTAAATAATATTCCTGATTTGAGAGGTACATGTTTGAGAGATCTAGCCAATCTTTACAATCAGCACACATGATGGAACCGTATTCTCCCCCTGGACTTAAGGATTCCTAAAATAAAAGAAGATCATGTTTTACTTCTCTTTGGGAAAAAGATATTTATTAAATTACTGGCAACTTAATAAGTTTGGCGTTCTAAAGGCAGTTAAGAAACTTCTCTATTTGCTTGGATTTGCAGAGTAAAAGGTCCTGGTGCTGATTAACCCAAATTGCTAACTTGACAAAGCCTAAAATCAATAAATAATTCTGGATGGCAAATGATTCAAAATTTCCTACAAGTTAATACAGAGAATCTCCTATATCATATATAAACATCTAAAACATGAAGCTCTTCCCTATGCCCAAGGCAAATGCAGGCAAATTTTGGAATAGGTTTCTAATGCATCAATGAGATAGGGTTTTTTTTTTAATTAAAAGGGATTTAACATAACAGTTAACATAATCACTTAAATCTTGAAATTGTATTCAGTGCTGTTAACCACTGCAAATGGCGCAAAGGCATTTCCGTTAAGAAAATTTGGATGGCAAAGAAAAAAATTCAGGGATCTTGGAGGTGAGGAAAAGAGGAAAGAAATATTTTCTTTCTAAGGAGGTTTGGCTTGATAAGGCTAGAATCAGTCTCATCTAAATGGATAAGATGAGAATCCCGTGTAGGGATTCTTATTTTATCCATTCTTTTTTTAAAAAAAAAATTTTATTGAAATTTATTATAATACAATACAGTACAATCACTCAGACAGTGTTATTTTTCTACATAGGTTAGATTGATTCTTTTACTTTTCATCGTAATATAATGTAATTTACATATGCATCTTAAAATTTATATTAACTTTTATCTATTCTTTATTCTATTATCAATTCACCTGTACCAGGTGTATTTTATCCATTCTTATCCCTACACGTGATTCAATTAAAATTGAATGTGGGGTAAAATTAGGATTGGGCAAGGTTCCTTAAAGGAAGGGTAGGCTATAGCTAAAGAGGACGACCAGCACCAAGGTGGATGCATTCAATTACAATAGCACTGAAGGCATCTTTGGAATTGCTGAAGGGCCACCTTAGGGGCCGTTCAGCAGAAAACCTACCTATGTGGTCGCTAAGAGCGACTTGATGGCACCTAATCGTCATAATTAAGCTATTGTCACGTGATGGCTGACGCTACTTTTTATCCCAGAGGTCTTCAAACTTGACAGCTTGAAGACTTGTGGACTTCAACTCCCAGAATTCTCCAGCCAGCTATGCTGGCTGGAGAATTCTGGGAGTTGAAGTCCACAAGTCTTCAAGCTGTCAAGTTTGAGGACCCCTGTTCTATCCGGATGGGGGAATGACCCGAACGAGCCAAGGCGCCGGGGGGGTGGGAGTGGATTTGAACCCCTCCCGAAGCCATTTCTGCAGAAATCCGGTCTCTCAGTTGCACGCTCCAGCCACCAGGGAGCAGCAGCAGCAGCAGCCACTAGGAGGCGGCGGCGTAGACAGACAGCCAGACAGCCACCTACCTGCCCCACGCCATTTTCAAGCGAGTCTCTTTCTGGTACCCGTTCATAAAGCGCCGCCGGCGCCTTGGTGCGCGGGTTCACCGGCGTATGCAGGCAGGAGGCGGTGAGCAAAGCAGCTCGGTGAGATGCGTCCATGGGCTTCTCAAAGGACGGGAGGCCACAGCCAGCCTCCTGCTAGACTGATTACCAAGCCCCTTCCCTGCGTGTTTGGTTGCTACGGTTACTAGGCTTAGAGTCTTGAGACGCTACGAAAGAGGTGGGGAACGATGGCCCTTTTATGACTTGTGCACATGCTGGCTCAGGAATTCTGGGAGTTGAAGTCCACAAGTCATGAAAGGGCCCTCGCCCCCCCCCCCCCCCCCCACTACTGCGCTACGGCATCTCGAATAGGACATTAGCCTCCCTCTAGTGTACAGAGAAGCGTCTTCCCTGTGCAATCTGTTTCCTGGAATTCTTCCATCTGTTCTGAAACCCCTCCCGTCTTTTCCCACGTTAGAGGTATCGGGGGAAGAATTTCCGAAGACAATGGGAAAATCTAGAACCGTAACCAAGCAGTATTTTAATGGCACCAAGTTGTCAGCTCACATCAAAAGATGACTTTTTAAAAATTGGCTATTATTGTGTAGGATCACTCGTGAATTTTTAGAAAAATTAGAAAACGTAATCAAGCGTCATTTTCACATTATATACTAGAGATGTTAGCTCTAAATCAAGGCAAGGTTCTTAGCCTGGTGTGCCTTTTGCCAAAATAGGATCCAAACCAGATAGATAAATATTTTTATTTATTTATTCTGGACCATATTTTTACAATGTCAAGATTAAAATCACCTCATACTAAAATTCCCATTTTATAAAAAGGAGCTGTAGTATATAAAAGTGGTTTATTTTTATTTTTTAAATTTCATTAATTTTCCATTATCTACACTTAATAAACATCCTGCTGTCTGGATACCCAACCTGCTCAACAATACAGACTACACTCTATCTCCATTCCCTCTTTCCAACCACTGGTAAAATAAGTTCCATGTTTGATAATATTGTGTCTTAATTTTCAATGTAAGTCTATCTATTTCTGCACAGTGAAGTATCTTCCTAATTATCTCTTCATCTCATGGCATTTCATCATTTTTCCAATATTGTGTGAATATAATAGCTGCTATTAAAACATGCAATATTAAATACATACTTTGCTTATCAAATTTTTCTGGTATTATGCCTAAAAAGAACAAGTTCAGGTTTAATATGTTTCCCTATCATCTTTTCTATGCACCTATATTTTTGCTCGAAATGTTCTTGCTTTTACACAAGTCCACCACATATGATAAAATGTCTCAATTTTTAAAATTACCTACATTTCCAACATTTGCTAGACATATTTTCAAACATTTGAACTAATCTAGCAGGTGGTAAATGCCATCTATAAATTTTATATAAATTTTCTTTATAAGAAGTTGCCATTAATTTAGTTCCTTTCATATACATTTTGCCATTTCTCTAATTCTGTTATAGCCAGTTTTTTTCCTCATTGTCTACTTGTTCATCCTCCATTTTCCAGTTTAGTAAATTATAGATCTGAGTTTTTCATCAGAGTTCAGCAGTATCTGATCAAAGGGTGTTTGTCATTTATAGAAGCCATACTTTTTCATATCTTTTTCATATTTAGATTGTATTTGCAATTGAGGCCACCAAGATAGTATAATACCCTTGTCTTCAAGCTCTTGTTTAGATTTTAATTTCCCTTCAATGTCCAAGATGTCTATATGTCAGTTTTTTCAAACTTCACCAGATTTGGGTATGTAAAGGCTTCCATTGTTGAGAGTCGTTCTGGGATTTTCAAATATATCTTAGGTTTTATTTTTTCCCATACAAATAGCTTCTTATGTAGTGATTTTGAAAGTATCTGTGAATTTTATTCTTCTCATACCATAAAAAGGAGTGCCATCCCAGTTATAAATCAAATCCTTCTAATATAGCAGTCTCTTGTGCCTGAGGGTTATCCATTCTTCTAGCCATGTTATCACATATGCTTGGTAGTATAGGTTGCTATTAAAAATCAGGTAGTAAAATGTTTAATTATTTTAGAAAGTTCCCTTTATTTATGAACTCATTCTGTTTTAAAATTCTACAAACCATATTTTCTCAATAGTACTTATCCTGATTCAATCCAAAGGATAAACCAAAAGCAGAATACTGTTCAAACTAAATTATATGAGCCCTACTGAAGGCTAGTATCTCACAAGGTTTTCAGTCCAACACTTCAGTAATCAATGTAACAGTACATAATCTCCTAAACAGCTTTGTTCAAGAACTTAATTGGTAAAACCACTTAAAAGGCCAGAGAAGCTCACGTTTCCACAAGCAGCAATGTGGACAGTAAATTCTGTTACCAAAATGATACACAGGCAATGACATCACACAAATTAAATTATTTTCTCGTGTCCTGATGTCAGAATAAAAGACGTATTGGTTTCATGTCACATGTATGATGATTTGCACCCATTCTCCCTGCTCGCACATGTTTGGGAAATTTCTCTTGCATTAAAAAAAAAACACTAACAGATAAAAGAATAAAACGCTGTCTGAAATGCATGTTAAAAGACAAAATCCTTGCCGATTTAAATTGAAACGCACATATTGAATTCAGTTTTTAAAAGGGCCACAATCCTGCCAATTTAAGCAGTTTTTACCTCTGTAAGCTTAACGACTGAAGAATTTAAACAAAGTCTCTCTTTTGAAATTGAGGTTTTATTAATTTAAGATTGACAGAACATGAACACAACCACAAGTTAAGTAGGTGTCTAACGCAGTGCCTCTATAAAGGAGCCAAGTTCCAAACTTAGGATAGTGTACTAGTTAAGAGTACTGCCTCTTCCTTTAGTCATTTCATCGAGTGTTCACCTGTTAAAAAAAAAAAGACATAAGATATTATAGGAATAGCAGTACATAATTTGTCAAGTTTTATTCTCCATAATATAGTATTCTAAATTTTCAAACACTACCGCACATGCCTTATTATCCACATAAGATAACCATAACTATAATTACAAAATAATTCTTACCCAACATATTATGGTAAGAACTATCATTTTGATTTTAATTAAAATTGATAAAAATTAAACAAAAATTAAACAAAAAGGACGTTAGAGCAATTGAAAGAACATTAAATAGCTTACCACATCATCAATCTTAAGAATGCTGCGAACTGTTTCTGTAGCTAGAGTGAGAGCACTGATCGACACTAATAAAGGCTGAACCACCAGCTCTTCCAAGATATTTGAAATTCCACCCTACAATTTAAAAATCACAATATCAAAGTACTAACAATTATCAGCAAACATATTAAAAATGATATCATGTATTTCTAAGAGCTTTTTCAAATGTCTACACTAAAAGATACTCATCCAGTATGTAACATTTTCTCAATATCTGTACCTATAAGCAAAATTAAAACATTTTTAAATACACAAACACATATAGAGTACTATGCAAAAATACCCAGTCTGATTCTGCTTATCCAGCAAAGGATTGACCCATTTATGACTGAACTTTTCTTCACTGAAAACAGGACTGCTAATAAGAAATTGCTGTTACACAAATCAAAGGTGAAGATAACCTTAAAATAGAGGCTACAATTCTTACTATAAAAGGGATATTAGAGCTAAAAAAATACAAAAAGTGGCAGCCAAAGCTCCTAAGAGGTAGATGAGGTGTCTCTCTATTATATATGTATATGTGTGCATGTATACATATACATATATATGAAGTACTGCTATATTAAACACCAAGCAACTGTTTTCTTTTTAATGATGCTAACATCATTAAAAATTGCATATTAAATCTGTGAGAGATGGGAGTTTTACAACTATGACAACTGTTCTGACAACTTTTTCCCATATAGGAAAAATAGGGAACTAACATAATATGAACCTTAATTGCAGTGATGATTAGCAGTTTTGTTTAAATAAATACAGAGAGAAAGTACAAACCAAATAGGAACAGTTTCCCTGAGTCTTTTTGCAGGAGATAAAAGCTTATTAGACCTATTTTATTGCCAACGAAGTAGAATGAAAAATCACGTCAACTTTATTAAATTATGCAAACCAGATCAACAAGGCTACATAGAGGTCAACACTTCCTCACTTTTACTTTATTAACATAATTTAAAACATTTAAGAAAGCTATTTTTTGTTGATATATACCAATTACTCACTCTATATGAGTGCCATTTTCACTGACATATCTAAAACCATAGAAGGAAGTATTAGATGTAGGGCTATTTAGCAAAATTTCAGGAGACAGCTCCCAACCAGCTTTGCCAATGCTCAGAAGCTCTGCTACTTCTGATGGTGTGGGAGGGGTGGGCCAATTCCTTTGGGGTGAGGTGGTTGCTCAGATAATCTAGACCCATGTCATAATGGGCTTTAAGGTGATAACCAACACCCTGAATTGAACCTGAAAGCATACTAATACTATATGTTTTAATTAGATCACTAGTGAAGGGACTTGTGGCCCGCCAGCAGCCTGAGCGGATCATGGCTGATCCCGAGGCTGGTGTGGTGTTGTGCCAGCAGCCGGCATAGCCGGCGCTCGCGTCGGACAGCGAGGAGGCTGAAAAGGATGTGGTGCCAGAGGCAGAGACTCAGCCAGGGCCTTTAGAATCTCCAGAGGCTCCTTCAAGTGGAGAGAGCGAAGTGGAGGAGCCTCTTCTCAATGCTCAAGCATGCAGGGCTGCCAAAAGGCAGGAGTGGCTACTCAGGAGGAGGAGGTCTCCTCGAGAGTAAGGCTTGAGGATAATTGGCCACTCCCTTAGCCTATTTAAGTCACACGCAGTTAGTAAGTTTCTTGCTGGAAACAACTTGTAATTATCATCAGAGCATTTTTGGACAAGTCTTATCGTATTTTGTTTTCTGGGCTGGTTGCCAACCTTTGCCGGACTTTGGTTTATTCTTGCTACTTAATAAATTTGATAAGGACCGTTGGTGTGTGTCAATATCCTCGGAAATCTGGAGCTGGGGCAGAACAGGACTAATGAAGATATGTTAAAAAAATTCCCCTCCCCGTTTTCCTTTCTCATTAAATTATGCACAATTCAATATTTCTTTTCTAATGAAATACTCCTTCTCAAAATAAGGCCTCTTTAATGAAGAGGAATTTAATTCATAGGAGGAATTAAGTGTGGATGTTCTAATATATGGTGTATTAACACCGCACACACTTGACTAGCTATTGGAGAGTGACTAAGACCCAACCTCTTTCCCTACCTTCCAAATTATAAGCAAGCACAACTCCAACTTCTCCCCCATCAAGTTTGATATCACTGATTTACATTGGTCAGATAGGTTTGAAGCCACACATAGCAGCATCAGAAACAACTTCGGATGGCCAATGGGACAGACATAAGAAAACAACTATCTGCCTGAATAGCAACTATTGTTAAACAGCAGAATGAAGTCCATAAGTGATATTGAAATTTTGTCATCCTTGTACCTTCATACACTTTATTTTCGTACATGAAACGTGCAAGTTGCATTACAGATCAAGTTACAATGCTCCGACTTCCACAGCGTCAAGGGCAAAAATAACTTTCTTTGTTGAAATGCTAATTGAAACAACTGTATGTATATTAGAAAGAAGCATCAGGACAAAAGCCATGCATTTAAGTTGCTATTATGCTGCTTGTGGGACTGTTGAAGTGAATTGCTATTTAGCTGCCCACTTTAGTCACAATTTCCATTATGGGAATTTGAAAAATACTTCAATTATATTGCCACTTGCTAAAATGTCCAATATTCTAAGATAAGAGCAAAAAAGGATTTTGTTTAACATTTCTAAATTGGGTCACCCAAACCAACACAATGTAACTTCAAACCCAATGCATTTCTCTGCATTTGCTGCAATTTATATTGTAATTTCAAGATGAGCAATCTTCTGAGTTATGCATAATGCAATAAACATGAAAAATAGTACTAGTGAACTCCAAAAACGCAGAATTTTACAAATGTCAAATAATATGTGGTACATTTGTTTTATTAGTTTGCAGATTACCTTTCTGACATTGATGCCAGCAGTTTTCTCTCCTTGTGCATGTCTGTTTCTCAACTCTGTAACAGTGGATATCGGATTAAGGCCTGCATTTTCAGCCAGGGTAGATGGAATAATTTCCAGAGCCTCTCCATAACCACGAACACAATAAGATTCCATGCCACTTAAAATACGAGAATATTCATTCAAGCGTAATGCCAACTCTATTTCTGGTGCTCCACCACCTGCAATTAGGGCTCTGAAATTAAAATTAAAATTAAAATGCAGTTTAAAGTGTAGTTTTTGCTAACTTGAATGATGATTTTATTGGTCCAAAAAGATGATGCAGTACCTTTTCTTGACCAAACAACGGACAACACACAAAGCATCATGGATGGAACGCTCAGCCTCTTCAATCACCAGTTTATTAGACCCTCGTACCACAATTGTTACTGTTTTTCCAGGGCTAGCACAGCCTGTAATCTGAAATACAAAACAGGCACTATACTGAATATTCAGATAAGAAAACTTACTGCTTTTGGGGGGAAGATTTGGTTTTGGGATCAGATTTTCGAACTATGAAAGCACTGATAACAACAAAATGACAGTCTTAGTTTCCTTTTCAAGAGTTTTCCTTTAGTTCTTAGCAAGGAAGGCGTTTTTTTCTTGTTATCCTAAAGAATCCATTCAAACCAAGTTTGAAAAATTTGCTTTAACTTCAGAACAAAGTAGACTAGACTTATCCTACCTTAACTAGCTTTCCAGATCCATTTAAATTAACTTCTTCTGCAAGTTCGGCAGATCCCAGCATGTCACCAGTGAACTGATCAATATGAGCAACTGGCTTAGTTCCAATAGTCTTTTTAAAAAATAAAAATACATAAACACAATTTAGGTTAGATATGTAATATTTTTCAGAATGTTCTATAGTGCACAAGCAATTGGAAATCAAAAAGCAGGTAAACTTCCCAAGCAGATGTCAAATCTATTTTCAGGTTTGCACAAAAACAGTAATACAGCTCCATGAAGACATACTTCCCCATCCCCAAATAATCGTAAGCATACATCTTTGCTTACTTGCTCATAACAGGAAGAGAGGCAAATATACCCTTACGTGCAGAAGCAGCCTCTGCTTACCTCCAGAGACATGATTTTTGCTCAAAGAAGAGAGATCTTCTCCGAGAGGAATGCAAAACAGTAGCTATTTCATTCCTTTAAAAATGGAGACAAACTGCAAGACTGAGGGAGTGAGAAAACCACTTATTCATTTACCTACCCACCACTGCCACTTTGTCCTCAATGAAACACATATGCTGGCCATATATGGGACCTTATCCACATGTGTACTATTTTAAAGTTCTCAGTGGTGAGTCAAATCTATCAGATGCATCATAGAAGTGAATAAAATAGTGCAAAGAAGCATTATAGTGTCAGAAACTTCAGAGTTACAGTGTCTGGGCTGATTATGCATCTCCCAAAGTAGCTTCTGGCTCATTCAGTTTGCTTACAACTAGGCAACTAAGAAAATACATTAAGGTGGAAAATATATGCATTTGTAACCTCAACTGGCTGTGTGACAGCACAACTGAGGCGGCAGAGTGGGAACAATCTTACAAAGCATATGAGTAATTTGATATATGTGCACTGAAAATGCTGTATCACTGAACCTCAATCTATTTGTCTGGAAATAAGACCCATTAAATTAATGACAGCTTCTGGGTGGATGTTAAGATTATACTTGTAAACCTTTTTTAGAAAATAGAGATAGCTATTTATAATCTGCTTTTTATTATAGCATTACAAATGTCAAAACAGATTCATTCACTGTTACAATCAATTTCAATTCATGATTACTCATGATACTGTCAAGATTATTATATTCCATGATTTAAGAATTCATTCATTTCAAGAACTCTCTATTTATCTTACCTTACATATAAATTCAATGTCTTCTCTTTCAATATCTTTGATCACCATAATCTTCATTTTGTTCAGGAAATGTAGAGCCAGATCACTTAGAGCATCCCTACAACCAATACATTTGATGTGGTTTATTAATATATATCATCACAGCATAGCATTATCAGAACTATTCTGATCTGGCATAGAATAATTTCAAAACTTTAGAACATAATTTTGTTTTTTTCCTACTCTAATAAGATGATATCAAATATGGGTTTCAAATATTTCCCAAGCCTTCTGGAACCATGAAAGCAATGCTTATGGCTCCCCTATCTCAAGTCGTAGCACATTACTAAGTACTGGGAATTATAGTCCTTCCACTACTATATACTTGATGAACGTATCTTTTCTTTTATTACACTGAGAGCATATGCACCAAGACAAATTCCTTGTGTGTCCAATCACGCTTGGCCAATAAAACATTCTATTCTATTCTATTGCTAAAAAATTCTCATTTCCATTGTTTTTAGCTTATAGCTTTAGCAGTATGCAAACTCCAGAGAGGTGCATACGACATACCATATGTTAATTTTAAATCTAAGAAAAAGCTCTAGTTGAAGATGAAATATGAACTGTTGAAATAAACATACCTTAAAATGGATTTCTGAATGAGTAGTACATTGCAACCCGTCTTCTTAATTTGCTTAACTAAATTTAGAATGTAGGCTCTCTCTTCACGCAATACTCTATCCATTTGAGTGTAGTCAGAAACAACAATCTGGTTATCCATCTAGTACAAAAATTAAAAAAGTATTTTAAGTATACTTGTACCTAGTAGACAATTTAATAGCTTTGCAACAAGTCAATCAAATGAACAGCCAAAATACAGGTTTTGCAAAGTACTAAATTACAGCTGACATTTTAATTTTTTAGGCACAAAAATATCCATTTATAGGCATTAGTTCTTGTCAGTTTGCTTCATTTCTATAGAACGCTGCATTAGGGTGCCTTGAGTGCAGTAGTGGGTTTCAAACCCCGTTGCTACCAGTTTGCTCATGGGCGGGGCGCGCGACGCTTCTTCACATGCACAGAGATATCCAGGCAGGTGGGCGGAGCCTCCCACCGCCACCACTACCGGTTCGCCCAAGCCGGGGCAAACCGGTAGCAACCCACCACTGCTTGAGCAGTTTCCAAAAACAATTCTTTTAGTGGATGGATAAACAGTGATTTTCATCAATAAAATACAGTTAACAGACTGAATTCTAACTTACAATTTCTGTCAATTGCCTGTCCCCAGAAATCTACTGTAGTTATGGATAGTTGCAGAAAAGAATGCTTTAGATGTATGAGACAATGCCAACTTGCATAATACTGCATTTAGTCTTATGTTAAGAGGATTGCTCAAAATAAATTGGATATATCTTGCTTTGTGAACCTCATGTATTCTTTAATGAGTGCAGAAAGTCAATCTGCAATACAATCTTACATGCTGTTTAATTTTTACAATCAAATACAAGATCAATATTTTAAGAAACGTCTTTTTAAAAAGTTACAAGGTCTTGACTTACAACCATAATTGAGCCCAAAATTTCTATTGCTGAGACAGTTCTTAAGTGAATTTTGCCCCCTTTTACGATCTTTCTTGCCACAGTTGAATCACTGCAATTGTTAAGTTAGTAACACAGTTGTTGAGTGAATCTGGCTTCCCCATTGACTTTGCTGGTCAGAAAGTTGCCGAAGGTGATCACATGACCCTGGAACACTGCAACCATGCCAGTTGCCAAGCATCTCAATTTCGATCACACGACCATGGGGATGATACAATGTGATAAGCCTCTTTTTCCAGTGTCATTGTAACTTTGAACAGTCATTAAACAAATGTTTGAAGTCGAGGGCTACCTGGATGCTTAATAATGAATAGAATGAAAGGACAATGCTTTTTGAGCCACAAAATATGAAGGAAGTGGTTGAAAATAAAAAGGGGCTTTGCTTGTCAGAAGGTTGCAAAAGGTGATTGCATCACCCAAGGACACTGCAGCTGTCATAAATATGAATCAGTTGCCAAGCATCTGAATTTTGCTCATGTGACCATGGAGATGTTGCAATGGTCATTAAGCATGAAAAACGGTCTTAGTCACTTTTTTCAGTGCTGTTGTAACTCTGAATGGTCACTAAATGAACTATTTTAAGTCGAGGACTCTCTATAATTTATTCAAAAGAACAAATTAAACAACTTACATCTGTTTTTGGAGCAGATAAGCAAAACTGAATGAGACCTATTTTAGCTTTCTCCACTCTGGTCACTCCAGTATTGGCCAATTTTTGTGTAAGGACCAGCCCTTCAACGAGTTCACAGTCATCAATTGTGCCCCTAAAAATAAATACTTAGTGAACAAGCAATACTAAATAAAGATACAAATAAAAATTCAGAATTTGACTAACTCTTACCCAAGTTTTTTAACAATTTTAATGTCTCTAAGATCCACGCTGCTAGCTGTAGTTGGATCTATCACCTTCATCACAGCTTCAACACTCATTGGCGAAAGGAGACTAGAATACTGCGATACAACCTGAAGGATCAGTAAAGATTTACTTAACATGCCTTTTGTTTGTCCATTGTAGAAGAATTTCACACAACTTTACTTTTTTAATTATTCAAAACTGAAACAGGAATTAATTTCTCCAATTGTTTTAATAATGTAAATGATTTAAATAGAACCTAAGCCACTTGACTCTCACAATAGGTCTCCTGAAGTAAGCCTAGTGAAGCTTAATGTTCAAGACTGATGGTAAATAGCTGAACTCCAAGAGGACAGCTGCAAAGTTCCTTTCCTACAATACTCATTATGATGTATGGTTCTTCTTTCTTTCATGTATGAAATGGCAACAGCATCTCCAAATGAATATATTTTGTCTGGACAAAGGAACCAGAACAAGACAAAAGACTTCTATGTTTAATCACTTTGTTTTTTAATCAGAAAAAAATTCTGGTAGGAATACTAGATAGAACAGGTAGGCAGGCAAGGAGAGGGGGGAAAGACAACATTCTAATGAGATTATATTGGTGGACAAAGAGGAAGCATCTTTCTCATTCATTTCTTTAGTGCTTGTGCCATGATTTCTAGACTCTCGTAACTGCATTTTAGCTATAAGTGCTATATGTTGTGCAAATTTTACACACAGGATGACTTCATTAAATTTAATCAAGTCACCAAATGAATGACAAGGTTTTGTACCTCAAATAATTGTAAAAAATTTTGATAGGTACATTTTGATTAAGTCATTATGGAAATTAAGTTATTAACATAAGAATTATATCACTAGCATTCAATAGGGAATGATGCTGAGGGTTGGGATGATCATAATCGATTTGAAACTAAATATACCCTGTGCACTCTTAAACATTACTGACGCCTAACTTTAAAAAAGTACCAATCTGCAAACTGTTTTAGACTCGTTTGTTATTAATCTTATACATATAAACTGTACATAAAAGGCAAATTATATATACTCCAAATAAACAAAAATAAAAACTTATCAAGTGTTTTCTTTCCAATACCCACCTTAGAATTCAATGCCGTAGTTGCACTGTTAAGGAGGGTTTCTCTGTCACTCAGTTCAACAGGCTGTCCCATGCTGGTCAAGACTTCAACGCCTTTTTCCAATGCCTTCTGGAATGACTCCGAAATGATGGTGGGATGAATTCCTAACCAGAGTTTAGAATACGAATTTATTCAAACTATAATCAATACAGATATAGATCTATGACATCAACAATCTGATCTCATAGATTGGTCTCAATGATTTGATCTCACAGAATGATTTAAATCAAGCTGTCTGTAACAGAATTGCATTAAGTAGTAGGTAGATGGACAAAACCAAGCTTAGAATAGCTAAGGCTCCTGAAAAGACCGATTAGGGATTTTAAAAATGCCTCATTTTGAAAGCAAAAAAAGTATGGCATAAAATAAATCTTAATAGTAACATAATACAAATGCAACACATAATATAGTTATGCATTCATACTTAGCATACTATAAACCAGTCTTTCAATTTATCTCTAAAACTATTAGCCTACATTAGCCAAGCCATTTCATTATAGTAAGATTTCTCTTTTTTGTACTTTGTGTTCATTTTATGAGTCACTCATCAAGGTTTTCCATGCAAACACCACAAAGGAAAGTTCCCTCTCCCCCTGCCTCCCCCTAATCTGAAAATGTCCAATCAGGTGCCTGCATATTGTTTAGGAAACAGGTGTCCTGTTCCCAGCTCTGCATCTTGTTATTTGACCTTGGCTGGCTGTAGCTTCTCACATTGCTCAGCTGGGTTTCCATCCTCCCCCTCTTCCCAATCTCCCCCCCCTCTCCCCGACTGACAGCTCATGGAGCTTGGATAGGTGATATGCAGCCATGACAGCCAAGATTTGGATGCAGAAGTTTTCTACTATGACAAAAGATCATCCAGACTATATTTTTATTATTTCACATTGCATTTCCATATGCAAAACTTATATAAACATACCTTTCTGAAGAAGTCTGGAACAAGCATCCAGGAGAGCACCTGCAATGACCACAACAGATGTAGTGCCATCTCCAGCTTCAATATCTTGTGCTTTTGATAACTCCACCAGCTACACGTTGTGAAATGTTGAAAGAAAAAATGTAAAATCCTCTGTAATACTACTACAAACAAAAAGCATGCAATATGCAAATACACACATTTCAAGGCTCCATGTCAATGTACTGCAGTAATTATTTTCTATAAGAAATATAACCATCATAGTATCTAGTGTAATTTGCCTTGACATAAATTTAAAAACTATGTATTACTTACCATTTTGGCTGCAGGATGAAGAACCTGCATCTGCTTCAGAATTGTTGCACCATCATTTGTAATTGTCACATCACCTTTACCATCTTGAATCTACAAAATCACAATCAAGTTTTTGGACACCAACTCAAAAAAGAGAAAATCTACAAACAGAATACAAGTTGAAGCATCAATTTATATTATGTACTGAAAAGTACAAACCATTGGTTCAATATAGCAAACTACTATTTAGCCTAGGGCTAGAAATATTTTCAGTAATGTTCACAGGCACTACTGCATCCAAGGAAATTTCAAGAGCATGAAACCTCATAATTTACCTAGCTTAGAATATTTTAGCTAAATTAATTTTAATAATTTCAATATTAG
The DNA here is from genome assembly GCF_029215685.1 of Pituophis catenifer annectens. NCBI lineage: Eukaryota > Metazoa > Chordata > Lepidosauria > Squamata > Colubridae > Pituophis > Pituophis catenifer. The sequence continues at coordinate 157,509,933 of NW_027256881.1, read as the reverse complement.
ATTCAACAGATACCAATGAATGGCGCCACTCTGATAATTTAGTCTTTGCTGTTTTCAGTACCCATTCTTTATTAAGCTTTCCCTATCTCATAGATTCTCCTCCTGCCACTTCCTGATTGTTCAACTTGTTAAATTAGCTGGGCAGCTTGACACTGCCCTCTACACTTGTCTCCCATATACCTTCTTATGCTTGTCTTATCATTCATTTCTTGATTGGCAAAGTGTACAAAACTGATGTACTTGAGTTTGAATGAAAGTACAATCCTTTCATTTATTGTGAAAATTATCTGCCAAAGATGAATTGGCAGTTCTTTTTATAAATACGGTACATGTCAAACAAGACTCATTTCTATCCCTTCGTTTCTCACTATGCTCCCTATTAACTTTTTAAGGCACATGTAGTTACATTAATTAGAATAGCTGCACAAAATCTTATTTTACTATGATATTCTAAGCCCTTCTCTTTATTACTTCTGAAAACATATAAATATTCAGCATCTTCATATCAGCTTTCAATGGATCTATACATGGGAACTCAATTACTATCAAGCCTCTGCAAAGTATTTGTAAGTACACAACCATAAGTGTACAGAGAATACCAATAAAAGCTGAAGAAAATATCAATAAAAGCTGCATCTTCAGGAAAATTTGACATGGCTGTATCAAAGGGTTCCTCTGAGCGTCTGCACATGCAGAATTGCTTAATTTTTGGTCCAGCAGAAATGCTGTCTATGAATGCATTTGAAGCCTGGTGGCTCAGCAGACTGATAGCATTGTGATTAACATCAGCTGTCTGCAATTACTGTAAGTTCGAATCTCACCAGGCTCAAAGTTGACTCAGCCTTCCATCCTTTCTAAGGTAGGTAAATTGAGGACCCAGTTTGTGGGGGCAATAAGATGACTTTGTATAAATATACAAAAGTATGAAGGCTATTGCTTAACGCATTGTAAGCCACCCTGAGTCTCCAGAGAAGGGCGGCATATAAATCAAATAAAAAAAAAAGACAATTGCTAAAAGCCTTTGAAATAGTTCATCAAGTCTTAGTTAATTTACTAATTCCAGAATATTTTGATTCTGCTAATGCATTCTGCAAAACATCTTTCAAATGCTTTGCACAGCCTTATTGTAAGCACAAACTACACACACACAAACATACACACAAACCCCAAGCTCAAAACTCACCATTTTATCCATTCCCTTTGGCCCAAGACTTGTCCTGACAGCATCCGCAACCGCTAAAATAAAGATGAAAATAAATGTTAGATATCCAAAGTTTACTTCAAGTGTCATTTCATTTATTGGATTTGTTATGGCTACCCACTCCAAAAGACATTGGGTAGCCACAAATAATATAATAAATTTAAATGCTTTAGGATGTTTAAAATACCAGCTTCCACAAAAATACAATAAACTGATTCATATCATTAAGCCATTGCTTGTTTAATTATGGTTTGCTAAATAAATTCCAACTTTAGTTCACATCACAAGGGCCAAAAATGAAAAATCACAATATGCATGCCAAATTTTCAAAGTATAATAACCCATAAAATATTTGAAAGTGGCTTGTATATTGATTGCATGTACCAGCTGTCGTAGCTTATTCATGTAGCAAACTAAAGTGGAACAAATCCTGCTTTTGTATAATGCATGGACTCAATAACTATGTATAGAAAGCAAACCAATACGGTATGAAAAATAGCAACAGTAATAGTAAAATGTTATTTTACATTTTTTTGTATCTTCAACAAGACTCTGAAAGAGCCTTAGTTCATTCCAACAAAGGAAGCGGAGGGCCGAAGGTGTGGTCGGGCGTTTTTTTACGGACCGGGACCCCCTGCCCGAGCCCGCCAAATGTCAACGGAACGGTCCACTCATCCTCCCCGCCACCCCCTTCCTTATAGAGACAGTGGGATGTCCCACCCATCACCTTTCCCTGCAGAAATGTTGCTGAAGCGGATCTGAGCGGGCTTATCTTTATCCTGGTAACTGCGATTGCCGCCGGAGTTGCGGTTCCCTGTGGCCGCATTCAGAAAGGCCCCCTTTGTGCTTGCGTTCTCCGGCATGTCTGCGCCCGGATGCCCGCTCAGTCCTCCGATGGAGATGGATTCTTTTCCGCCGAGTCCTGGAACCTGCGCCACCAACGCTTCCCCAACGCCGACCCGAAGCTTCCAGAACGCGCGCGGCACCAGTTGGGAGAAGAAAGGGCCTTTCAACGGTCCCTCAGGCCGTCGCTGAAAATGACGCTCAGGTAGAGGGCTGTCTATGTAAGTGCCTGATTTTCAATAAACACAGAAAAGCGTGAACGTTTTTTCAAGTAGTGACCTCCGAGAAAGGAAAAATAGTTATACAACATATACCTATGTTTTCATCGAAAAATGCTGGACAAACTGGACTGTACAATATTTATACGTGCAAGGCATAATAAGTGCAAGGCATTACAGAGCCTGTAGTACAGTGGACTAAAGCACTGTTATTAACATCTGCTGCTTGCAATTACTGCAAGTTCAAATCTCACCAGGCTCAAGGTTGACTCAGCCTTCCATCCTTTCAAAGGTAGGTAAAATGAGGACCCAGATTGTGGGGGCAATAAGCTGACTTTGTATAAATATACAAAAGTATGAAGGCTATTGCTTAACGCACTGTAAGCCGCCCTGAGTCTCCGGAGAAGGGCGGCATATAAATTAAAGCAAAAAAAAAAAAAGTCCCTCTAGGACAGGGGTCTCCAACCTTGTCAACTTTAAGACTTGTCGACTTCAATTCCCAAAATTCCTCAGCCAGCTTTGTTGGCTGAGGAATTCTGGGAATTGAAGTCCACAGGTCTTAAAGTTGACAAGGTTGGAGACCCCTGCTCTAGGAGGAGATAAGCACCTGTATGAATTTGATTAATGAGTAACGTCACGCAAGCGTGTTAAAAAGAAAAAAAAAACTCGCACGCTTCTAAGTCAGAAAAACATATGCCATTCAGCACACAAGGAACTCGGCTTTCCAAAAAGCCGTTACCAAAAGGGGGCGCAACTATTTCCAGGAAGAGCGATCGCCTTCCAAGGAAGAGTTTTTGTCCCCACCCGGCTCCCATCCTCTAGTCTTTTCAGGTCTAATTGAGCCCCTTCAAACAAGATGGCCGCTTCCGCTGAGCATCCCTTGCCTGAGCCTGCCAAGCCCTTACTTGGGCTCCTCAATGGTATCGCTCAGGCCACCTTTTATGGCAACACAGAGATCACGGAGGAGCTACTGCGGGAGCAGCTTTACCCGGAAACGGCGTCGCAGGAATTTGGAGTTCTGCTGGCTAAAATGAAAGGAATCGTCAAGGTAACGGAGGGCGGGGCTGGCAGGTTGGCCGGAGGGGAGCAGAGCGGTGCAAACCGGGCGGGAGTGGGGGGGGAGGGGCGCGCGCAGCGAGGCTGGTCTGGCATCTGGGTACGAAATCACACAGTAACGTCTTTTGCTAAGCCCGCGCTTTTCAGATGCACGCGAATTAAGCACGCTTTCCCTTTTATTTCGAAGTGGGGGCAAGAGAGCGGACGATCTGGTAGCCGGTACTCACAGCAACTCGGATGCGGATGGGAGGCAGGATCGGGGTGGATTTCCCCCCCCCCCCCCAAATCCAGTACCACTTAGGCCAGGGGACTCCAACTTTGGCAACTTTAAGACCTGTGGACTTCAACTCCCAGAATTCCTCAGCCAGCTTTGCTGGCTGAGGAATTCTGGGAGTTGAAGTCCACAGGTCTTAAAGTTGCCAAAGTTGGAGACCCCTGATTAGGGCACTTCTGTAAAGCGGTTCTGGTTGGGAATCCTGATAGCTGCAGCAACGCTTCTAGAGAGCGCAAGCTTAGGGGTGCCCACCCTGAAGAAAAGAATGTCTTTATATTTATTTGTTTATTTGTTTGTCAAGCATATATAACATAAGTGATAAAAGTATAAACATGATTTGAATACATGAAAAGGATATGAGTAAGAAGGGACTTTAGGACAGGGACATTAGTTTATCTCAGTGTTTATTTCTCTTCTGGAAAGGGCAGCAAGGGGGGCGGGAATCCCTGAACTTCAATCCCTGTTATCCTCCAAATGCAGCCAGAGGAGTAGAGGTAACTTTTCCTCCTCAGAGCAGCCGCCTCTTCTCACTTATCTGCGCTTATCTACAGCTTGCTCACTTGTCAAGGCCAGGCCTCCTCCTGCCATATTCAGAGAGGCCTTGCACGGTTTTTCCTTACTGGGGCAGGCTCAGATCTGATCAGGACTCTCTAAACACTCTTGCTCAAGGCGTGACCAGTCTGGATGAAATGCCATTTGCTCCATTTCACTCTCTTCTCCCCAAGGGCACTGTGTGTTGAAGTCATTTCTCCCTGCCGCATTGTTCTTAGAGAGAGGGAGAAATGGCAGTTGTGTCCATGCATTGATCTCCCTTTTTATTCATTCATTCATTCATTCATTCATTCATTCATTCATTTTGTCAACAAGTACAAGGAAACAAGTATCAGTATAGACATAGACATGGACACATGAAAAAATGGCACAAATAAATGGATATTAATAAGCAAAACATAGCCATAAACACATAAAATGAGTACATATAAATGGGGACAGTAGGCATGCTGGTACATTTATGCACACTTATGTTGTCAGTGATGGATCTCAATTGTCAGAATTTCCTATGTTCCTTGGTCAGTGCAATCTTGGATTTTAAAGCTTGTAACATCTTTTTCTAATTCAAAGCTAGAATTTGAAATGCATGCAGTTTTTCTTGGAATTTGAAATATAATTTCTAAGTCAAGTTTCAACATTTTTCGCTTCAAGAATGTGCAGCGTTATTTTGAAAATGCACAAAGGGAATTTCTGATGGGAATTCAGTTTTGAATGAAGGTTCTTTTAGCCCTGAATAAAGTATTTTTCCAATTTTAGTGAGCTGTTTTCATCTTTTTAAAATAGTCTTGAGAAAAGGCTTTTTTTAAAAAAAAATATTTTTAAAATGCACATTTGGAGAGAGTTATAGGGGTTTCCCCAAGCATACTGTATGTAAAAAGTTTGTATCTTTTTTTCTGCCATCAATAGAAGGACTGCTATAAAAGCACTGACAACCACAATTGAGAATGGAACTTCTGTTGCTAAATGAGGTGGTTGTTAAATGAGCCTTGCCATGATTTTATGACTTTTTTGCTGTGGTCGTTAAATTAATCTGGTTTACCCCAATGACTCTGCTTGTTGGAAGTCCCCTGTGAAGGTTTACAAAGGCAATTATGCTATAAATATTGCTTGATATTTATGGCATGACAAGATAGTTTAAGGCCATGATGGTGAACCTATGGCACGAGTGCTACAGCTGGCATGCAGAGCCCTCTCTGTGGGCACGCGAGCCATCGGCCAGCTCATGTCCGCTGTGCAGTTGCACACGCCTCCTGCCTGTCAGCTGATTTTTGGTATTCGCGGGGGGGATGCATGTGCGGGGGGGCAGGGGAAGTGGGGGGGAGCAGCGTGCATGTTCCAGAAGAGCAGAAACGGGGCTGTTTCCGGCCTCTGAAGGAGCCTCCAGAACACGGGGAGACCGTTTTCGCCCTCCCGGAGGCTCGAGTTAAGCCTCCGGAGCCTGGGGAGGGTGAAAAATGGGCCTCCCAGAAGTTACGGAAGTCCGGAAATGGGCCCGTGGTACAGGTTGCTAAAATTTTTGAATCCCACCCCTCATATGCATACGTGGGAGGGAGTCGCATGCGCGGGAGGAGTGTGGGGGTCGTGCACATGCATGAGGTGTGTGCATTGCATTATGGGTGCCGGCACTCATGCGCACTGTCACGCATATACACACACGCTTTTGGCACCCAAAGAGAAAAAGGTTAGCCATCACTGGTTTAAGGTATAAATATTATTTTGTTCATTTTGGTTAAACACATTGTTGAAACACAGCCAGTGTAACTTTTAATTAAGACATATTGTTAAATACATTGTGTGAATTGAGCCAACTGTTTGTAAGAAACCATGAATCTAGCTAGTATGTATCTCCTAAGACTAATTTGAAACCAAACACCTTCAAGGGATTTTCTTACCCTTTACATAGTTGCAAAGAAAGCATAGATAATTTTATAGAATTATTTTGTTATTTTATAGGAAATATCAACAGAAATTCAGATCTTTTTGCTTAAACAAAAGGGACATGAAAATTAAAAGCAAAATATATATAATTCACAAGAATTAAATACTTTGTTTCTGAATGTTGCAGTTCTTATGTAAATAGAAATATAGATCAGTTTCTAACTATTGTGGTGCCAAAATGGTTAAATGTGCATTGTGATGTCATGATGTAAGCTCCACTGTTTCATATTTGTATTGTAATGTTGTAACATAAATACCACTTATACATATTGTACTTGCATGCAACCTGGTTGCTATATGTAAATAATAGATAATGCCTGTCACTTGAATTTGGAGCAAGCCAGCTGATGGTATTTGTGCCTTTCCATAGTGGATGAAGCTGTGCCTCTGAACATTGGAGTGCCCTTTATTGTCCTTTGGGTAAACAGAAAGAAGGTTATCCATGGAAATAGTAGTTTTCCTTTCCTACTTGATTGCTGGCTGTTTCATTGAATAAGTCAGTTTATTGACAAAATCATATTTAGGTAATGAGGACTTTATTCTAAATTTCAGAACAATATTTCATAAATAAAAGACCTATAAATTTATACTGAGTTTGAACACTTGCATGGTGTGATTCACTGTAAGTACTGTAAATCAGGGCTGTCAAACTTGTGGCCGGCGGGCCAGATGCATGATGTTCTGGCCATGCCCATGCCTGGTTTAGCGAAGTGGGGGGAAGTCACGATACGTCACGTGACATCTCCATGACCCTGCAAGTTTGACACCCCTCCTGTAGATTTTTAACTTAAATAACTAGTATTTGAGATTATTTCACTTTCTTCCTCTAGATGGCAATGTAATATACAATATCAGCTTTGGTGCAAAAATTGCTGCATGGTTAATGTTGTCTTTCCAGTTCTCCTTTTCAAATCTGGTATTACTGACACTGCTGATACAGTGTGATTTAGCATATGACCTCTCTGCTAATAGCTGTAACAAATTAAATGATACAACAACCTTCCTTAAAATGCAAGAAATATCTTGTACAAGGTGTATTACCAGATGTTTATCTACACTTCGATCTTTTCAGTCACAAGACTGGTTTCAAAAAATGAAACACAGTTGTTAAAGGCTTGCTATTTGTACAATACCAAAAGCTTGGGGTTAAGAAAGGTCTTTGTTTCTGCACATCCTGATATGTTTCTGCATATCCAAATATAATTAATGAAGGATCCAAATAATTGCAGTTAAGCACTGTTTGTGAGGCAAATAGAGTATAAAATAAACAATATATTATGTGGGCAGGACCGAAAATATGAAGTTAAACTATTTTGTAGACAAATTTTATGTTGTATATAATGAAAATTTTCTGAAAATATTTTAAATCAGGTCTTACAGTACAACATTTAAGTTTGCAGATAATTGGCAATAATAGTGGCAATTATTATTCATGCATATTAAAAAGATTGGTAAGCTAATGTATACAGCTGGTTGTACATTGCAATTCACAGTATAGACCTGAATTACTTCTCACATTAGTAGAATTACGGTATCTTATTCCTGCAGAGAATATGGTATATGTTGTATGCATGAAATTTCTTAGTAAGTGGAATTACAATACTACCTAATTCTACAGTTTGTTAGGGTATCTTGTAATTTTTGCCCCAGACATTGTCTCATTCTTGATGCTCTCTTCTTTGACCTTTCTTTTTAAGGTGATTTTTCTGCAGATCCAGTCCTTAAGGCAATTAATTATTCATATAATGCAAGCTGTCTACTATTGTATAAAATTAGACTCAATGAACAACCAAAGAAATCAATGAAGGTGAAAGAAAAAATTCCGACTAGCATATGGGAGAAAAAATGGAATAGAATAGTCAGAAATTAAGAGAAACATAAAAGCAAGAAAGAAGTCTACTCAGACCTTATCCAAATACATCATTTCCTGATTTAGTTTGAAATTTTGTTTTAAAATATCCAATACTATAAATATTAAGGAGAATCTGTGAAATTATGAATGCTAAACAAAAGTATTTTACCCACTATAATCCTACAGATCTCTCAATTTAAGAACTTTCTTCTCTGCATTAGTTTTTTTCCTAAATAAAAATGCCAAAGAACACAATCCCTTTGTGGTTTTCAGCCTCTTGATCATTTCTGCAATTCATTTGGAGTTTTTTAGCACTTTGGTTGTTGGTCAGCTAGTGCTTCTAAACTCTAATATTTGCAATAGGAGAAGCAAAACAACATGTGACTGCATCCTGAAAGAATCAGTTCTGGTTTCTTTCTGTTTCTCATTTTTACTTTGTTCCTTTCCTAATTCACATATATATTTGTCCTTTACATACATCTTTGCAAGCAATGGACGTATATTAATTTCATCAATATTTTACATACATTTTGTTCAGTAAACTAAAAATAATCCAACAATATTATCCTAAAATCTATAAAGACGCTTGTTGCACATTATGCACCAGTTTATAATTGCAACAGCAAAGTCTAATTCTGTCCCCAAAAGTGCATAGTTCATGGATTGTGGAGGCCAGCCTTCTGAAGGTGCAGGAAGTCATGCAGTAACGTGACCATAACCAAAAGAAATGAAACTGATTTTGGGAAGTCTTTGGACTTTTTAGATGGGTCTTCCAGAAATAGTCTGTTCCCCATCCTATCCATTACATCATCTTAGATTCCCCAACAAAAGCTAAAATTGAGCCACTAAATTTGATGATTTGGGCACCACAGGCTTAGGATGCTGGGGCCTCAAGCATCTCTAGTTGCTAACTGAACTTGGAAAGGATTATTTTCTCATAGATTACTGATTATCTGACTGATGATAAGATTGCTTAAGAAATCTATACATACAAGTTAAATATGCTGCCATAGGAGGTATTGCTGCACCTGTTCTCACAATAAAAGGAGCCCAACAGGATTGTATTGTTGCCCTCCACTCTCCATTATTTGAGGTTCATATTCACTCCAAAGTGCAGGCACTTTCAGAGTTCCACCTTTTGTTGTTGGACAATATTCTTTATATACTCTATGTCATCTTGATGCCATCATTCTCTTACAAGGCAGATCAGTTTTTGATGGAGTCTCTGAGTTCAAGCAACATATAGTCATAATGAAAATTTATTTGAAAACAAAAGTGGTTTTGTTTACTAAGCAACATAACAACTGCTTTCACAGTTGGAAAATCAGTGGCATTCAAATTGAACAGATTAAGTTTTTTACATGTCTAGAAATTAATTTTCAGTCTGTTCTTTTTTGAAAACAATAAGTGGGACTAACTGCAGGTCCTACCAAGCAGACTTTCAATGCTCAGATTTGCTAGTTGTAACAGTAACTTTCCTTCTGCAGGAGGCAAATTATTTAGAGCTATACTGCTGAGTCCTCTGCTGTATGTAGCACAACTTTGCACTTACAGAGATAAAAGGACTTTTAGTAGCAACTCAATTAAAATGTATAAGAATTATATGAGCCATGGTGGCACAGTGCTTAGAATGCAGTACTGCAGGCTACGTCTGCTGACTGCTCGGTGCCAGCAGTTTGGCCGTTCAAGTCTCACCGGCTCATGGTTGATTCAGCCTTCCATTCTTCCAAAGTGGCTAAAATGAGGACCCAGATTGTTGTGGGCAATACACTGACACTGTAAACCGCTTAGAGAGGGCTGTAAAGTACTGTGAAGCGGTATATAAGTCTAAGCATTATTGCTATATTTGTATGCCTCAGTTTGTGCCAAACATACATGCTCAGTTGGAATTTGGCTGTATTGCTATGAGGCTAACATGAGAATGTGTTCCTTAATATATTGCTTAAATCTAATTTCTTGCAGTGGATCCTTGATTTAGTCAAGGCATTTACCTCTCAGGGGAAAATGTAGTCTAAAATTACCTACTGCAGTCTTTCAACGTTGTCCTTGCTAATGCTTGAACCAGAGTCAGCCATGGTAAAGGTTAAACACAGAGTCCTTGAACCAAAAATTCAAGTCATTATTACAAAAGCCTTTGTAGCAAATCTTTTGGTGTATCTAATTTATCATTCATTTCTTCCCACGCAAAAGGACATTTAATGTTTTCCCCTCATGCATATTGGAGAGGAGGATTAATAACGTCCCCTATTCTGAGCCCCTCTCTCCATGCTAGGATAAAATCATCAAGACAATTCCATTATTCTAGTGTCCAGTATCTCATTCTTTAAATTAGGTGTTATCAGGCTCAAGTGAAAACATATATGGAGCTCAGTGGATTTTCTTTCCAATTTCAATCCTTTTCTCAGAAGGTACTCAAATATATAAATACAGCAGCTTATTCAGATTTCATTAAAACATGCATTCTAATTCTCTTATTTGATAGTGCATTGAATGAACAAAAGGACAGTGATGATTAAAAAGCAATACAATGCTGCAGCAATTTGGCGAAGAAAGGAAAAAGTATGAGTTTGAAGATAGAATTTTGGGGAAAGTGTTACTTTCATAATAGCATAGTGCCAAATATACCTTTATATTTTTACACATGGCTCAGAAATGGATACTAAGTTTTGAGCGTCAGAAACTCAATTAGAATCACTCTGATTAAACTTGTTTTTCAGTTTCCCTTATCTTAAAGGTCATGCTTTAACCTCACTTCTCAGTCTAAAACTAATTAATATGTCCATATCAAGGTAGCAAAGAGCTAAGCAAACAGAAAAGTTAACTAAATGTAAGGACAACTCATTATTAAATTTTGCTAATTGAGGTAAATTCTGATTTTCTGTTTTACAAAACACTTTACTACGGATCACAAGGATGGAAAGCTTGTGGAATACTAAATGATTGAGATATCACTAAGAATGAACATGTAGACTCCCATCTGATGTAGCTATTTAAATATGGAAGTTAGGAAGTTAAGACTGAGACAGAATATGATACTGTAGTAAATGAACTGACAGTATTGCTGCTGATCTACAAATCAGGCCAACCATAAGATCATAAAAACTCCTTAAATTCAATGACAGAATATGAATTTAAAATGTTCAATAAAATGTACAAAATATTGTAATAAAAGATGGAATATGGAATAAATAATTTGCAACTTTGCAAAATAGTCTTTGAAAAATGCAAAGCAAAGTAATAGCACTACCGTTTATCTGATATATTTGCTTGTGGGGATAGTAAAAAAAACATTTTAATCTGAGTTATAAAAAACTTATTATTATAAATCATGCTGACATAATATGGGATATATAATGTAACTGGGGTACCATTATATAATATAATGTAATGGTACTCTAAGACTCTGTCTTAGGACCAGTACTCTTTAATATCTCCAAGAATGATTTAGATGAGGGGATAGAAGGGAAACTCATCAAATTTGCAGACAACACCAAGCTGGCAGGAATAGCCAACACTCCAGAAGATAGAGTCAACGTACAGAAGGATGTCAACAGACTTGAACACTGTCTAACAAAATGAAATTCAATGCTAAGAAAAGTAAGGACCTACATTTGAAGAAAAATGAAATGCACAGGTATGAGTATGTCTAGTCCAGGGCTGTCAAACTCCCAACACCTGGGCTGGATGCTTCACGCACTGGCCACGCCCATGCCCAGTTTAGCAAAGGGGGAAAAAAGTCCTGATGCATCATGTGATGCGGCCGTGACAATGTGAGTTTGACACCCCTGGTCTAGTCTAATGAAAAGAAGAACTAGAGATGACATGATAGCAGCATTCCAATATTTGAGGGGCTGCCACAAAGAAGAGAGTGTCAAGCTTTTCTCCAAAGTACCTGAAGGCAGAACAGGAAGCAATAGATGGAAACTAATGAAGGGGAGAATCAACTTAGAAATAAGGAAAAATTTCCTGACAGTTACAACAATTAATCAATGGAATATCTTACCTCTAAAAGTTGTGTTTGCTCTAACACTGCAAATTTTTAAGAGATTGGACAACCATTTTTCTGAAATGGTATAAGGTTTCCTGCTTGAGCAGGTGGTTGGATTAGAAGATCTCCAAGGTTCCCTCCAACTCTGTTATTCCATTAGTATTCAAAGCTCCTCACTAACTTTGTCATGGCTTGGATACATAACAGTGGCTATTAATTAATAGACAGACAGCAGATCATCTTGGATGAAAGACATTTTTAAAGAAAAGAGTGTAATACTGATTTGCCTAGTCTAAGGTTGGAAAAAATAATCTTTTAAATTGAGAACTATCTGTACAGGCAGTCTTCATCTTACAACAGTTCATTTAGCGACCATTTGAAGTTACAATGGCACTGAAAAAATTACTTGACTATATATGCATGCATACATAATCCATGCATACATGCATAATACATAATACATTATGCATGCCATAAACCCAGATTATTAAAAATTGATTATGGGAGCGGCGGGGTGCTCCCATGTAACACCTCTCCTGCGTGAGCTGCATTGGCTCCCAGTGGTCTTCCGGGTGCGATTCAACGTGTTGATTAACATCTTTAAATGCTCCATGGTTTAGGACCTGGGTACTTACAGGACCGCCTTCTGCTACCAACAGCCTCCCACCGGCCAGTACACTCCCACAGGGCGGGGCTCTTCGGGGTGCCGTCGGTCAAACAATGTCAACTGGCAACCCCCCGGGGGAGAGCCTTCTCAGTGGGGGCTCCTGCCCTCTGGAACGAGCTGCCCCTGGAGGTACGGAGGATCCCGGACTTGCACACCTTCCGCCGTGCCCTGAAGACTTTGTTATTCCAGCAAGCCGGGCTAGCCTAATTTTAACGGTTTTAAATTTTAAATTGGATTTTAATGGGATGTTTTAATTGTGGGCCAAAGTATTTAATCTGGTTTTAAATTGTTTTTAACTTTTATATTTATGTATTTGATCTTGGCTGTTCACCGCCCTGAGTCCTTCGGGAGAAGGGCAGTATATAAATATAATTAATAATATTAATAATAAATAATACTTATGACCATTTTTCACACAACCACAACCAGCATCCCCATGATCACATGATCAAAATTCAGACACCTGGCAACTGACTCATGTTTATCACAATTGCAGTGTCCTGGGGTCATGTGATCACCTTTTGTAAACTGACAAGCAAAGTCAATGGAAAAACCAACTTAACACCTGCAGTGATTCACTTAATTGTGGCAAGAAATGTCATAAAATAGGGAAAGCTCACTTAACAAATGTCTCACTTAGTGTTAGAAATGTTGGGCTCAATTGTGGTGGTAAGTCAAGGACTACCTGAATTATAAATCAAAATAATTTCTTGAGTATCAATATGTAGTAGTGTAACTTTTAAACAATCATTCTTTCTGTGCCTGAATAATTAGATACTGTAACTGAAAAAATTGTGTCTTCTCTGTTCCACTAGCTATTGGTTAAGTTTTCACAGAACAGACTTTCATATTCAGAAATCTCTTGCAAACAAATAATGATGCTATGGAGAGAGTCAGATTTTTTTTGTTGCTGACCTACTTAATTTAATTGAAACTGTTTTGTTTCTACTGTTATAGTACCTCTTTTAATTTGTTTCTGCTGTTATCGTATCATTTAATTTGTGATCTTTACAATACACCCTGTGCCAAAAAACTGTCTCAGTTTATTGATGTTGGTCGACCAAGAAGAAAAATGAAACAACACAAAATGTTCTTTGTTCTATCCTGTCAAGGTAAGAAAGAGTATATAAAAAAGTAACACTTGCCTTGGTGAAACATTTTAATGTTTTTGCTGAAGTCTCATAACAAAGCACATTGCAACCCAACAGATAAAGCTGAAAGATACAAATATGTGTAGAATCACTTACAGCAATCCTTCATAACATATGCCTTCTCCCTATTTGTTTTATAATTCCAGAATCTAGATGCCCTTAAACAGAAATGTACTATAGTAGATAATAGCAGTATGAGGTTGTATTTATGGACACAGAATATATTTGTGGTTTTATATTTAGAAACATCTGTATCTTTCCTCGGTGGATGGTAACACTTTACTGACCACCCCTGGGACCGGGAAGAAAGCAACTCGGACCTAGTTAGAACATGAGTGGAACACCTCCAGGGAGCAGTCTAGACAATAGGCTTGCCTGAGAGATTAAAAAAAAAAAATCTCAGGTAAGTACTTTCTATAATGTTGCCAGGAGGGTTATATAGATATTTCCATGATACCTTCAACAGTTCAATTGTTCTTGAATTTTTTTTTTTTAATTTGATTTATATGCTACCCTTCTCCGGAGATTCAGGGCAGCTTACAATGCGTTAAGCAATAGCCTTCATACTTTTGTATATTTATACAAAGTCAGCTTATTGCCCCCACAAACTGGGTCCTCAATTTACCTACCTTAGAAAGGATGGAAGGCTGAGTCAACCTTGAGCCTGGTGAGATTCGAACTTACAGTAATTGCAGACAGCTGGTGTTAATCACAATGCTATTAGTCTGCTGAACCACCAGGCCCTAGAAATAATCTTTCTAGAAGGTTTTCAATTTACTTTTTAGATTTTTTCATACTTCAGTTCCAAAAGTTTCTTTAAAAAAATGTTTGTCACAGTGTGAGGAAGTTGGGGTTCCTGTCCACCCGTTGGAAAAACAGCTGTAACCAGGCAGAAACACCTCCCATCTGTCAGTGCAAAAGACCATGTCCTTGTGTAAAAGTTAAGTTTAACTGATTTATTTCTAAAAGCCTATTCACAGGAATCTTCTCAACTAATGTCGGCACTTGATTAGAGTTAGATAAGGGTCAACGGCACTCAAGGAGGGTTAGACTTAGTTCCCTTGTTGCTATGTAGGGATTCTAGGCTAATTCCCCCTTTTTACTGCGCCCCCAGGTTTTGCCATTCCTTCTGCTACACCATCCCCAGTTCCTTCCTATGTTAATTCATATAGTAACTCATAACTTTACTAGCATCCAAATTGTCAGTGATAAGTGAGCCACACCCTGGCATTTTCTAGGACATGCCGATGATGTCCAGAGGCAGCCTCATCCCACCTGGGCTATTAGTTTACAAAAGCAATGCTAAGACAGAGTGAAGAAGGATATAGGTTGAAAAGTGTTAAACAAACATACAGACAAGGAAGCAGAGGTGACATCTGGAGACTGTCAGCTATTACAAGTAGGCAAAAGGACTATCATTCAGCTGCCAGAATACAAGCTAAGCATATCTGGTGGGAGTCCTGCTTGGAGCTTGGCAGCAATTACAAACAAACAACTATGCCCTGACAGTTCCTCATGTGTAATGTGACAGCTTTTGAAAAAGAAAGATTGCCTTCTACTTTGTCTAACTTTGAGACTTCTGTTTGAACTGAATATTAAAGGACTAAAGATATATTTACAGTACATGGCAACATCTGTTTGCAAATATTAAAAGGGTGGAGTTGACCCAAAGCAATAGTTTGTTGTTGGGGAAGATATTTGCTGCAATAAAGCATTGTGTACAGATTTGCTATGTTGTGGTATGTTCAGTCCTTTGAAAGCAAAGAACCCTCACACATAGAATAATCAATTCTCAACATGAAACATAGTTTAAGAATATTTATTTTAGGAAATTATTATAAAAATATTACATCTTGGATGAAATCTACTTACCTTCCCTACCAGTTCGGAAGTGCACGCACTGTGAAGCTAAATGAGTAAAGTATTATCTTACTATATATGAAGCTTTCCCCCTAACAATCACTTGAATTATATGTTTTTTTTTAGATAAAGTTGAATTATTTTGTACTTATATGAAATATTAACGTCTAGCTGATCTGGAAATTAGTTCATTGAAGTTCTGCGGACAGGGCTTTATACTTTGGTCATTGATTGATATTTTTATAAAACTTCTGTGATGTATTTTATTTAGAAACCAAGGGAGTTCAAAAACTATGGGTTTGGGGAAAGTAAAAAAAGAAGTAGAAAAAAATTATCTTTGGCTTGTTTGTTTTAATCATAGGCACCCTGCCTATACAGCTGATAGTCAAACTCTGCAACAAATTGATAAAAAGTGTAGTTCTCTTAATAGCTATTCTTGGAATTTTTCCTAGAAGATGATCCTTGTAGTAGCAAATTGTGCAGATCTATTATATGTCACCAATTTCTACTCTAAAGGATTTGTTAATGCTTAGTGTCTTTACTAATTTGGGTGTGCACCAATTGCTACTCTGCTTTTCTGTGTAAACAAGGTGAAGAAAGCATGATATTATAAAATTAAAGGACAAATATTCCAAACTTTTGTCGTAACAAAAGATTAGAGATACATGTTTCCCGCATAGCTGTGAAACCTCTTATAGCTTACATGATTCATTATCCTATTGTCTGCATTTTCTGTAAAATGACCTCTGGAATATAAGGCAGGATATCAATTTAATAAGTAAAGTGAATTTCTGAATTTTTAATGACATGAGGGGAATTCTGAAACCAGACTGATACAGGCCTTGATGTAAATTCAATAAGAAAAAAAGCAGAAGCATGTAATTGACAATCCCTTGTAATCCAGGGGCTAAGTATAATATGTTTTTCAAGATTTAAAAAAACTCCAGCCAGCACTACAAAAGAAGGCTGAGTGAATCTTCTCCCATGGCATTGCTCCAAAGTGGCTCAAGGCTAACCACATTGTTTTGTCAAAGTGAATCATGTTGCCTTGCAAATCACTTGGTTGAAATAAATGGTAAAAAAGCTTCACAGAGGATTAAGGGATATGTTCAACACTTTGTATTTACTAGTAAAAGTAGAAAGAAAAAAAATAGAGGTTAAAAATATTCCCTTTCTGCTTAATTAAAAAATAAAAAATAAAAAAATGATTATGGGTTTTTTTAATCACACATGCAGAGAAGACAGCAGATGATCATTTTTTCAAGTATTTTGTAAACAATGTTTGTAGAATTTGTAAAAACAAGCAGATGTCTAGTTAGACACCAAAGATAAAAGGTTTGGCAGCCTGGAGTTGAAAGCATAGCAAAACAGAAGATTTTAATAATTTGTAGAGGCTTCACTAGTGGAATACTAAAAAAGAGTATAACTTTCCCCAGGTAAGGAACACAGAAAAGCTTTTGCTTATTGTCAAGGTATAATAAGTAGAAATACAATAAATACAGAAGCTTCCTACCATGAACCATGTCTCTGACCATCACATCTTCTGCAATATCTTTTTAATATAGCCTGGGCATGAGATCTTCACCTTGTTAAGCATCCTGCTGATACAACAAAGTGTGTTTCACTATTGATCTAAGAATCTTCACAATAAATTCTTGAAATTTTTCAGATGTATGAAAAGAGAAAGATGGAACATTATTAAATCCTTTAATTATTTAGCTGATAATTTTCAAGTCAGTTATCAGAACTTCACTAAAGAAAATTATGTGTACAACTGTGTCCTGTCAATGGTGTGATCAGGATGGCTACAGGGAAGAAGAAAAAATACCAAGGAGAAAGTCCTTTGCTGAGCTTTTTAGGACATAGTCTACGGCTAAGCAATGAAGAGAGTCAACTAACTCCTAAGTAAGCCCTATGCAAAATATGGAATTAATTTAGCCTTAAATAAGATTGTCCCTATTTAAAGATAAACCTATCCTCCTTTGGATTAATTAAACAATTCATTTTGTGAGTTTGAACAACATTGCCAGGTACAAGAAATCAGGAGCCAAGATAGAGTTTAAAAGCACTACAAGTTTATTTCATTCTACCAATACACAAGAATCTGATATACTAATAATCAATAGAATAGAATAAAATAGAATAGAATTCTTTCTTGGCCAAGTGTTGATTGGACACACAAGGTATTTGTCTTGGTGCATATGCTCTCAGTGTACATAAAAGAAAAGATACATTCGTCAAGAATCATAAGGTACAACACTTAATGATAGACATAGGATACAAATAAGCAATCGAATCATACTAGGAAACAAAATCAATATAAATCGTAAGGATCAAAGCAAATTGGCTTCAAATAAGAATCAACAGACTTCAAGGGGGGTTGGACTTAAGTCTCTTATGATGATGTAGCAACTGCATACTGATGATGTTTTAACCCTGCCCTTAGGCTCAGCCTGGTCATCTCCTACATCCATACTCCACCACCCATTTAATCATATTATATGTACAAGGCTCAGTTCACAGCTGATTCAGTATTATTGCCATGCTCAGGTCTTAGTGACAGGAGCTTTGAAAAACATGTCTCTCTCTTAAATCCTACAATAGAACTACATAACCTGGCAACCTTGCAGTCCTCTGAGCCTATCTAATCTCCAGCCCTTAGCATGCAGAATTAAAGTTAGCAAAAAGAATCATGTGTGTTTCCTGTGCCCTCCCAGCACTCCAGTATTGTATGATTTAAGACACAGCCAATTTTATAATGTGATTTCTTCATCTTTTTCCTCCAAATCACCATTTGAGACATATTTTAAACCTTATTTTTAACACTTTTCTTGTGGGTGGGGTATGTTTAAGAGTAGTAATAATAGTGATAGGATTCTAAAAGACAAGCCATTTCTTCCCTGCCTCATATCCCTTATAACCAAAGGCCCATATTTCCCACCCCTCTCAAAATAGCAATTTTTGGTAGGATTTTAAATCTGGGGAATGGTAGCAATTTGCCTCTCCATGACTTCCTGCTTCCCTTCCCATCCTGAAAGAAATGCTAAAAACTAGGCCAGAAAAATTCAGTCCCAGTTCTTCTGGGGACATGGAAGATGTGGAAGGTTGAGATGTAGCTCTGAGATACCATCCTGATCTAAGAAAAATCCATATCGTTTGAACTCAGTGCAGGCAAGTTTACAGTAGCTATAGCTCAAGGGTCTCCAACCTTGGCAACTTTAAGCCTGGTGGACTTCAACTCCTAGAATTCCCCAGCCAGTAAAACTGGCTGGGGAATTGAAGTCCTCCAGGCTTAAAGTTGCCAAGGTTGGAGACCCCTGAGCTATAGCACTTGAATAAGTGCCATAAAATCCTGTTAGTGCTGTAGTGCTCTTCTTAATCCTGAACTCAGTGTCTCAAGCCTCTTAACTAAGGCTTTGTTCTGTTTAATTCATTTTGTAGTCTTGATTGAACTGGGGAAAGGAGCAAAGGATAGAGTCCCAAGTAGATCAGGGCAATCACTTAGAGAACTAGGCAACAAATTTGAGGATTTAAACCCAAAGTTTCCCTAATTCTTACATAATACACTACCTCGTAGATAGTAACCTAATGATTATTTATGTTTCAGTATCTGTTTGGAGAAACTTGCAGTTATAGAGACCAGCCCAGTGACGGACCAGGTCAGAATTTTCCACAAATATGGCAATTTTAAAGTTGTATGGTGTTTGCTTTTTGGGAGATAATCTACAAAATGGAAGAATTTAAAATGCATTGTGGTTGCAATTAGTTATTTCACTGAGTTTTGTCCAACATTATTTCCAATACTCCAGTGTATTGGTTGCCCTTAAATTGCCACTAGTTCAGTGACGGTTCAAAGTTATAATGGCGCCAAAAGAGGAGGACTTATGACCAGTCCTTGAAGTTAGCCATTGCAGCGTTCTTGCAGTTACATGATTGTGATTCAGGCCCTCGGCAGCCAGTTTGCAATTACAATGATTGCAGCATCCCAGGGTCATTTGATCAATGTCTGCAATCTTCCCAGCCAGCTTCCTATGAGCAAAGTTAATGGAGAAAAATTCTGCATGCTATTCCCACTCCTGTCACTTTTTTTTTCCTGAAGAGCCCTAAGGAGATATGGGAATCTTGCACTCAATAGCACCCACCTGCCTACTCTCTTTAGCACCTACCAATAGCACCTGCCCACCTGAAGCATCAACCTGCTTGCCTGGAACATGATTTCAATGCCTCTTTCTATGTGGCGGTCACATGAGGTCCTCACTTAACCTATGCTATTTTCGCTTAACAACTGTAACAGGGATGCCAGGATTGCTGTCACTAAGCGATGCAGTCACGTGACATCATACTTTAAGACCACATTACTTAGCTGTGGAAATTCAATTATGGTACCTATATTTTTCTTCACTTATTAAAGTAACTAGATTTATTATTTCTCATCAAACAGCTGATACTTAGGCAGACTATGGATACTGAGACAAATATATGAATTAAAATAGTTTTTATAGGAAAAAAATGCAATTCAGAATATTTTAGAATATAGGGACTAACTTGTTTAAATTGTTTCTGGAGATAAGGAGTCATTTACTCCTTGGGTTATAAAACAGATACAGTAGTAACACACCAACTGGCTTGATTTGTTTGATTATCCATTTGTTTATTTCTTGGTTGTGCATGGTATTGTCAAGAGTTTTCTCCAACACCAAAGTTATAAAACATCAATATCCTTGCTATCATGTTTCTTCAGAGTTCAACTTTCGCTTCCATAAAATGTCAAAAGGAATAGGATGGCTTGCATGATTCTAATCTTTATAGATATAGATGCTTCATTGCATTTGAATATCTTTTCCAAGGGTTTCGTGGTGCCTACCACATTCTAATTTGTAGTATCTTTCTTGGCAGCTTGTTCCTTTACAGTTGATGGTTGATCCTAAAAAGCAGAAGCTATCAACCACTGCAATATCTTCACTGTCTACTCTATTCTAACTTGGGCTGTCAAACCTATTATCTTTAAATAGCCCCATATTTTTCACTGTGCTCTTTGACTTTTACTAGAGCTTGCAGATCCTTAAAGAGTAAAAATACGAGGTTTGTAATATATCATGTTGGTCCTTATATTTAGTTATGGTCTGAAAATAATAACAATCTTTGCCCATTATGGTTCCTTTTTGTAAATGCCAAATAGTTTCTCTGAATTTATGTTATACTAGCTGTACCCGGCCACGCATTGCCATGGCTCAGTCTTGTGGATATACAATATGTTTTGACCGAGTGCCAATAATTTCCCTGCGTAGCTGAGGTCACGCCTACTTTGCCTCTGTCCCAACAGTCTTTTCACTCTGTCGATTGGATTCAGACCTGAGTTGCCTTTCTCTACGTTTCTTTTTGGACTTTAACGTCGCTTAATCAATTGCTTTTTGGACTTTAAAGTCGCTTAATCAACCCTAACCCTAACCCTAACCCTTTAGACTTTACCTATTTGGTGCTTGTATTGGGAGAGCTGTGCGTCATGGGATTGACGGAGGCCTCTGGCCGGGCTGGCGTCAGTGAGTTTGCATTCCTGGGGCTCCGGGATGTTGGCCGCCAACAAATATTTTGAATCCAGCAGCCATCCGGAGGTTTGTCTTCGGACGCCTCCAAGGATACTTTGCTGCGGGTGTAAGAGCTGGTTTCCCGGCTTGGCGGTATAACCGCCTTCACCTTTGCAGCTCTCCGCACGACAGGCGGCATCAGGGTCCCTGCCAA
Organism: Pituophis catenifer annectens; assembly: GCF_029215685.1. Taxonomy (NCBI): domain Eukaryota; kingdom Metazoa; phylum Chordata; class Lepidosauria; order Squamata; family Colubridae; genus Pituophis; species Pituophis catenifer. The sequence goes on along the minus strand of NW_027256881.1, from coordinate 157,488,594 downwards.
AGGTACGGCATACTCCGTTAGTTGGGATGACGGTTGTGGGTTTGGCGGCGGTGGCATTGAGGGGAAAAGACCCGGCTCGCACCTGCCATTGTGGTGCTGCGACGTTAAAGTCCAAAAAGAAACGTAGAGAAAGGCAACTGAGGTCTGAATCCAATCGACCGAGTGAAAAGACTGGTGGGCTCTGCGTATAGCGTGTGTTGCTTTTACGTCCAACAGATGGCGCTGTTTTTCAAAAAAGCATGTTTTTACCTGTCACAGGTGTGACATCTACATAATATAAGTATATAAAAACACGTGTATTCGAATGCAACGTTGTGTCAAAATTTCAAAGCAATCGGTGAAGAACTTTCGGAGATTTAAGATTTTGAACAAACGAACATTTACATTTTTATTTATATATAAGATAATAATGAAAATTACCTTCTTACCTTTTTTGATTAGCATGATCTTTCCATTGTATTATGAAACAAAATGCATATATTTTGTCTGTTACTATCCAATAAAAAGCACTTTTAAAATATGCAGTAATTACATATCAACCTCGAGTGACTATATACTAATTTTAGCCAAACCAAGCTGCAAGTTTTGTCCCTCATGTCTTGAAAACATGAGCTGACCTGTTTCTATTTTTAGCATTTTAAATGAAACCAGACAAAAACATTAAGATACAGTGTCAATTTTTCCCCCAAAAAAGCTTGCTCAAAGGCAATTGTTTTTTCAGCAAAAAGTTTTTGGGGGGGGTTATTTTTTTTATTTTTTTATTGTGTTAATTTTCATTCTGATCAAATTTTCACATTGCTAATTTTCACTCAACTTCAGTTTTTAAAGCCTCATCTCCATGTGGTAATACCATTAATTATATATGCGTTACATGAGAGTTTAACAAATTATGCAAAGTGATATTTCACTTTCCTTGACTAAATTATTGCTGTAAAACAATAGTGCCTTAAATACATTGTAAACCATATAAATCAAAATTAACTTATAGTAATGGTTTTATATAAAGCATCACAGTGGTGGTTGATGAAACCAAGGCAAGACCATTAACCTGGAGAGCCACACAATAAAAAACATTAAAAGGGAACAACTTGATTTATTCCCACCATCCTCCACTCTCTCTTCCACAGAAATGTATTAACATTGCTAGTAGTAGAAGTACTTGCTTAACGACAATTTGGACCTGAATCTTGGATGCTGAATGAAGTGGCCATTAAATAAGACATCATGTGACTGCTACCACAATTCCATCCGTTCTGGTTGTGGCAGTGGTGGGTTCCTCCCAGTTCGGCCCAGTTCTGCCGAGCCGGTAGTGGTGACGATATGATGTCACCAAACCGATTCTGCCCCCCCGCACCCGCATTATTCTTACCTTTTATTTGGCCCCACCCCCAATCTATTGCTGCCTCCTGAGTCCCAGCTGCTGGCTAGAGGGAAAAAAATTGTTTAAACTCTTGCCACGGGGCTTCAAAGGGCTGCCCTACAGCTGATCAGTGTTAAAAGAAAACAAATGAGTAGACCAGTGCTTGCAAAAATACATGAGTAGATCAGTGCCTGCAAAAATATATGGGTAGATGGGTACAGCTCTGCAAACAGTTAAAAGCCTGGTAGACCAGTACCTCTGCTAAATCCTAAATAATTGTCACATGACCATCAAGCCACGCCCACAAAATAAGCCACGCCCACAGAACCAATAGTAAAAAAAAATAGAATCCACCCCTGTGTTGTGGTCATTAAATGGTAAGAAGCCGAGAATGCCTCTTGTGGGTGGGAGAGACCCTTGAAAGCTCCCCTAAGGAACTGAAAATCCTTTCTGCCAAAATCCAAGCAGGGTTTCTCTCTGGGTGGAGAGAAATGTGTGGCCTAAGTGGGGCCTCTCAGGGCCTACCTACTATGTACTTCTTACTTTACCACCCTGCCCCTCCGCTCAGGATCTCAAAATTCAGGATCTGAGCTATGTTTCTTCCACCCTACTTAAGGTGACCAGATTCCTTCTACACATCAGGATTAAGCTCAGTTTCTGCACCCCACGGGAGGATATCAGCTCTCTACACATTTGGAAGGGAATGCCTTTGATGATATGGAGAAAACTCAGATCCTGAAAATATGTGCTCTGTTCCTGCATCCTGCTGAAGGAGCTCCACTTGGCAAGCAGCTCTTTCAGCCAGCCTTCAGAGATTAGAAGTCCTCCTGGCAGGCAAGCAGCAGCCTGCAATCTTCCCTGCCGACTTCTCCATTGATTTACTGAGGAATCTGCCAGAGGAGATTGCAGACAGCAATCACATGATTGCAAAGTGCTTGGCAACAGATAGTAAGTGCAAACAGGTTGCCAAGCACCCAGATTGCAAACAGCTGACCAACCAGGGGAGGGGGGTGTTACAACAGTCAGAAATGTTTTACAGGTCATGAAGCACCCTTTCTGAGGCCATCGTATCTTCAAATGATCATTAAATAATTATAAATCTAGGACTACCTGAACTTCCATTTAATTGAAGATCCAGTATCATACCTTAACTCAGCAAGGGTGCGGCCTCCAGCACTCTTTACCCTCACCTGATTATTAAGTCAATGAGTAAATTAAGACCCTGTATTTCAACAAATACTTTCACCATGGAAGAGCAGGCCATTGAACCCACCAGTTGACCCAAAAATCATACTAAGCTAGTGAATTGTCCAGTTTCTGAAGCAGAAACAAAACATTAAGACATTCAGGTTATAGAAAAGAAATCTATTGAAAGTATATAATTCTGCTACATCGAAATGGTGCACATAGGATTAGTTATATGAAAAGGTCCTCCATAATAAGACTAATATAGTGAGATTGATAGTGATAATACTACCAGTCAAGATGCAATAGCAGTATGCCACTTGAATTGAAATATTTCTGGAAACTTGCAGAGCAGGCAGCTGAGTTATGCAATCAAACATTATTTTTGTAGCCTCATAGTTCAGGAAAGGTAATAAAATGGAGGCGGGCCCAACTGTTTCCCCTTCAGTATTAAAGACACTGAACTGCATAACCAGGTTTCTGTTTTGGGGTGGCACTGCGGCACATTTCTCATGTCTCTCCTGATTAAAGTGTTTCCAAACTTCAAATTTGTCAGACTGTATGGATAAAGACTTTGATCTGGATAAATAAAGCTTTTCATTTGTTTTCAGTAAGTTACTAGGATGGCAATTAAATCCAAATATTCAACAGTTAGCTTAATTCCAACTGCATCACCATCTGCCAAGCTAGGAAAGATGGCAGAGGAGGATTCTTTTACTAATTTGTTAAAGGAGATCCTGGCTCAGATACAAGTTCTGAAGCTGATCCAGCAAGATCTGGCAGAGCTGAAATGTGATTTTAAAACAGATGCCAGGAAAAAATGACTCTCTATAAAGATTGATTGACTGCCCACTATTATGCAAGCTAGTCATAATATTTTGGATAAATGAATTACTTAAAAGGCACATTAAACATCTATGTGAGATTAGCATTGAAACCCCCCAAATCAATCAAATATGGCTGAATTTATTTTTTCAGAAAACGTCTCCCTTTGGAAATAGATTTTCCAGTCAAGACTGATCATGTGATCAAACTTCCTTTAATGAGAAGGAAGACTGGAACTAGTTCCAATATCATTATTGTACAATTTCTTCATGTTAATACAAGAGATAAAATGTTACATGTATTTCAGCAGGAATTGGTAACGTCTCTGTTGAGGATGGGTTCCAGCCAAAGTAAGATACCAATTTATCTGAGTTTACTAAAGAGGCAAACCCTTTTACTAAAGATAAAGGTTTTCACAAAACCAAGAACTTTTGCCAGATCAATACTTCAGCATTTCCAAGTCCATTTTGCATTACTTGTCAAATCAGATTCACAGATTTTATAATCCTTCAAATGCACAGCCCTTTATCTTACATTTGAAATCTGCAGAAGAACAAGCCTGATGGGAGAAATTTAGGTTTGCCCTGAAACAGCCTTATTTTCTAAAAAAAATTCTACGCTTTTTTTTTCCTGTACTCCTCTCTCATTTTTTTTTTAACCTTAACTTTATAATATGCCAAATCTGGGCATATTACCAACTCTAAGGTTTATATCTACATATGATATATTGGTTTTGATTAGTAAGTTTGAAACTGTTCTGTCTTTTTTCACTTATAGTTAGAGAGATGTAATCATAGTACTATCCCTTTTAGGAAATTATATATTTCTTTGGGGTTTTTTGTTTCTTTTTAGTTTCTTTAATAACGTTGCTTGCTGTTTCATTTTTTTGCTCTTAGTCACATTTTTTTCTTTTTCTTTCCCTTCAAGTATAGAATCTATATATAGAATGGTATTTGAGTGATAATTTGAGATTCTATGGAGTTGCTACCTCTGTGAGCAATATTAGAAAACAATAAATAATTAAACATAGAAAAAGTTAATTACTGGGTATTTGTTAAATGTCATAAAATAAATTGCTATAGGGAGAGTATTGATAAACAGGCCAAAATAAAATTAGTAGATAATTATTATTCTCAGTGTAAAAGGGCTGCAACAATCTAAGAAAAAACATGTAATATTAGCATAGATTTAAAATTTAAACTATTTATTAAACAAATTTATATGGCCACCTAATTTGCCTATATGTAACTCCAGGTGACTTACAACATTAAAAATAACAAGATAAAAATTAAACCCCACCCCATCTCTTATCTACCAGAGACTTACCTCAGTACTCATAATTAATTGGTTCGGGGAGGCACAATGAGTATCAAAAACAATGAGTACCAAACAGATTTTTCCCATAAGGAATAATGTATTGAGTTACAAAGCAGCCAACACTGACAAGTTCTAGCTAATATGTTGAATACGAAACAAATGCTGAATATCAGGACAAAATTTTCACATCAAAAGGCATTGAGTAACAAATTTGATGAGTTTCAAACAGTTGAGTTCCAAATTACCACTTTATTTAATGGAACAAAATAAATATTAATGACAGGTTCGGTGGGACAGGTTTAGACTTTGACAAAAGTATACTTTGACCTGGCTATTTTGTTTCAAAAAGGATTTCCAATTGACGTACAACAAGTTGTCACTGATGTCGATGGGTGTTATTTAATTTTATGTACTAAAATGGTAGGGATTGCAATAACTGATTAATGTTTATGGATCTAATTCTTCTGTTACATATCTTTTATGACTGTTTTCAAAACAGAATGAATGTTTTTATGGCAGAGTGGTAATAGGAAGAGATTTCAATAAAATACTGTATTCCAAGTTTGGTAGTAATACACTGGTATGAAAAAAAATTAGTGCGGGAAACAAAACTTATATAAAATAATTGAAATTAATAGATATCTGATGTTTGATGTGTCCAACTAAAAGACAATACAAGTTTTATTTAAGTGTGCACCAGAATTTGATTATTTATTAATATCAACTGTCAGGTGTGAACAGCAGCAGACTCACATGTGTAGAGTATAAACTACCTATTTTATTGCTCAATGCCTATTTTGCAACGATCTTCTCAGGCTGGCAGTTTGCCACTTGGAATCATTAAAGTTCAACAGCATTCAGGAGGAGCTGGACTTTGCTCTCTTAGGCCTATGTAATGATTCTAGACTGATCCCCCACTCCACTTGATTCCTCCTCTCCACTGTGAGAGAGGGGGGAGATGGTTGAGCCATGGTACACCCAAATTAGAGAACCTAAAGGCTTGATCTCTCATCCCCCACGTGCCTGACTAGAACTATCAATTCAGGAAAATATAATAGATAGAAGGAATGACCTTGAGGAACAGGAGGGAGAGACATAATTAAAACAATGGTCAGATAAAACATCTGAGTCTAGGCCAGAACTGTAAACTGGTAAAGCATTTCAGACAAGATCTTCCCTAGGTTTCAAGAAGGTAAAAGTAGGGGGAAATACATTCAATACATAACAAGATTATATTATTTTAACCTTATAATAAAATTAGTAGACTGTTAGCATGCATTACTTTTAGTTTCCTAGTCTGGTCTAAGATGGGCTGACAGAAGGAGTGCAGCCATGATAGAATGGAGCATCCAGGGCCTCTAGATTCAAAAAACCTAAACAAGTTATAAATAAAATAAAAATTGGGAAGTCACCAGGCCCAAATGGGCTAGAAGCCCAAATTTATAAAATTTAGAGGAAAAATTGGCAGAACTACTGGTAAGGACAATGAATTTAGTCAACAGAAACATCTGAAGAAGCAAGTATAACTTTAATACTTAAAAAGTAATCCAAAGAAACCATAGTCATACAAACCAATCTCTCTATTAAAATGTTCATTATAAGATATTTACTACCATTGTGGATGGATGGATGGATGTATAGTACAAGGAAGTGCATTCCCAAATTGAGTACAAACATCAGACATGCTGTATTCCAAAGAGAAAGATAATGGATAATAATAATTTATTATAAATGCAGTGGTAAGAAAAAGAAGGCAGCAGTAATATTTTTAGACTTGGAAAAGGCTTTTGACAATTTGGACAGTTATTTTTACTAGACGTTTTAAACAAAATAAAATGTAAGAATTTAATACTTGGATGGAGAATATATCTGAACAGCAAATAGCAGTATTCTCTGCAAATTTCCCAATATACCATTTGTAATCAGTTTGTGAACTCTAGCTAACAAGATCCAACATGAGAAACAAATGACTGGGATTAAAATTCAAAGACAGGAAAATAAAATGAAGTATTATGCAGAAGATATAGTATTTAAAATTATGGGTTACAGCTTTAGGGGCATAATAGACTTATGCACCTTTGCAAATAGTGAAGAGGAAACTGCAACACAGACCAGCGAGCACGCATTAAGTCTGGCTCATAGATATCTCTCCAGATAATGAGTTTTGGGAAATTTCCCACTTACTCCCTAAAAGACTGGTATTCACGAGGAAGATCTGAAGAAATTCTGAAGCTTCTTTTGATCTAAGCACCAAGGCTGCGGAAGAGTCACAGCCAGAACATAGCCTGCAAAAGGACATGGAGTTTGCAAAAGAACCCACTTTCCTAAGCACATTTAGAAGAAAATTATTTAAGCAGCGCAATTAAGCCACCAGTTGAGTGATCACTTCATCCCAGATTAAAGATAAGAGTAAAGAAAAAAGTTAAAGGCAAAAAACCTAGATTTTAAATTAGGAAAGTTTAAAATGGACTAAAGGGACGGTCGAATTTGGATACTTTTGATGTATTTTTAATATATTTTTAAAATAAGTAAACTATTAATACATATCTCTGTGTGAAAGAGTTTTATTTGGACTAATCAGGGACAATGATTGAACAGCTTTGCAAAATAAAATTTAAGGGAAGTTATAACCTTATCCAGATTTCAATTATGTTTATCTACCTGTTTACCCATAATGTAATTTCTGAATTAAGATACTTTTTTAATAGATAGGCCTGGCATTTAAAAGTACCAGCCTGAGCGTAAGGTCTCCCTTCCCTATAATAGCTCATCCCACATCCCTCTTGTTATATATCCCTCTTCCTGCCACTACTCTGATCTTCCCCAAATGACTACCTCCCTCTTCAATTTTCTCATCCTCATTCCTCCACCCTGATAATTAAGAGAATTACTGTAAATGCTAGCAGTGATATCATCAGTTGGAATCTGAACATTCAATTATTATCATTGATAACAAAGTTCACATTTAATTAACATGCTAACAATTGGAGGAGAGAGAGCTCCACAGAAACATCCTGTGGAAATTGTCTGTTAGAGAATGAATAAGATTTCAGTTTGCAATGATAGCTATAGGACTGAACTACTGAACGTGATTGATGATTTTTTTAAAGAAATCAAATTTGAGAGTTCTTTAGATCTATCTTCAGCAATGAATCAAAACCACAATTCATGAAAAAAGAAGATATTAGAAATAAAGAAGAATGCTATATTTCCAAGATTTCTTGGAAATTATTTTAAATAGAGCACTAGGATAAGAACAATAAGTGCAAATTAGGTAATACTATCAAGAGATAGAAAAGCTTGTAGCCATTCAAAAAGTTAAGACTTTATTGTCTGGTGGCAGATTATTTTCCTGTAATTTTAAAATTCTCCTACACAATTAAATTCAGTATTTTGCAGTATATAATCCTATTCAGTTTGCCAAGCATCTCCTCTGTAGTTTTAAAACTGTAATGTTTTAAGAGTTTGAGAGATGGATTTTATAACCAGAATTTTTCCCCTTTTGATGCCTTGTTTGGTTTTCTTGATATTTCTTGGAAAAACAATACAAAACTCTTGCTCATAGTTATTATAAACTGATATTAATAATGATAACATGCTTCTTTTCATTTTTATTTGGACCAATATAATTATTGAAAGGGTTTGACTATTATTAATAAAATTTAAAGAATGTATAGTAATACAAGTAGCAAACAGAAGAGTGAAAGGCTTAGTAAATGAAGAAAAAGACAGCTAAGGCTTTTCACTAAAGGTTTAAAAGAAGAGGATAGTTTTTCTCAGATACTCAAACCAGCCTGGATAAACTGATCTCCCATACAAAATCTGGAACGAGGTGGATTTAAACATTAGCAAGCAAACAAATAAATTAGAGCAGTAAGCAGTAAGCCACTTTGCCCAGAAAACTCTGTTCAGACTACAGTAAGGATTCAAGAAAGGAAACTTCCCCAGCCCAGAGATCTTAAGAGTTGAAAGTAAGAGGGGCTTTGACACCATTGACCACACAAATAATTTCAGAATGACAACCATAAAAAAGCCTCTGAAAATTAACAAGCAAATTCATATAGGAGAACATCAGGCACCAAAGACCAGGACCATAGGTGAAATTCCAATTAAACTGATTTATTAATACTCATGCCTCTGTATAGGACTGTTCTCAACTAATGGTTAGCACTATTTTGGTGCTAGATAAGGATCAATGGAATTCAAAAGGAGTTGGACTTAGTCCATTTGTGGCTCTGTAGCAACTTTAGCCTGATTTCTCTTTTGATTCCGCCCCCAGTTCTGCCACCCCTTCCCCTACAGAGACCCTATAAACACTTTAAAGAAAAAAAAATCAGTACTAATAACCAATATAAGTGATATATATGAGTTGACCCTTTCATACTATTGACTGCCTTGTTCGAAAATTTTAGATGCTTTTCAAAGATCCTCATATGAAACCCATCATAGTACAGTAATCATTCAACCTGGCTCTTATTGTATGTGGTATGACTAACTTAATCATACTAGCTTTCTCCAAAAAAGGAGAGCTAGAGCACTAAGCAAAGTTGAACTAAGGGCAGAACTGCTAATCAGTTTAGACAAGTAAATATTAAAATTGCCACCTTCTACAAATACAGTCTCTGTAAAAAGTATAATATTCAGAACAAATTGTTGCTAGGGTGATCTCACACAATCTAGACCAAAGAAGAACAACAAGAAACAATTATCTATGCAGTTTTTGTAATTATGATTTATTAGGAATACTGTTGAAGTGATAATACAAGAAATCCAGTAAATAACCTATTTTCAAGTGTAAAGGCCATTTATAGACATTTCAGAGCTGTAGTGTCAGCCTTGGAAGCCATATTAGGCCGGAAGCTTCAATGCTGCCACCTCCTCAAGTGTGAGAAAGTAGGAGGGGGGATTTAGGAGAGGGGAGTTAGTAGACATAATAGTGTTCTTCCTATCGGTCAAGGTCAGGGTGAGCCAGCATCTGGAGGAGGAGTGGTCAGGGGCTGGCTTGAGGTGGAACGCATGATGATTGGAGCATGTGACTGAAAGGGGAGAAAGGGGTTGGTTTTGGGAGCTTTGTATTATTGAAGGAAAGCCCAGGTTTTTCAGATTCGAGAATTCCCAGATGTGCCAGTTTACCTATTGCTAGTAAAGAGAACTTTGGAAAATGCCTGCTTCAGTGTCTTTACTGGGAGTTGGGGGTTTTCTGGAACGCTGTCTATCTTCCACTCATGTTTGGGAACTGTACAGGAGGATACCAATCACAATGGTATGAAAACAAATATGTTTCCATATTAATAAAACTAAATGTTTTATTTGTAAATGAATTTATAAATGTTTTAAATAAAAACTAATGGTGCACAATGGATGGAAACTGATCAAGGAGAGAAGCAACCTAGAACTAAAGAGAAATTTCCTAGCAGTGAGAACAATTAACCAGTGGAACAGCTTGCCTTCAGAAGTTGTGGGGAAATTTTCAAGAAGAGATTGGATAACCATTTGTCTGAAATGGTATAGGGTCTCCTGCTTGAGGCCCCTTCCAATGCTGTTATTCTGTTATTCAATCTCTTCTGAGAAGGCAGACCAGTTTACCCTTAGGCTTTGCTTATATAACAGTGATGAGCCTTGTTATCAATATGAGAATCCTCTCTTCCCGATTAAATACTCTTTTTTGTTTTGACAAAAACTTGACTAGGATTTTTTTTTTCCTGTTCAAACTGAACCTTTCACACAAAACACGATTGATCCTAAATATCAGGACTGGTTAATCATGACTCCTGAATCAGTTTAGAAGAAAAAAAAAGTTTTGTTGATCTGTATACTAATAGCACCCAACATATCAGGGGTGAAATCTAAAATTTTTTGCTACCGGTTCTGTGGGCGTGGCTTAATTAGTGGGCATGGCTTGGTGATAAAGTGACTGGGAGGGCGTGGCTTGTTGGTCAGGTGGGCGTGGCCAAGTCAATGTCACTTCTTTGCCCTTTTTTAGCCTACAAAACACAACACAACACAACTGGCTCACCCACAATGTAAAAGCAGCTGTGGTAGACCCAAAATGGCCCCTGCAACAAGCAGGAACCTCACACAGCCACAAAAAGCCCAAAAAAACAACTTTCACACTTTACACACAACACAACACAACTGGCTCACCCACAATGTAAAAGCAGCTGTGCTAGACCCAAGCTTTGCTTTGCTGGCTTGATTGCAGGCAGGGAGATTCAGTTGCTTGCTGATGCAATAGATTGCAGGGATTACAGCAAGGCGTTGCGACCAGCAGCTAAGGTAAGCAAGCTGAGGGGGAGAGGGGGAGGGATTTTTGCTACCGATTAGCAGGCAACTCAGCTGAGGTCGTCAGAGCTTGGATCGTCAGAGCCATTTAAAAGGAAAAAAAGGCTCTGATGATCGCGCAGCTCAGCTGGGCATAGGAGGCAGGGGCAGGGATTTTTGCTACCGGTTCTCCGAACTGCCCGCCGCCATCGCTACCTACTCGCCCAAGCCAGTCTGAACCGGGAGCATTTCACCCCTGCAACATATCTTTAGGTTCCAGTCTTTGTTTCATTAATAAATACAAACCAAACAATATCACACACCTGCATTATACTGATGTATCAAATGTTTATAATTATTTAATTATATTAATGGTTAATGTCCATAAAATTAGCATTCTCCTAGAGATGAATATATATTCATCCCTTGAAGACCTGACTCTTCCAACGGGCGGGCCTGGGTTGACTCTAAACTGATTTAGTAGCTTTTTAAATTCTTAAATCTTAAATTTGCATTTGCATTCCCACATTTAACCTTATTTATTGGATATTCTGTTTTAATTTGTCTTTTAACTTTTGTATTTTCTGTTTCTTATTGTTGTGAGCCACCCTGAGTCCTTTGGGAGAAGGGCGGCATACAAATCCAATCAATCAATCAATCAATCAATCAATCAATCAATCAATCAATAATACACACACACATTAAAATTGGATTTATGTATGTTAAGTCTAGCATCCCTGGGAAGACCAGAATCTAGCATTGTCTTGCAGATATTCATAATCAGATATCCATACTATGTGCATCAGAGGCTGGATTGCCTCCAATCATGTAAGGACCTGGAACATGATCTTACAGAGCCGTGGCATGGATCTTAGCCATTCAGTTGCTTTCTCAGGCTTTTCTTTCATCCCAAACCCAGGAGAGACGAATTGTCAGCATAAATTGCACCCGGCATGACCTTAATATGAACTATTACTGTTCTTATAGTTTCTCTGCAGGGCATCAGAAAGGCAGTGAATGGTGATTTCCCCTGCCTAGCATTCAGACATTGCCAACTGTGGGGAAAGCTGCCGTTCATCGCCATACGTAATGTGTGCTATAGTGGTGTTTGTAAGATCTGGGTGCTTCATTCAATCAGTGTTTTCTCCAAAGGACTATTATCCTATCAATGTATGATCACTAAATGCCAGCAAAGAGTTCATCTTTCAGTGCTTCTACTGTTTGCCTGGATTTGTGTAACCTAGATGCAGCTGTTGTGAAAGTGTCCTTGGAGCTCAAGGAAAGGTTTCATAATATGAGTGAGAGATACACTCATTATGGGATGGTCCTGGGTGCATCCTTCTGGTGGCAGAAAGAATTAAGAGTTTTGCCTCTCTTAGCTGCTGCTACCTAATAGTAGTCCAGATAAATGTTGTTGAAAAGATGGGGTTTCAGAAAGGAATGTATTGATTCTTGTGACAAATCATTACATACATACAGCTTTGATTATGTATGTATGTTAATGCAGTTGTATGCCAGGCCATATCTATGCTAGACTGCATTCTGTGATAAATTTCCTAAAATAACCTTCTGTCTAGCAAACAGCCATGTCTTCTAAAGAGCAGCAGTCATTGCGAAGGGAATTCCCCATCATGCAGGCTACAGAAGCTTACGAGCCAAGTCCTGTCAATTATATACATTATGCCAAGAAAGGCTGTTCAATTTCAGGGCTTTGAACTCTCTAAGTCAACTGGTTGTCCAACCTGTTTAAACAAATTAAAAAAGGAGGTGACTGCAGAAGTTGTAGCTTAGGTCTCTCTTGCAGCGCTGCCAAACGGCTACTGAACCCAACGACCAGATGAAAATGTAACAAAAGAGACTTGCCCTGTTCTGTAGAATTAGGTATCTTTTATACAGCATTAGAGTAGACTCAGTAAACACAATGTCTGTTTTTACCCTAGCTGCTATTGCTGTGTGTTGGGGTAAGGATTTGAGGAGTATTCTGTTTTAACATTGTTAGCTGTCCAGAAATATTAATTTGAGATGATAATTTATATAGATTGAAATAATAAGCAAAAAACAGCATACACGCAGAAACAAAACAGTCCATTCGTAGTCCACACAGACCAAACCAAACTGATCCAATCTCCCAGCCCTACAGTCTGAGGGAACATCCAGATCCTCAATGCTTTGTGAAAAGCCAGAAGGGTTGGGGGCATCCTGATCCTTGGCACTACGACAGAAGGCACAATTCCTAGGTCACACAAGATGACAATTCCTAATGGAAGGAACCTGGAGCATGCTAACTGCCAATTTTGCTGCAAGAAGTAGAACTGATTTAGGACACATAGGCTTGCAAGTAAACTGGTACCATACTAGGTAGGGCTTATGGGTGCCAATCAGCACTTTGAATTGTACCCTGAAGCCCACTGAGAGCCAGCACAGTTCACAGAAACAGTGATGTCCTATGGGCATATAACAAAGTACCCAAGACTGCCTGTGCACTAGGCCGGGATGATTGCATTGGCAAACTTCCAGTTAAAATATTTTGATAGAATGAGTCTTTTCTCTCCTAAGTCCTAAACAAATACATTTAATAATAATAAATAAAAAGTTTTTTCTTGACTATTACAGAATTGGAAAGTTAGCAATTACCATAGTACATGCAGTTGAATTACGGTTTCTCTGAGCCTTTGACTTCAATTTATTTCTTATCAATATAGATCTACAGTTTTAAGGAATTGCTAAGAAAAAAGCTTAGACAGGTTGTGGTAAAAAAAAATTCTTGGAACACCACTATTGTTATTGACAAATAAAAATCTATTCAGGAAACAGTGGGAATTTTCCACTTGAAATTGTCAGTTGTCATTTTTCACTTATATTACATGCTTGTCATGTTTTTAAAACATGTGTTACATGTCTTTTTCAGGGAACACAATGTACATGAATATTTTCTGTGGTTTTCAGATATTTTGGATGTAATAAAATTACAGTATTAGGCTATGGGAAGCCATCTTATTAATCAAGAATTTTTTTTCATAATGGAAATGGCATTTGGAATTTTCATATTCTACTGACTTATTTATCAGAAGGCTGTTGTTAGAACAAAATAAAGTATCATATAATGAAATTATTCTTTTAGCAGTAAACAATGCTTTTCTCAGTTTTAAGATCTTATGATTCTTCTCCTAAAATATAAACTAATTAGGGTTCAGGGTTATCAACTTGCCAGTTTACTGTCACGGGTTTACTCTCTTTTTTGCCAAGAAGAAAAGCTGTCTTGGAAAAGAAACCACATTTGTTTTCTTTATGATATCCTTATAGAAAATGGGGGGTTGGGGGAGAATTACTTGCTTCCTTTTTAACATAGTTTTACACAAAATAATAAGGTAGGTAGGTTGTTAGAACTATCAGATTTGGGCTAGAAAAATCTGGATGACCACTAAATGTCAGAAAAGGTAGATACAGAATTCCAACCTTGCTCCTGTATACAGATTGGCTGGATTTCTGCAAATCAGTTCTGGTAGCCTTAACTACCAGCCTTAACCATAATTCTAGCCTTATATCCAAGTCAAGGCAAATATTTTATTTCCCCATTCCCAGGTTCTTGCAGCATGTTCCTGGATTAGAGGAAAAATAAACCTATGGCTACAATTGTGGCCAGAAAGTTCAGTTAAAGGCTCCTATATTTCAGGGATGATATCTTGAAATACTAAATTCTCTTCTTTAAAGAAGATAAACAGAATTGCAATAGTTAACTTGAGGTTAACTCAAATTTAGACAAAATAAATGTTCATTTCTATCTCATCCTACTTCTGGAGATTTCAGATACATGTGGCAGTCCTGGGAAATAGATCAGATGGAATTTAATTTGTCTCTGTAAGCTTCATAGCTGATTGGGGATTTTGGTATTGATTTTCAAATCCAAAACCAATAGCATGTAAACTGCCACATAAAGTTGGGTATTGAATAAAAGGAAGAATATGCTGAAGTAATATTCTTGTATGCTATTAAATATCCCAATGCTCTACATGGGCTTTTCTGAAATTGCTGCCCAGTGGATTGGCATTTTTATTAAATTGCTAGCCCACAGTGGCTAGGTAAAGTTAGAAGTTTCTGCAATGAATTATTGTTTGTTTATATAATATATCTTTATCATGTTATTGTTGCTGACCTGCTTTTGGAATATCCTTTTGGAGCTTTTTACAAGTATCTCTAATTAATCAATACAATAGGCCAGTGATAGCTAACCTTTTTGGTGCTGATTGCCCAAAGTGTGTGCAACACGAAAATCCAATACAAGTGCCCCCCCGTGCATGCGCCCTGCCCCCATTCATGCACATGCTTCCCCCGTCTATGCACATGTCCCCCATGTATGCACGCGTCCCCCATTTTTTGCTTCCAGGTGGGTGCAGGATGCCTTCCAGGCCCAAAACGGGGCATGCATACGTGGTGGAGCTGGACTGGGGCAACAGCTGGCATGCCCGCAGAGAGGGCTCTGCGTGCGACCTGTGGCACATATGCCATAGGTTCACCATCATGGCCATAGGCCCTGTGATTTTGGTTTTACTGATTAGATTTATTGAAATGACTTGTTCATATTATTATGAAAAAACAAAAAGTTGTGAGTTGATGTTAATGCCTTATTCTACTGCAACAGAGAGAGTCGAAAGTCAATGTTTCTTTTTCTTTTTTTTCTTATCCTCCCTCACTTCTCTTCCCCCTCTTCCTCCCCACCATTTTCCTATTTACTTTCCTATTTTGTATCTCATTTTATTTTATAACCCAATAAAAATGTTAAACACAAATACCATAGGCCTAAATTGATTTTTATTTCCTGGTTTCCTCTGGAAAAAAAGTTACATGTTGTTTTGAATTTAAATTTAAAGATAAGTAGCATATTTGATTGAAGATCAATAATTTAATATTTTGAGTTCTTCAGGAACTCTTTGTGCATGACATCTATTCCTTCATTTTGTTTTATCTCTGTTTATTTCCTTTTTTTAATTCCTTCCAGTAGCAGGCTAGTTTTGCATTTGTTTTTATTCCTAATGATAAGTAACAAGTTGTTCAGCTTCTTTATAGTCTTTCTAGTATGTTTATATACTTTCACTCCTTGGCCTAATTAGCAAAGCTGTTTACATGACTATTTAGTGGTAATATATTTTTTAAAAATATTTTGCTGCATCTTTATCTTGTATTAATTTTGCCAGTGTTTGTATTACTTTTAATTCTCTCATTTTGGGCAATAGTTCTTTTTCCTTCTGACTGCTTTGACCTTGCATATTAATCATACTAGGATCTTCTTGGACTTAACAAATCTGCATCATATATTCTAGTTGACATTTTATTAATGGCACTTTTATATAATAAGTATCCATATATAGATACATCCTCTCATTTTTCATTAGCCATATATTTTTTAAAAAAGGGATTTTAGGGTTTTTTTATTTTTTATTTTATTTTATTATTCGAATTTCTATACCGCCCTTCTCCTTTCGGACTCAGGGCGGTGAACAGCCAAAATAAAAACATTTATACATAAATACGATTAAAAATAGATTTAAAATAATTAAATTTGGCCCATAGTTTAAAATTTATCAATTTAAAATCCATATCAAAATTTAAAACCAACCATAAAATCATAAAATCAAGAGAGACCGGCTAACTGAAAGAGATGAGTTTTTAGGGCCCGACGAAAGGTGGAGGTGGAGAAGTCAAATAAATTGTTGTATGATTTCACTTATATTCTTGGCAATTTTGCAGTAACCTTTATGCTAAATGTCATAATTATTCACAATCAGTTTAATACTACGTCTATCTCTTTCACAGTATAATTACTTTACAATTTATAGGTAATATGGACAGGGAAGTCATAGAGAAAGAAGATAGCTTCTAGGACTATATGTATGCATCAATTACATCTGTTACAAATAATTATCATAATCATTTCCTATTATAAGTTTTTCACCAGATGCCATATAGTACTATATGCTCATTATAGTTTTAATTTATACTGATTTGATTTATCTGAAATGTTTATATTTCATCCTCAAGAAATGTTTTATTCTAAACAATTGTCAGTTTAGTATCCAAAGTTATTTTAAAAGCTATTGTCATTTTGCTGAGCAAATCCACTGAAAACATTTATGGATTAGTTGAAATAAAATACACTCAAGCTTAGCTCCTAGTAACTATCCAAATAATCATGTAGCACAAAATTAATTTACAATTGCTTTCTTTTGTGGTATTTTCAATTTTCTATTATCCTAAAGTGAAAGAGCTATTTGTCACCCAGGAAACACCATTTTCTACTGTTCTAGGTGGGAGACAGTTAAAGAGTCAGAACTCAGTATTTTTATTACAAAATTTTGTCTTGGCCTCACCTCAGTATAAATACAGAGCTAGGTACTGTATATTAAGTATTTAATATACACATCAATGAAATTTGTATCTTCTTTGTTTCCTCCACCATCCCCATTGAACCCAGAACAAATGCTTGCTTTTCATTTTGAGAATTGGGTAATTCAATCTAGGCTTGTTTTGATGGAAGGATAAGGATTTGTGGATAATATGTTATTTGAGAATTATAGTTACTTTGTCAAAGAATGTGGAATTGCAGACTGTAAAAATTGTCATTTTCTTTCAGTCAATAGCTTCAGCTGACATGGATTCAAATCAATTAGAAGCTTTTCTGACTGCACAAACAAAGAAACCAGGGGGAATCACAACTGATCATGCTATAGTTATTGCAAAATTTTGGAAGAATCAACGAGCAAAAATTCACGAGAGTCTGATAAATCAAAGCAAGTGGGAAAACAGCTTGAAAAACATAAGCTGGAGAGTAGATTTAAAAACACAGTCAAGACACATTGACCAGATGAACAGTCCTGTGGCAATAGTTGAAATGGAACTTGAGAAAAATGGACAGGTAAGAACATTTTATCTTATTATAACAATGTGAATGTTACATGTTATTAAGTGTTTGCTTCCTAAAGATGGAGGAAAAGAAAAGGAATTCTGCAGATAACACTATAATGCAGGCTTCTTTAAGTTTAAATATCTGAAGCTTGAATCATTGGCATCCTTGGAGCAATGTTTTCCAAAATTTGAGTGTATAAACTTCAGGAAGCCAGTCAAGGTGTAGCTTGTCTCCAAAGCAGAGTAACTTATATTGTCCAGATGGAAGCTCCTGCATGATCTGAAGAGATATCTTAAAACTGCAACAACAAAGAGAAAAGTTATAGCCCTTTATTCATTGTTTGGTTTATATGTTACTGTTGATATGGTAAATCCAATCAAAGTGAACATTCTGATTCCTACAGAATGCCACATAGCATAATATTATTTTCCATAATTTATTAAAAGATGTTTTACTTCTCTTGCTACAGAATGCCGATCCCCCCCAAAAAGGAAATTCTTCCTGTTAACTTGCAGAAAATACACATTTAAAGCTTTACTGAACTATGAGCAGAAACGCATGATCTCATATCATATGAACTTCTATTTTTAGTTTGCATAAAGCATTTGTAAATATGTGCACTAATTGAGCAGTAGCTGCAGTTAACTTAGTAGAGAACATTCAGTGCTAAGAGTTAACAAGGCACTACTCTTTGATTTATAAAATGTTTATTAAGTTTCATTATAAAATAAAAATACAGAAAAAACAAAAGTTAGAAAAATAAGAGAAAGAAAAAGTGCAGAGAAAGAAAAAAAGTTATGACATCCATAACTTTTTGGTATAGTAAAATACAAAAAAAAATTCAATCTCAGCCTTTTGGTTTACATTTCATAACATTTCAAGCCATTTCTATAATAACAAAATCATTCTAATTATAATAAAATCATTCTAATACCAAGGTACAGTTTCTTGTGTGCCTCCTTGTATCTGCAGGTTGTTGCAAGCATATGTGTCATATCCATATTCTGTGCTGCAATAAATATATTTGTTGGGATTAACATTTTTAAAAGTCTTTTTCCAAGAACAAAATAAGTTGAAATGACTTATTCCCAGTCATTCATCTAACATTTGAAATTGTATACTTGCCAAATTTATTTATTTAGCCACCCGTTTTAAAATAACTCTGTGCACCTTCAACCAATAAAACTATATAAAACAGTATAAAACCAACAGCCATATAACTAAAAAGAGAAAATCCTGGCACCATGGCAACACTTCTTTAATACACTCACACATTCATCCCACCCTGATTTCACCCAGTGCCAATGCCTGGGGAAACTTCCAGATTTTAAGCATTCTTCAGAAGGTACAGGCCTGTTGGATCTCAGTAGGAAGGATGTTCCATACGGCAGGGGCTTTGGTGAAAAGGACATGCTTCTGAAGACACACAAGATGGCAATATAATTTACACGGGAAGAGAGCTGGAGCATGCACACTTTATCTGCACTGTGGAACGGGCAGATGTCCTCAGGGAGAGATCGTCCTCTAGATAACCTGGTGCATGCTATATTGGGCTTTAAATATGCAACTCAAGCAACAGGGAGGTAAGATGGGCTAACCTAGGGACATCTAACATGCCAGTACATTCTAGACCAGTTGTAACTTCTGGGTGGTCTTCACAAGCAGCCCCATTTAGAGTACATTATAATTATCCAAACAGGAAGCGATCAAGGTGTGAATGGCCATCAGTAAGTTCTCCAGAAAGGGGAGCAATTTATGCACATATCTGTGCCAAAGCCCCTCTAACCATGGCTAGTTCCTCCCATCAAGATTTTCGCAGCCTAGGGGGCTTCCAGTTGGCACCACCGGCGTCGCGGACAGTCTTTTCAGACCGCCAGCCCCGCGATTCCGTTGGAGCCGTTCTGACAGCGCTAATCAGCTGTCAGATGGCTTGAAAACCTCTCCTTCGGGAAAAGAAGGAGAGGAGAGCCAGTGGGCGAGGGTAGAGCTCCCCGGGAGCCCCTGGAGCAATTCCAGGGGCTTGGAGGGTGAGAGCTCCCCATTCAGCCCACTGAAGCTCCGGATCCATGGCGACTCCGTTTTAAATGGAGCCAGACGCCAGCGACCAACTCTGCTCTCAACAAGGAGATTAAGTGATCCCAAAAGCAGACAGAATGGAAGCAGGAGAACAAGCCTTTGCAAGTATGTTGCTTAACTCCTGGGATACATTGTTTCTACTTGATTTTGCTGAGCTGGAGGAGGAAATGGCGTCTTCATTGTGGCTGGAAAAGTGAAAGTTAAGTGCTTGTTAATAGATTTTTGCTTAGAGACTGGACTTAAGCTGCTGGGATTTGAGAGCTGGGTATAGAAAAGACTATCTTGCTTGATAAACTACAAATAAATCTGAGAAAGCTGCTCAAGAGATTTTATAGCTTTGAAAAGAAAAATTCTTTTAAAATAATATGGCTTCCAAGCAAGGAGTTCCTGAAAGTGGTAGAAGCTCTCTAATGGCATCAGAAATGACACAGAGAACTGACTCAGAGAGCCAGGAGGATTTTTTTAGAGACCTTACAGAATTTATAAAGGAAGCCATGAACAACCAAACTGCAATTATTAATAACTTTACAGCAATCATGGAACGAAAATTTATAGAACTGGTGGAGGATATAAAAGCAAATGAGGATGTTTTTGAAGGAAAGCACAATGACAATTTAGGAGACATTTTGACTAAAACAGAGAAGCTGGATTTGGCTGATTCTCAAAAATCTTCAAGCTTTCTTCCAGCTCTTTTGGAATTAACTGACAGAACTTTTCAAAAATATAATTTGGAGCAGAAAGAAGAAGAAACTGACCAGCCCTACGAGGTTTCGGAAGATTTGGCAGAGGCTTTCACACAATTAATTGAAATGCTACAACTGGACTTTTTTTTGCAAACTCATCGAGTTAACTCTTCGTTCTATGAACTGACTGATTATATAAGCAAGAAGAGTCGATATGGAGGCTCCAAATCAGAGGAAATGGTTCCAAGAAAGGGACAAGTTTTAAAGATACATCAACCCCCAGTTGAAATTCAAAACCTCCCCAAAATAAAAGTAAGAGGGAGGAAGAAAGATTGGAAAAAATACAGAAAGAAAGGAGAATGGAAGATTAATTTAATGACTAAGTACAATGATTAAGTAAATGAATTAAGAACTCAATGATTAATTAAGGTTTAAGAAAAAATATTTGAATTTTGAGAATAAAAGTAGGAGGGAGAGTAAAATGATTAAGTAAATGATCTAAGAATATCTTACAGATGTATTACGAGAATTTTAGGCTTTGAATGATCTATTAGTGTTTGTTAATGTTTTTAAAACTCTTAGGCTTAAAGGATTATATGTTATTTTGAGTTTAGGGAGGTTGATGAATAATCTGTAGAAGGGGAGTTAAGGGGTCTAGGGAGTTTTAAGTCTTGCATTAACTTAGCATATTTTAGCAGATGTTTGGTAAAATTTATACCCTGTTTTTCTTCTGGGAAGTCGGGGGAGGGGGGTGGGAAGGGGGGGTGGAAGGTTGGGTTTATAAATGTTTAAATAGACAAGTGAAAATGTTATTTGTTTGATTATAAAAAAATAATAAAAACTTTTTCTCAAAAAAAAAAAAAGATTTTCGCAGCCTCCAGGGACTCAGCACCACAATCTTAGTTCTGCCCCTCAGCTCAGTGAATGAGCTGAGCCAGTGGTTTCATGTAGATCAGGGGTGTTAAACTGGCGGGCCAAATGCGTCACATGCAGGCCACACCCACTCCAGCTCCTTGAATGGGGAAAATGTTGTGAAACATCATGTGACAGCAACGTGATGCAGCGAGTTTGACACCCGGGATGTAGATGAAAGAAGAGGAGAGACCCAAACACTGAGGCACCCCACATTGCAAAGCTAGGGTTTGACGTCTCTGTTCCACCAACACTGACTGAAGCCAACTGCAGAAAAAGGAGAATCACTGCAAAACACTATCTCCTGCTCCTAGTCCCCAAAATTGGCTCAGAAGCTTTCTAAGGCTGATGTTACTGAAAGCTGCTGAGAGATCCAGGATAATTGCACCACCCCACCTGAGCTATCTAAAGGTCATTTTTGAAATAATAAATTGCTGTCAGATTTGTTGATCCAAGGGCAGCCCTATTGTTATGTAGCACTGAAATACATCAATGCCTAAGAGGACACCAAGTGGACCTTGCTGGCACAATCCAAGTTAAAAGTATTTCTGCTCAGCACTACCCCCTGGGCAGGCTCTTCTTCCCTGTCAAACTATACCCAATCTCTTTAACATCCAACCCTGCTCTCACACAGGTGATGGAGGGAACCTTACACAAGTCCTCCATTCTCATCTCTCACATAAGCACTACAGAAAGGCCCAGCCATACTCAGTCTCCTTCTCAACAACCAACCATGGTTCTTGCCAGTCAAGGTCTGTTACCAATAGTATGACAGCAGCTAAGATATTTACCCAATCCAGTGATTCTGGAGATTTCACACCCATGCAAGCCCCAGGCATGTTTGCCTTAATGTCATCATCTTAATATTAATAAAGGAGAATATTTGTAACTCAGGATTGAAATGAGGAGTCCTTAGTACTCTCTGAGCTTGGGCGTTTTCTTATAGATGTTTAATTAACCAAACTTGGTAACATCATTAGAGCTAGCAACCAAGGTCAGAGAGCATTAAGGACCCCTCTAATTTTAACATCCCAGTGCTCTAATCTTAACATCCCAACTCACATGAGGCAGAGCAGAGATGTTTATTTCAACTTTTCCCTGATTCAGAATCATCTATCCTTATATTATGTGGTTTAGAATCTTAGTGATCCTTTCTATCAGTTACTATAGTTCAGTTACAACTTCTGAATAAATTGTGAGATGGGAAGTGGAAAAGGGGTACACTATAATTTCAACCCATTGTTCTCTATGCTTTCGTTCTGAGTGGATTTATGTAATACAGCGCTCTTGCAAACAACTAGCCTACCAAGCCTGTTAGGCATTTATATATTTCTGTGCTACATAACAATAGGGCTGCCCCTTAGATCAACACACCTCATTGCAAATTACTATTATTTCTTCAGCAGAGAAATATTCAAACTAAATCGAATAGTGATGGAAAATAACATGTGATTGCAATAAATGTGTCCCAGCTTGATCTGTTTTCTCAAACACATGTTCACTATGTTCCCAAATCTCTGTTCTACAAATTTTCTATAGACCAATAAAACTATGAATTTTCTGTAGTATCTGACATTTATCAGAATATTTTCCATTCCATTAAATTTTATTACATCGCTATAAAATTACATTGTTCGCCTGGTGTTGTGGTTGGTAGCCTGCAGGTTAAAATTTAGCCTCATGTGTAAATCCAGCTATTCACAACAAAAGGTAAAGCAGATTATGACTCAAACAATTGTGTGAATTCAGCTGGAGTGTCATGTCCATTAAGATATGTGTATTACAAGAGAGGTATTTATGTAATGGAAATTTATATCTTCCTATGTATTAATGACTTATACAACCTAGCATTGGCTATTCAGATTGTAAAGGATTACAAGCAAAAGTATTTCCCATCATTTGCTTCCTAACTCTAACCAACTCTAACTAACGAAATATAAGAGTCATTGTTGCTTTGCAGAAGAATATCTAAATAAACAATGAGAGCCAATTTGATGTAATGATTTAAGGCACCAGGTTAGAAACTGGGAGACCACGAGTTCTACTCCTGCCTTAGGCACAAAACCAGTTGAATGACGTAAGGTTAGTTACATTCTCCCAGTCCTAGGAAATAGGCAGTGGCAAACCACTTCTGAAAATATCCAAATACACCATGGCCTTCCCCAGGAGTCAAGAGTGACTTAAAGGCACAAAAACAAAGCAACAATACAAACAGTTTCCTTTTGAAGCAACACAATTTTAGGATTGTATCCTTCTTTCTACTTTGACTAGTCTTAAAGAAAAAAAAACTTGTTTCTGATCTCCAAATTCTCATTATTCTTCTAAAAGATTATTGTGTATAATATTTTGTGGAGAAAATGGAAAGGATTGAATGGGAAAAGGAGATATTTTGGATTTGAACCCCAAACATTTCTAGAAAAAGCAGAAGCTCTTCTGTTAAACTGCCTCCTTCAACAAAGCAGAATACAGATTTTCTCCATTCAAATTCACTGCAACAACCAACTTTTTAGCATGATAAGTTCTGGAACTTAAAAATGGCAATTTAGGTTCTCTGAAAATCTGAATACAAAGTAACTGAAAGAAATTGTGAGTGTTCCAGCACTGGAGGATTTTAAGAAGAGATTGGACAACCATTTGTCTGAAATAGCAATAGCACTTAGACTTATATAGTGCTGTACAGTGCTTTACAGCCGTCTAAGTGGTTTGCAGAGTCAGCATATTGCCCCCAACAAAAATAGTATAGGGTTTCCTGCTTGCACAGCAAGTTGGCCTAGAAGATCTCCAAGGTCCCTTCCAACTCTATTATTTGGTTAAGTGTGTAATATGCCAATCAAATAGATTGGTCCATGTTTTACCTAATTTACCTAATTTATAGAAGAGATAAAGATAAACAGATTTTCTGTTTCCTAGTTTCAGTATGTTGCATCTATAGCAATTCGTGATTTTGTCAAAATAGCAACGCATTGTCATAATGCAACTTCTACCTTTCTCTCTGTGCTCACATACAACTGTCATCACATGTTTTGGGCATGGTATAATATGTGGATGTATTTCAAGAAAAAATAGTTTAGGTTTAGGCTTGTGCTGTAAATAAAAAATAAATTGCATTATAAACATCTTTGGATGAGTACTAAGATGAGTGCTGTGTTAAGAGCTCCTGTGGAATTTCATTTGCCCACCACCCATGCAATTCATTCAGTAAATTATCTCTATGCTGGTTTTTGACCAAAATAAACTTTGAATTTCAGTTTAATACATTATTTTAACTACATTTCTATATTGAAAATGCTGCTGGAAAGATTTCATAGAAAATCCATGAGACCTAGAAAAAGAGAATAAACCAATTATCCTGAGTAGGACTGTTATTTGTTACTTGGGATGGGGATGAAGGAATGAATATGTATATGCTTGTATGTTAATGAGGTAGAGAAAAAATATGCATGTGGACAGCTTCTGATTCTCAACCTGGCGATTTAGGGGTCAAAAGATTGCCTAACCTAATCTAAAAAAATTGAAAGAATTATGATGATGTAACTGTTGAGAAAAGCAGAGAATATAAAAGTAATCTGTAATTAGGATGAATCTAAAAATAGAATGAGGTTATTTTTAAAAGATATTGTATAGGTAGGCTTGAGCAGTTCTTTAATAAGTTAAAGGCTCTACAAAAAAGATTTCATTAATAAAGTAGTTAATGCCTCAATTCAAGTAAAAAGTTATAATATAACATATTTATAATAATGACATTAATAACTATTATATAACATATAGTTATTAATAATTATATTATTAGTAATAATCCATGCTATAATATATCAATGGATTGTTTATTCTATCTGTAATAGAATACTAATAGATGCAAAGAGAACTTTTTTCAAAAGTTAACTGAATTCATACTGGTGCCCAACTTTTTCACCCAAGGAATTGAAAAGAACGTTTTTAATCTCCAATAACTATGAAAAAAAATAAACCAACATAGTGATTTGAGGAGTGAAATGACAAATGTTTATTCTCCAGTAATAACAAATACTTCAAAAAAGCAACATAGTACAAAATATATCTTTTATATATACTGTATTTTATATAGAGAAAGAGAGAATGGGATACATGAGAGGACATCATTGTCTTACTTGTGTAAAAACAATGTCATAAGAAAAAGACTTAAATAAAAGAAAAAAGCCAGCCACAATTTAGAAGCAAATGACACAGAGGTAAATGGTAGGAAATGGCACATAGGATTTTTAAAATGATTTTTATGCTGTCTCAATCAATCTTTGGCTGTGAAAAATAACATAAAATAAATAATCCTTAATAAATTCATAATAAATTCATTTTCCTTACAGAACCTTGTAAGACTGTACCCACCAATATAAGGACATTCATTTATTTATTTCATTTATTAGATTAATTAAAAATAAGTGCAACTGATCAATATATTAATATTAAAATTTAAAAACAGTTTCTTATTATCCTGTATTTTAATCTAGCTTAATCCTTGTTTCTTTTACTTAACAAAAAAGAGATTCCTGTAAAAAATAATTTGCAGTTGAGTTACTGATAGGTGCCTGGCATATCTGCAACAACTTATTAAAAGTATCAGTCTCCCAAGGGAAAAAAATGATTAGCATTGGTCATTTGGTGACTAGGACAAATGCTATCACATGACCATTGCTCACCTTGAAGGCATATGTACTGAACAGAACAGTTATGTAACTGAAAAAAAGTGACCTGTGAACAAAAAGAAAAGAAACGAAAAGGACAAGGTTTATATAGCTCAGGGAGAAATGATGAAAAGAACTGATTTAGAATTCAAAACATTTTTAAAATACAGTTGTTCCCATTAAATATATATATATATATTATTATATATATATATATATACAATATAAATAAAAAAGTATAAAGTATAAAAGTATAAAAACAATACATTCACAATAAATATGTGGGAGTAAGAACATCTTTAACATGTTCCATTCCCATTTGTTTCTAAGCAGTTGCATTCTTATGGACTCCTTGGTGCTCTCTGAGCTTGGTTGTTTGCTTACAGACATTTTGTTATCTGACTACTGGTAGATAATATCATCAGTGCTAGTGAGTGTGGAATTGCTCCCTCTTTATATACAGTAACTTGCCCTGTCAGTGTTGATAGGACTATAGTTTTCTGCTTGGTTGCTTGCCTGGTAATAAATCCCTGCTTATCTGGGTGTAGGCTTCTGAGGAGGATGTGTTCTAGTCTTTTTGTTTCCTTCTTAAGTTTTTTATTGTCTCTTGAATGATGTATAAATGAGGCTTATCTCTATGTGTCTTTTGATAGCTGATTTGTCTGAGTGCCAAGCTTCCAGGAGTTCTCTAGTGTTATTCAATTTAGCTTGATCTAGGATTCCAGTTGAAACTATGGTTGAGTTTGTCCATCATTGTTAGATTAAGGAGTTTTCATCATGTCTTGATTTGTTGATATTCATGGATGCACTCTGCTCGACTTCCGCCTGTCTGTTCTACATAATGATTGTTGCAGTGCTTACAATCCATGTTACAGATGACTCTTGTTTTCTTTCTTCTTGGATTAATAGGTCTTTAGGATGTTTTGAAGGGCTCTAGTTAGTTTGTGTGCTATAGTGATACCAAGTAGTTGCAATAGTCTGTTGATTGTTTCTGACATGTTTCTAATGCATGGCAGTGTTATCCTTTTCATAGCTTATGTTGATTTGTGCTGTAGCAAGTTGAATGGCCAAGAACTTTTTGATAAAGTTGTGTAGGTATCCATTTTTTTGGAAGAGGTTGTATATGCAGTCTATTTCCCTTTTCTGATGTTTTGAGTTGCTGCAGTGCTTTTATGCTAATCTGAATAATGTTCTTACACAGCTCCTCTTATGGGAGGTTGAGTTGTTACTTTAATAATGGAGAACTTGGTTAGCGTGGTACTTTTTGGATAAATGTGTGCTTCTAATTTGCTATAATTTCCTCTGCTGATGAGGATATCCACAAAGGTAATGTGTTGTTTTCTTCTTCTCTTGTGAATTCTATTCCTTTGAAGATGTTGTTGATCGTTTTAAGTGTCTTCTCTAATTGTTCCTTTTTTATTAACAAAGATGTCATCCATATACCGGATACATACTTTTGGTTGAATGCTTGGGAATACATATAGTTTAGGTATTTCAATCACTGCTTGTAAATAGAGTATAGCATTTGAACAAAACAAGCATATTGAACAAAATAGTATCTCAGAAGATTTGATCCAAGGAGAATTCCGGTCTTGCATTTCATACCAGGTCAAAGTGACCTGAAATGTCTGCACTTGGATGAAATAATGAAACAAAACAGATCCTCACTGAAATACACTATTTTCATATCCAGTCACCTCTATTTTAAACTATTTTTGGAAACTTGGAGCAGGCTCTTGAATTATATGCACCTTTGAGCTGTTTATCTTGCATACAACTATGCACTCATATAGAATGTTATATATATTCCATCTCTTTGTTTAGAAAGTTAGGTCTGATTAATTCTTTTCTATGTATCCCTATTATAAAAATAATGTTGAAAAATTCTGGTTAATATTTTTTTCTCCTATCTTTTTCAGTTGTCAGTCAATAAATAGAAGCATAGTGGATGAATTTAGTGTTAGCAAATAACTTTTGCTAAGTGCTTCAAAATACATTAATTCCCAATCCGTATAATATTGTAATCCAATTGTATAAAAGACCATTTTAAAAAATTTACTTATTATTTTGGAAAGTGTTTTCTGAAATTGCATTGATCAAGAACCCAAAGGAATAGGAAGAGAAATCTAGAAAGAATTGATGTTGAAAGGATTGATAAACTTTTCCCAGAATAAATACTCTTCATCCATTAGAGCTTTATAAGGAAAGTTAAATATCATGAAAAGACAATGATTTAACTGCTAAGCAAGCAAAATCCTGTCTCAAATCCAGGACAGCCACTGGCTTTCAGATAGACAATCTCAACCTTCATGACCCAGTGGCGTTATTGTCCTATAAGGCAGGTTCTTAAGTTTCTAATCTTGTTTTTTTCACAAAATGTCATTTCATCCCTAATGAAACATTTAAATTAAATGAATTTAAATTATGATTCCCAATATCTTTATTTTCAACATTTTACTGAATCTTAGATATTTGGTGGCTAGACAGAAATAGGCACTTGGATGCTCTCTTGCCCCTATTATTGGTTGTCCTGGCTAGGGTTGGTTGAAGATAAAATCTTAAATATTTGGCAGAAATCGAGGTGACCATTCCGGTCTGCTATGATTGATAACAGCAGACCTGAAGTAGACTACAATATAGCAACACAATACAATTGATGTTAACTTCATTGCTGTGCTGGTGATATGATGTTGTAGTCCCACCATCCTTGGGGCAAACTGTCGGAGGTATTGCTCTTACTGTAATGATAGAGATTTCTCTGCAACATTCTGTTCTGTGTCTTATGGGATCCCCCCCAAAAAACATAGTTATGACCAGGTTCTAAAGTTCTGACGGCCAGCTGCCTCCCGCTTCATGGTGATGGGACCACATTTTTGGCACTCACAGCTGGCCTACATTTATAATCGTTTACAGCATCCCATAGTCACATGGCTGATTTATGATCTTTTTGCTGAAAACTAGTCTTTACTTCTGGTTTTCTGCAAAAGTGCCCCATAGCACTTACTTTACTTAATGGCCATGGTATTTGCTTAACAACTGCCACAAAAAAGTTCTAAAATGTGGTCAGTCATGGATGACCTGCTTTATGAGCATCACAACCTACAAGCGTAATGGCTCCATGACAGTTGTAAGCCAAGTACTTCCTGTAATGTCCCATAATCTTTAGATCTACTGTATATATTTGAATGATGTATAATAACTGCTAAATTGCTTTAGCCTCAACAACTATTATCTGACCAAATACCTGGAAAAAAATAATGGCAGTAGTTTTTCTCATTGTATTTACTGACTAATACATATTTTCCATGTTGATAGAGGAAGTGTTGGTGGGGCAGAACAAAATTTTACTTATTAAATCAGGTTTTTAGCTGCTACTGCTGATGATGATGATAGCAAGACATCATTAAGAATAGCAGTTAACCAATGCATATGCTGTTTTAAAAAAGATGAATTATTAGAATGATAAAGAATGACTGGAGAAAAAAGATCTACAATAGATAGTATCAGTTGAATAACACAAAAAAACCATTTACTAATTATAAATAAAACTTACGAAAACTATATTAGGTCAAAACTTTGTAGTAACATATATTAATTTCTCTTCTATTTATATGCCATACTGCTGACCAAAACCTAGGTATTTATACTTTACATTAAAAATTAAAGTTTATTGCTAGAATCTTTTTAAATCCTTTCATTTATTATTTTATTGGTTTTATAGCTTTTTTCCTATCAACTATATTCTATATGTCTAAATATGTATATGGAGCTTAAATATACTGCACACCACATATTACACTACATATATGGAGCTATTCCTGTTTTAATGTGGTTAGAGTATTAGGAATATATACTGTCAATTTTGCCATTTTCTCCAATTTTGCTTTCCCAGTCTGAAATAATTGACAAAGTTAATCTTTTCCAATGTTGTGCCAAATTTGTTTTTGCAGCTGTCAATATGTAGGTTAGTAAATTGTGATATTTCTTGTGAGATCACTTTTTCTTTTTCAAGAAATTTTTAAATATCTTTATTGAGCAGTTCTTGCTGTGTGTTTAGCCAGTTTCTTGAGTCTGGAAGTAGTAATAGCAATAGCACTTAGACTTATATACCGCTTTACAATGCTTTACAGCCCTCTCTAAACTGTTTACAGAGTCAGCATATTGCCAACAATCTGGGTCCTCATTTTACTGACCTTGGAAGGATGGAAGGCTAAGTCAACCTTGAGCTGGTGAGATTTGAACTGCCAAATTGCAAGCAGCTGGCAGTCAGCAGAAGTAGTCTGCAGTACTGCACTCTAACCACTGCACCACCATGGCTCAAGTACCATATTGGCATATGATGAAATCTTTCTTAAGATTGTTCCTGAAGTAAAATGCATTTGATGTTGAAGCATATGGTAAACTCACCTGATTTCTTCTTGTTTTTAAAAGATTTCATATTCTTTAATCTAATATTGTTTTATAATATGTCCTTTCAAAACTTTTCCTTCATTTCCTTATTCTATAGTTACCTATGAAGTCCATTAGCTGTACCAGCTCCTTCTATAATTAATGGCCTACTCTTTAGGGATTTTATACATTCTGTTGAAAGACAGCCAGCATAATAATATTGCTTACGATTAAGAAATGCAAGACCATCTTTTTCTTCTAAATCTGGCTAAATTCTAAATCTTATTCTTAGTTTTTCCCACTCTGTTTAGTACAGATGCTTTTGGAAAACACTGGACTTTATATTCTAAATTGCCCCTGAGGTTTAGTTATAGAGAAAAAAATAGATAGTACAGTGCTTTAGTTTAAAGAAAAATTAGGTCAGCCTTTGATGGATAATTTGATGGAATGGTTGCCTCTTTATATAGTATGCATTCTGATAGTCATTCGTATTGGGTATTTCATCTGTAGTTGCTGATAAAGGTGTATAACAATAATACATTTTCTATGCTCAGTGGTGGGATTCAAAAAAAATTTTTTTTTTCTTTCTTTTCTTTTTTTTTTTTTAACATGAACAGACGTAAAATACAAATACATACGAACACATATACATTAACACAGTACTAAAGCAAAAAAAAACCAAGAAGTCTATCGACTAGCTCTTAAGAAACTCTCGCATCAGTGATTAATTTCTATTTCCCTTATTTTTCCTTTATCTTACAGTTTTCAGATTAATTTGCTTTCACTTTTATATACTTTATACATTTTGAGCTGTATCTTTCTACAGTCATGTTAACCATTTGTTTATACCATCATACAACTCTTCTCATATGACTAGTTCTATGTTTCTTAATTTGAGTTCTCCTGATATCCTATGTTGTTGGCCCTATCCTTCCCTCTAGCCATAGGTACCGTCTTTGCCAAACTAAATATTAATCAGTATCCTCTTTTTCTTGAAGCTCCTTAGTGAGCTTATCCATCTCCGCACATTCAGTTATTTTTGCAATTATTTTTTCTTCTGTTGGTAATAGTTTGGATTTCTAATTTTGAGCGTACACTATACGTGCCACTGTCAAAATGTGGATGGTAAGATATTTTATCTCTTTAGTGTATTGTGGTGTAGTCATTCCAAATAGGAAAAATTCTGGTTTCATTTCTATTTTTTGCCTTGTTATTTCTTCAATTATTCTCTTAATCTCCTGCCAGTAGTGTTGTGCCTTCCTGCACGACCACCAGAGATGGTAGTATGTCCCCTTTTGTGTCTTGCATTTCCAACACATTGGTGATGTACTTGGAAACATTTTAGCCAAACGTGCCGGTGGGAGATGCCATCTATAGAATATCTTGTATAGATTTTCTTTGTATGGGATTGACATTGTCATCTTGAGATTTTCTGCCCATAGCTTATCCCATCTGTCCAATTCTATATTGTGACCTATATTTCTTGCCCAACTTATCATGTTTTCTTTCACCGTTTCCTCCTCTAATTTATATTTTATTAAATATCCATAAATTTTTGATATCATTTTCTCATCCTTGCCTTTTAATATTTTATCCAATTCGTTCGGTTTGCTTTGGAATCCATATTGTGTCCGGTCTGCCGTAAATCTTGATTCTATTTGGAGATATGGCCACCACTCAATAATTATACCCCGTCTTTCCAATTCTTGTCTCGTATATAGGTCTCCTTCACTATTCAGCAGCTCTTGGTATTTCCTCATCTTTTCTATTTCTAAATAGATTTTTACTACCAGTTCTATGGTCGTGGCTTGGCTGGCTTGGCTTGGCTTGGCTCGGTGGGCGTGGCACGGGAAGGATACTGTAAAATCTCCATTCCCACCCCACTCCAGGGGAAGGTTACTGCAAAATCCCCATTTCCTCCCGATCAGCTGGGACTCGGGAGGCAGAGAATAGATAGGGCAGGGCCGGTCAGAGGTGGTATTTACCGGTTCTCCGAACTACTCAAAATTTCCGCTACCGGTTCTCCAGAATCTGCTGAATACCACCTCTGTCTATGCTGCCCATGTAAGAAGTTTATATGCATAAGAGTAGGCAGTTGTTTACTCTGCAAACCTTGCCTGCAAACCAATTCACTTAAGTTCTTTTGCTTGGAAAATTCTCAGTATGTACATCTTGGATACACTGAAATGGTAGAGATTTATGAATGTTGACCAATAATACTCATGATAATGTTATCTTGGCTCATTGCGTGGGTAAAATAATAGTTATTAGCTCATCTGCTTTTCCTGGGTACTTATTTCTCATTCAAATGTATTTACAGTTGTTATCTAAAGAATTATTACATAAAAATATAAAATACTTAAAATAAGTACATCTTACAATGGGGTTAGCCTAGACTTAAAAAGATCAGCTATTTAAGGAAAAAGACAAGAGAGTATATATTCTCTTGATCGCTCCCAGGAGTGTCCAAGTGTCAATTTTTTTGGCCACGCCCCCGTCCGCTTCCTCTCTGGCCTAGTTTTGGCTCGGTCTCAGCCTGAAGAGACGTGTCAACCCATTTCTTGTACTTTTCTTGAACTCATCATTGGGTCTAATCTCTGGCTTTAGAATGCATCAGAGAACTGTATGTGTGTGTGTGTAATTTTATATAAAGACAAATCCAAAGAAAGGAAGGAAGGAAAAGAAATTAAAGTTATGATATAATAATAACTTCTGACCATCTTTTCAGGAGATAATTAAAAACTTACAATTCCCCGTTCCTTTTAGATGTTATATAAGTCCCTTCAACCCCTCACTTAATCAATCTCTTTTAAAATCTTCAAACCCATAAATCAATGTTTCTTTCATTCTGTTCTGATTCATTGTCCATTAGTCCCAATAAAAAAGATTTTGGTTTCTTCACAATTTTTATCTTAAGTTGTGACTCAGTGTAAATTTAATACTAGTGACCCACATTCTCTCCCAAGTGCCCATCTGTATATTATGTCCAAAATTAATAGCCCATTTTGTCATTGCAATATTTAACATGTTCTTCTGTTTTAAATCTTAACAAAGGTTTATACTTTTTTGCTTGTTTTTGTTTGTACATAATTTAATTTCAAATTCCAGTTTGTGTTTTTCAGTTGCAATTATCTTTTTATCCATATTAAACCCTTTTTCTAAGCATTGAAAACTATAACTTTCTGAAGTCTATTGTTCTCTTGGCTTCAATAATAAGTCTTGGCATGTTAGCCATTTTTTTCCTGTCAACTGTTTCTCTCCTATAAAATGCTGACAATTGTCTTGTTTTCAAACATCAACCTTTTAATGTAATTAAAAGGACATTTTCTTATTATATAATGACACTAGTTTTTGTAACTTTAATAGTTTATAACAGATTTTTGTTAACAAGTTCTTTTCACTGATAACAGGATCAGTACAACATTCATACTAACCTACTTTTTGTTACATATGAATGCAACTAGTTGCTAAATATTTCCTAGTTGTTAAATAAACTGAAATTACTTTTGAATTTTTCAACCAAAATGGCTCTCTTTCTATTAGGAGAAGATAATACATGAAAGCAGAGTCTGTTGGTTTTCTCTTGAAATGTAATCCTATTATCTTCTGGCAACATTTCAGTAAACATACCTCATGCAACTTAAGTATCTCAGCAAACTTTTTTTCCCCCTAAGGATAGGGAAAATAACTGGAGTGCTGTTGCTTGTCTGTTTTTGCTTTTTCTATTTTGTGACACTGAGGTTTTGAATTGGCTGTAATTGCTGAATCATTGATTTGCCAGCTTGCTTAGGTAAGCTGTCTCTATACTTTCAATGAGAAGAATGCATGGATGTTTTTCAATATATAAAACTATAAATATATTACTAATCATTAATCCTTCCTGTACCAATTTTTTGCCTATTAGTCATTTCATTAAGCTGCTGCTGAGGAAGAGTTCAAACCACTCTGACTGCTTTCCTGTCAGATTAATTCTATTTACAGTTGTTCTGCCTCACCCTTTGCCTACGTTTCCTTGCATGAGGACCACATAGGTGGCCATAAACATTACCTTGGACTTTCTAGTTACATAATTATCATTTTGTTATACAAGTTTAAAAATATAAAGTTGGAATGTCAGCAACATATTCACACCCAAGAATACTTCTTGGTTCTAAAATGGTTCAGTAACCTTAAAAAAATTAATAGTTAATGATTACAGACCAGCTTGAAATAATTCTAATCCACGCAGAAACAAAGACAAAGATTAATAGAGTGGATAGAAAACATCCATTCAGAAGGTTGAACATTGGCAGGGAACATTCTGCCAATATAATTGCTTAAGGTTACCTCTTCCACTGCAGTCATTGACAAGTATACATACCCTTCTCTCAGGGATAAATTTTTGTGAGAAAATCCATGAGTACTGTGTTATCCGTCCCACCCCGCCCCCAAAAAAGTTGTGAACCGTTGCTTTGAACTATTTCTATTCCATCTGATTGGAGTACAGGCTATAGTTACTTACATTTAGAGACAGATTCAAGTATACTTTTCGTCCAGTTTCCTTCGTATTATATCTTTTATATAATAAACTAGCAGGTAAGTGCTATTTTTACTTATCTACACCAACCCACCTGAAGAATGGAATGCAATGTAATGCAATGCAATGGACCGGAACAGAATGGAATAGAATAAATCTTTGTTTAGCAACTGCCTCATTTAATGACCATGTGCAGTTATAATGAGAAAGTAACTTTGCTACCAGTCCTTGTATTTATGACATTCGCAGGTCTGTAAAACAAAGAAAATATGAAATAAGATCATAACATTTTCCTTAGCTACACTGCTTAATGACTAGCTTGCTGATCCCAATTGTGGTCATTAAACAAGGACTAACTCTAGTACTAAATGCCAAATATCTGTGATATTTAACCTGTGATTTTGTCTTTCCGACTGAATTGCTGTTGGTATGTATTTTTTTCCTTTGGATTCATTGTTGAATCACTGACACTACATTAGTGCCCATAATATGGCTAGATATTTCCTTAGTCTTCTCCATGCGTCATTCATTTTTATTATCCTACAGATGCATATCTTGACCAACCAAATTAATGACTTTTTTCATTATTCCTTATGCTGATTATAGTTAGTCTGGATTTTATCAGACTGATTTTTATTTATCTGCTCTGTGATAATATGAGTATTGGGTAGAGAATTTGTAACAACATCCATTAGATATCAGTCAGCAGAGATCAATCAGCTTTCACAAACCAAATCTGCTCACCCGTGTTATAAAATTTCAAATTGATTGAAAACAGTTCTTACTATCAGTTCTTACTAGTTGAAAAATATGTGCCTCAGTCTTGCAAATGTGAATTTATTAACGGATTGGTAAATTTACTTAGACATTCCATGCAGAGAATGCTCTCAGTGTTCTTTATAGCTAGAAAAAATAAAGTATGATGCATGAAAAGGAAATCCAAGTTATAGTTTATGGATGGTAAATAAGAAAATGTCTTTTTCAGGTGCACAAATGGAATGATCCTAATTTCTGAATTTGTGTATGAGCCTCTTTTACTTTAAGGGATGATGAAAAAACATTCTCCATGTAGCGTTGAATTCTACTCGCCCATAAGCCCAGCTGATAGAATTAATAGCATGAGATCATGGGAGTTGCACATGCTAATAACATAAAACTATAAACTAATTTTGACAATTTATAGTTAGATCATTCTCAGAAATACTAGTTGGTGATTAATCGTCATGTCAAACTGTCATGTAGGACTGTACTTAACTCCAAATTCATTTTCAAAGCTGTCTTCAGAAATCATGGGGTTACAAATATAGCATACTGTAATCTGCAACTCTTTATGTTTAAAGCAATTCTGTCTTTTCCTGATATCACAATATTGTCCTCCAGCTGCCTTCAATCTCTAGAAAAGCTTATTTTAAAGATAGTTAAATTATTGATTGTTTATGGTTTATATTTACTTTAAAGTACTGAGGGAAATACTCCTTTAATTTCAAAATAGGGCTTAAAATGGTGCTTAAATGAGGTTTGGGGTTTATTTGAAAACCATTCAAATTGTGACAGTACTAGTTGGTACCACCAGTATTAATCTGGTAGGATATATACAGTATATGCTACTTCTACACACTAGCATACATAAATCGGGCGAGTTGGAACGCTTCTATTTGTATGTGAGAAATGCAATTATGACCTTAAAGACATTTTAAACATGTATATCTTCTATTTCTCTCCAAAAATGGAGAGAAATCCCCATTTTCCAATAAAAATCTATTGATAGATTTACATAACCTATTAGGAAAAACAACATAACCTATTAGAAAAAACATCATTAATGTTTTTAAATTTTATATGCTATGTTTTATCCTGGCTGTACACCGCCCTGAGTCCCGCAGGAGAAGGGCGGTATAGAAATATAATAAAATAAATAAATAAAAATAAATGTAGTTAGTAAATAATGAATAGATTAAAATTAATATATTTTTCATGGTCAGACTTTTTGAAGTTTTTTGGTGGTGGTCATTTTTTTTATGTTTGCACCCCTTTAAATATCAATGAAATTATGTTTAAATAGTGATAGTTGTATTTAAATTTTCCAAAGTTTTTCAACTAACAAAGTTTATTGAATAATTTCTTATGCTGCATCAATATCTGTGCCTTAGATATAAGATTCCATACTTAGAAAGACTGCCAATGTGTAACAGAGGAAATAGGATCAATAGACTCATCACTAAAGATGATCAAATGGTATGGATCATTTTGTTTCCCTTTGCAGAGAAAGTCCATGGTTCTTGATCTAAGTCTTGATTTTTAAGACTTAGAATATAGCCATGCAGGATTGATTTCTAAAACTTAGAATATAGCTATGCAAGATGTATTAATTTTTACCCTATAACAATTGGTATGCCAAGATCTGTTTTGGACAATTGTCTTATGCAAAATACTTAGACCGTACCATTTTTACTATCCCAGATAGGATCCATTACCCTGGCCCAATATTATAATATGCCTTTCTCCCATTATACTTTGAAATGTTGCAGCACGAATTTGCCCATGTCCCCTAGAGAAAATAAAAAAACAAACAAACATATTTTCTTGCAGTGCCATTTTTACATGAGATGGCACATTGAATTAATTACTTTCATCTGATTCAAAGTCATGTAAGGTTTAGATAGGGAGATCACTTCCTTCCTTTTAGCTAACAGCTCAGGAAACATTTATAGAAGGACTGCCAAATTTCTTGCTGTCACTAGTATATTGCTGCAAGATGATTAATTGTCTAGCAGCCCTGATCTTTTTTCCTAAGTTGTTTCACATTAATTTCTAAAATGCTTTTTATTTATTCTTCTGCCTTTTTCACATATGTGGTATGTTCATTTTGCTTTGTATGCTTTGCCCTTTAATCTGAAATATAATAAAAATAATTTTAATTTTAATGATTATTTTCTTGTTTTCTACTATGTTTTTAAGATGGCTAGTTTGAACTATTATACTGGAATATGGTTGACATTTTGGTTTTAGATGCTAAATAAACATTAACTAACTCATTTCTAAGTTTTATTCCCACGTGCATCTTTTTATTACTCTGTATAATTTTGATAAGCTGTCCACCAACTTCCCATAAGTGGGGTTCATATCAAATTAGATTGCTGGAAAAATAAAAAAATACATATTATTTCCTTAAACCAGCAGATCAGTATTGTCCATTATTAGTGGCCTTGACTCTTAATTTGAAACTGGACCATGACAATAGCTTGATAAATTAAAATGCTATGCACAAATTTAATATACATTATTTGAAATTTTCTGTATCTTTTCTGTTTTCCTAGATCCTGTTTTCTGTGAAAATACATTCTACAAATGATTAAAATTAAGTATGGAGAGGTCCCAGATTTTCTATGATCAGTCTTTTTGCTTATGATGAAAAAAAATTCCCATGTCACTAATTTTGTAAACGGTTAAAAGTGATAGAATTGCACTATGTTTATCAAATATCTACAATAAGCAGTTCATAGGGATCCATCAACAACTTTCTCATTAAGTACAAAAGATAATGGAATAGTATCATATGCTTGATATCTTCAACATGATGCTTAGAGATCTTATCTGGCACCTATATCCATTAATGCATATATGCACTTCCTTTGGTGTTCACTAATGTATCTATCTCACCTGTTATTTTTGTTTTTAATTGCAGTGTGTGTTTGTGTATGTGTGCAAAATTAAACCTTAATGTTTCCAAATTGTTCACCAGTGAGCAACTCTTCCATATGCCATGTGGCCAATGACATGTATTTTGGACCAGTCATCTTATTTGATGAAAACCAGCTGAAGTGGCATTAAAGATTTGGTTAGGTGGTGCAAAATATTTGAAAGAGGTTTTGTTTTTTTACAAGCAAACTGCCACATCCTCTGGAAGAATTTGGCAGAATTCTGATGCTGGCAGATGCTGGCTATCCATGCATCCACAAACAGTGCCTCTGAAGCAGCCAACGGCCATGATTGCTTTAAGGATTAGAGAAGTGCTTTTCTCACAGAGCATGCTTTGAGAAGCTTCTTGTTCAAATGCTTTAGGCA
Source organism: Pituophis catenifer annectens (assembly GCF_029215685.1). NCBI lineage: Eukaryota > Metazoa > Chordata > Lepidosauria > Squamata > Colubridae > Pituophis > Pituophis catenifer. Next base: position 157,449,446 of record NW_027256881.1, on the reverse strand, counting down.
ACTCTGATGTTTAGCACTCTAGTCTTAATGCTAATCTAATCTTAGTGCTCAAACTTTATTTACTTTTGTAAAAAATCTAAGACAGAACAACTACAATAAGTTCCCAAATGAAGGCAACCACAAATATTTTTCTAATAGAAATTAGAATTCCATTTTTTATAGTCTTGAACAACTTCTTCTGAGCTTTCTCAGTGGTCTGAAGTGCAGACTCTTTAACTCTCTGACTTAAGTTCACGTTAAACTCATTATTTCCCTCCATTCAGCTCTCTTAATCCCACAAACCAATTTTAGGGAGTCCAAAGTTGGTTGTAAGGAAATGGGAAATTTAGACTTAGCATTTCAAAATAGGCAACTCCTGTCACTTATTTTTCCTATTAGCCTAAGTCCTGAGTGATTTTCAGACATGACAGTATAATATAAACTTTTATCTGCCTTTGTCTCATATATTAAAATACCCTCCCTTGTTGAAGTATACAGATTAACAGAGAATTTATGGCTCCATAATAATGTGTCCATAAATGTATCCTGAACTCTTTAACCAAGTTACTTTTACAATAAGGTTACCTCTTATTGACATCTGAGCTGCCAAAATCCAGACAACCAATAGGTGGTAGCTAGTAACTCTTTACTGGAATCAAATAAGAACCTGCCTGCAGATAATGTAGATGAACTGAGAATGTTAAAGGTATTACAATGCATGTTTTAGTTTTAATTATAAGAATGTTTCCTATATTTTACATACTCACATTATTGTTGCTTGCTATTACTTTTTATTCATTGTATTTTATATTCTATATTATATTTTCATAACATAATTTCACTATTACTAAAATGGCTGTAATTCTTATTTATTTATCCATGCATCCATCCAATTTTGAGGCCATTTGATTCTTTAGCAGTTATTGGCAGTTTACAAATAAAGATCAAAACTAAAAAAGATTATAGCTAACAGAAGAGCAATACAGCCAACTGTAAGCATAAACTTAACTGGATGAACTTAATGGGCATTAGATGGAAATTCTCCAGAACCCCTTAGTATAGCAATTGCTTCTTGAGGGTAGGGCACACCACAACCTTCTTCAAGAGTGAGGGGATTGCTCCCCTTTTTTTGGTCTCTCCATGTTGTATTACATAAGTGGACAGAATTTCATCAGACACCTCACTTTTGTAACTAAAATGACATTGAAGGGTAACTGGAATTCATGGACATTCATAGAATTATGAAAATGGAGTCACAAAATATCTGAGAAGGTTGGGAAGATTCTTTTTGTAAAATGGGAGCAGCCTTCCTGCTGCAAGCAGTCATCCTCACAATACTGGAGGATAATTGCAACAAAGGACAGAAAGTGCACACGTGCCAGATATTCAATAGTAAAAAACTAGCAAAAGTCATTAATTTTAATTTCCAGAAACCATCAGCAACGTGTGTGCGGAACCACTCCAAATCTGCTTTTGTAAGATGGTCCATTAATCTAAGTGGACTGCAGTTCCATGCCTAACTTGGTTAGTGACAAAAGAAGTGTTCTGTTCTGAAGATACAGCAGTTTAAAAGAGAGATAAGAAACTATTATATAAGAAACTGACTATTTTAGTTTTTAAAGTAGTCATATTAAATTGAAAAGCATTTTAATATAATATACAGTTTGACCTTCAAGCTAGCTTGTCACAAAGGTAACTTAATATTGAGCCTGTCTTTTCCCAAAGTACCTTGCATGAGTCTTTTTTGTTGTTGTTCTTTCAATCTCCCCAAGTAGATCAAGTTGTACTTAAAATTCCTGCACGTTGCTGAAATTTCCCATCAACCACCTGCATTCCAGTGAAATACCATTTTGTTAAAGCTAATAAGTATTTGTCAAATAATTTCAGTCAATGTGAATTGCTCAGTTATTAGTAAGATTAGATGAACTAATTCTAGTTGTACAATGTATATATTTTTGCATGTGCATTTTTAAAATTTTAAAGACATATTTGCTCTAAGAGTGTTTAATAAGTGTTCTGAAAGAAAAAGTATGAAATGTTAGAATTTCCCTTTCCTAGTTTTCTTATTTTATGATTTACTTTCACATTCTTACCCCATCTTTCCTATTTCTGTGGATTTTACTTCTGTAGATTACAAGAGAAAGTGGAGTTTTTATCAGAGGAGAACGTTTCCCTGTGTCAGAGATGTTTCTGTGAGAGAGAAATGTTTGCTACAAAATACTTGTAAATGGAATGTCAATTAATTTTGCCTATAGGATACATTATTTTACAAGCAAATGTTTTTAATCAGCATTTATTTATTCAGTTAATGTTGTTGCTCTGGTCTTGTTTTTCTTTTTCTTTTCTTTTCTTTTTTTTTGTACACCCATATGGACCATACACATGTGCCATATGTGAAGCCACTTGAAAATCCAAATGAAGCCATTGAGGTTCTTTCCCGATCTGAAGGGGAAAGAACAAGCTGTAGTTCTACTCTGCCATGCCTGGAATGGGACAATTCACCAGGGTCAAGTTGCTGCAGCCATCTCACCATGGTCAGCTCTCCATGGCAACTTCATGGCCATCTTGCCACAGCCAACTCACTATGGGAGAACTCACCATGGCCAATACACTCTATGTGGGCTGCCCTTCAACTATTCAGAAGCTTCCATTGGTCCAGAATGTATCTGTGCAGATAGTTACGAGAGCAGCTCATTATGCCATGTGACACCAGTATTCCACAAGCTATATTGGCTCCCAATAGATGTTCAGGTGCAATTCAAGTTCCCTTTAAAGCTTTTGATACCATAGGACCGAGCTACTTGCAGGACTGCCTGCTCCCATCAACCTCTGCCTGCCCCATGCATTCCCATACGGATGGCATGCTCCAGTTTTCTTCACTTTAATATTACCATCTTGTGAGACCTACATAGAATGCATTCCTTAGTGATGGCTGCCCCTGTGCTCTTGAATAGTTTCCTCCCCCTTCACCCAAAAAAAAACCCAGGCCCCAACCCTGCTTACCTTTAAAAAAACAATTGAGACCTACTTTTTCCCCAGCCTTTTAGGTCTAGTTGAGTGGAGTCACCTTTTGATTGTCCAGTTATCCTGTTTAATAACTGTTTTATTTTGAGTTGTTCCTTTTCATGTTGTATGGTTATTTTTCTTTGTTAATTGTTTGTTTTTCTTGTACTCTGCCCAGAGTAACCTTATTCATTTGTGGGTGTTTTGTTGTTGTTTCTGGCTATTTTTCCTTTGGGAGAGACACGTGATTTCTTAAATTCAGGTTCATTTCCTTTTTAGTATTATTTATTTGATATCTATTTCACTGTTTCTTTTCCCTAGCAATAGTTAGTTCTGTGACTTCGAAATTTTATGAAGCAGAACAACTGTGTTATTTTCTCTGGAATTCAGTTATTAATTTCTTCAAATTCCAGCCACCCCAACCACTTTAACCTTATCACAAGCTCCATCAGCAGCTCTTTGTTTTACTGTCTAGTAGTTAGATATTTTAAGATGCCTGAAATAACTGACATTATATTTCTAACATAGGATTTTCTACTTCTTTATTTTTTCTTTTCTTGTTGCTGAGTCCAAAGAATAACACAAACAGAATAAAAAGTACAAAAATTCTTCCAAGATGTTTCAGACAAATTTAATTCTAAATCCAATGTTAATGTGTCGAAGGAAATGAAAGAAAAGAGAATAACAGAGTTGGAAGGGACCTTGGAGAACTTCTATCCAAAGCCCTATTCAGGCAGGAAACTCTATACCATTTCAGATAAATGGTTGCCCAATCGCTTCTTTAAAACCTCCAGTGTTGGAGCACCCACAACTTTTGGAGGCAAATCATTCCAAATAATGCACTTGTTTAGAAGACACAAGTGTAGAAATTAGACAGTTAGAGGTTCATGGACTTACCTTCTTCCAAGTATGTTTTGCTCAGATATGAATAGACTTTTAAGGAATATCTCAATTACCTTTTTTGTTTGTTTTTTGTATGTTTGGTCTATGATTCTACATTTTAAGTAAAATAAATAAGTTAGGCATAGCAGAATTTATGTTTAATGACTGAAATCTAGCCATTTTTCTTGATTGGGGAGTAGTTTTCTGGTACATAAGATGCATCATTACCGCTTCTACAAACTGAAATACTTGGAATAAACTAAGCAATATTCAGAAATAACCAGTAAATTTTGGTATAGATTCTTAGGTACTTGAAAAAGGTTTGAAAGAAACTATATGGAACTTTTATTTATAGCTGCATGAGTTCAGAAAGAGTTGCCAGCATTTATTTATATGTCAATGTGATTAAGAAAAAATAGGATGGAAAAAGGGGGAGGGAAAGGAATAGCTACACTAAGAAAGGAAAAATAAATGGCAGGGGAATAAGATAGAAAACAGGATGGACCTGAACAAGAAAGGAGGAACCAAAGCAAACATTTCTCACTTTAAAAAAAATATCAGAGGACAAACAATCCTTTCAATGCAAAAATACACACTTTCCAATAGTAGTAGCTGCAGTCATTGGTTACTCCAATTCATTTGTTTTCAACAGCATCTTCTATTCTTCTCAACATACATAAAATGTGCCCATCCTCAATTATTATTTAAATAATTATTATTTAAATAAGGAGGGAAAACCTGTCTTCATATAGACAGCACATATAAAAGAGACTAAAATTGGGGGGAATGATCAGACAAAGCATTAAAAACTCATCAAACTAAGGAGGGGCATCAGGATGCATTTCAGATGACTCTTGAATGGTACAGAACTAGCCTCTGGTTATCATTAGAAATATCAGAATATCATTCTGTGGCATATACAAAAGAGACAGACTATGTGATTCAGATGGAGCTGATAGATTCTTTTATCCTGCATATCAGTTGTAATACCATAATAATATGGCTGAAGATTTGCATTGGTATGAATTACTATACTATGGTTTAGGTACTGAAATATTCTGAGAATTTAATTCATTGTGTCTTGGTTATAGACCTCAAACATGGAAGAGAAATGCTGTGTTTAAGATATTCTAGAATAAGAGTCATAGGGATGGGAAGCGAGGCTTGGATTAGAAGGCTAGCTGCATTGGCAATAGGTTTATTGAGACCTAGTCTAAAATATATTTATCTGAACTGAAGCATGTTTGTTTCTCAAGGTCAGATAAGGTGTTTGCATAATCAAATTACTCTATGTGCCAACATCAGCTATCATCCTATTTAATAGAGTACTGACTATACCAACAGACGTCTGACCAAATCCATTTTATAGAAATAGAAACTCCCTTTCATAATATATACAAAATATGATAATTGGAGTATCATTATTTATGCCTTGAGTGAACAAAGGGTTCATTTGTTCTATGCTCCTTTGGTATATTTTCTTGGCCATTTATGGTATATTCAGGAGTCTTCTCCAACATCAAAGTTCAAAAGTCTTCAAAATTCATTTTTCATTTCTATGTAGTATCACAGGGAAAACAAATCCCTTAGGGATTCTGATCTTTGTAAGTATAGACAAAGTATCTGGCATCTGAATATCTTTTTCAATGTCTTTATTATTTCTAGCAAGGGCTATTATGTGGCTTTTTTTTTTTTTTTTGATGGCTGGCTCCTTTGCTAATCCTAAAAATTTAAGTACTAGTCACAATCTTAAGGCCAATTGTTGTACTTGTTGTCTTTAGTTTGATCTTTGTATTTAATTTTAACCCCATTTTTTCACCGTGCGCCTTTTCATTGCTACAGCTTTCAGTTCATTTGCATTTTCAGCCATCAGAGTAGTATTGGCATAGCACAGGTCATTGATATTGCTTCCTCCAGTTTTAAAACTACATTCATCTTATTCCAATCCAGCCTCCTCCTATATGAATATATATTGAATAATAAGGCATAGAGACAGACCCGACATGCTACAGTCAGAAGTTCTTCCCCCGAGGGACCGAGGCCAGCCCGGCATCAGGGTGGGCTGGATGCTATCTCCACTCAATGAGAAGGAACGTATCAGGTAAGACCAACGCCCCTTCTCCCTTGCAGTGGAGATAGCATCCAGGAATGGGACATACCAAAGCGGTCTTGTCCTTAGGGTTGGGTCACAGCTTGGTCCGAGGTCTTGTCATCCGCATGCACCCTCTGTAGGACCCTTCTACCAAAGGCCTTGGGCAATGGAAGGGCCTGTATCTCATAAGATTTGGTTATACACGCCCAAATCTAGCATTCCCAACTCTCCTATTGGGGGACGCCTGGCCTTGTTTGCCAGACAATGGGAGAGCACTACTACGGATGCATGGGTTTGGGAGACAGTCCTTTCCTTGGAATGCCTCTCCACACTCCCAAGGTTTTTTATTCCCTGTTCCATTTCGTGGAACAGGATCAAACAAGAGTCTCATGGAAGCCACTATTCAATATCTGGTGGAGAGCCAAGCAATTCAGCCAGTTCCTGAGGACCAACAGGGGATGGGGTTCTATTCCATCCTCTTTGTAATTTCGAAACCCTCGGGGGGGGGGGTTTACAGGGCAATTCTAGACCTGAAAAAGCTGAACCACCTTGTCATCTACAAGTGATTCAAAATGCATTCGCTTCAGTCCATCTTGGACAACATCAGAGAGAGCGACTTCCTCACTTCTATTGATCTTACAGAGGCTTATCTCCATGTCCCGATTTTTCCAGGCCATAGGCAATACCTAAGATTTTTTTACGCGGACTGTAATTATCAGTATACAGCATTGCCATTTGGCCTCTCTTCAGTGCCTAGGGCGTTCACTAAGCACCTACGGGCTCTCCCCGTACGGGTCCAGTGCTACTTGGATGATATTCTGATCCAGTCTGCCTCCAAACCCCAGGCGCGGGAGGATCACAGAATCACCATCCAGGTGCTTCAGGACCACAGGTTTTCTATTAACACCGCCAAGAGCCATTTAGCACCGACTAACCGGTTGCTGCATTTAGGAGCGGAGATCGACACCCTGGCATGCAAAGTGCACCTCTCCCAAGCGACAGACAAGCATTAAGGACTTGGTGGGGCAGATCAGGAGGGACCATACGATGCCCCTGGCTACACTTTCACAGCTCCTGGGTAAGATGGTGTCCTGTATTTCAATCGTGCCTTGGGCACATCTGCATGCCAGGTCTCTCCAATGGTTCCTCCTCCCTCATCAGCGGGCAGGCAGGAGTAATTCCTCATCTAAAGTTAGGTTACCACCGGAAGTGCTTCATTCCCTGGAATGGTGGTACTCCCCAGCAATCACTAAGGGATGTTTCTTTAAAGAACCAGAGCATCTGATGGTTACAACGGATGCCAGTCTGTTTGGCTGGGGGCGCATCTCCAGGATAGAATGGCCCAAGGAAGATGGTCACAAGCTGACCTGAGCAACAACATAAACGGGTTGGAACTCAGGGCAGTCCATCTGGCCCTTCGGCAGTTCCAGACTATAGTGTCAGGCAGACATGTCTTAGTATTGACTGATAATGTGGGTGCAAAGGCACATATTAACAGGCGGGGGGAACCCAGTCTGGGTCCCTTATGAAAGAAGCTGAGAGGCTATGTCTGGGCAGAGAGAATCCATTTGTCATTACAGGCGGAGCATATTTCAGGGGCCGCAAATATACAGACAGATTGGCTAAGCAGGCCCACAATTGATCATGCAGAGTGGCACCTGCACCCGGCTTTATTTCAGGAGCTGACGGAACGCTTCAGTCTGCCAGCCATGGACCTCTTCGCAACCCCAGACAATGCCCAACTGACCAGTTTTTTTGTGAGGTTTGAAGTTCTGGGAGCAGAAGGGGCTGATGCACTTCGCTGCCCTTGGCCACCAGGGCTCCTCTACGCCTTCTTCCCCCCCCCTTCCTCTCATCCAGAGGGTAGTAAGAAAGATTTTGGCGGAAAAGGCAGAGGTGCTTCTTCTGGCTCCGCACTGGCCACGGCGACCATGGCTTGTCAGCTTAGTCGCCCTCTCGGTGGCCAGCCCTTGGAGGATATTGCCAGACAGAGTCTCCCTCAGCCAGAGGGCATTAGTCCACCCAGACCCACAGTGGCTCCAGTTGACCGCCTGGTGTTTGAGTGGAGCTCTCTGAGCCAAGACAATTACTCCACCAAGATGATTGCCACTGTACAAGTTTCCAGGAGGCCTTCCACGAACAGAATATATGATGTCACCTGGAAGGCCTTTTGCTCTAGGTGCAAACTTTGACCCAACTTTGGACCCAACTTCAGTGTCTGTGCCCAAGATACTGGAATTTCTTCTTCTTGGACAAGGGGCTATCACCCAACACGATCTTTCTCCAGGTGGCTGCCCTATTGTCAATCCTTTCCTGCGGGGGGCTGGACTCCCTTGCTCAATACCCTACTGTCCACAGGTTCATCAGGGACACAACGAACCTACCTACAGCTTCCAGTGGTTCACTGATACCCTACTTGGGACCTCACTAAGGTATTGCAGGCACTAACCGAGGCCCCATTTGAACCACTGAGAGAGGCCACATTGCGTTTCCTGACCTGCAAGGTGGCCTTCCTGGTGGCCATAATATCGCCCAGGCAGATATCGGAGTTAGTGGCATCCTTCCGGAGAGATCTCTGTGTGTTTCACCCTAACAGAGTGATCTTGCGTTTGGACCCTTCCTTCATACTGAAGGTGAACTCATGTTCCACAGGGCCCAGGAGCTTATCTTGCCCAATTTCTGCCCCAATCCAGGGCATCCCTTGGAAAGAAAGTGCACATGCTAGATGTGAGGAGGGCACTCCGAATCTATATCAAAAGGATTTCCTCATTCAGGAAGATGGAGTAGCTCTTTGTGTCATTCCAGCCAGCCTCCCTAGCAGCCAAGGTCACTTCATCGACCCTGGGCTGCTAGATTCGGGCGTGTATCACCAAATTTTATGAGATACAGGCCCTTCCATTGCCCAAGAGTATCACGACATACTCCACAAGGAGCGCAGCCATAAGTGCGGTGTAGGTAACGCAAGATTCCTTAGAAGAGGTTTGCCGTGCGGCTACATGGTCCTCCCCGTCCCCTTTCATCAAGCATTATAAACTGGACAGCAATGCCTCGGCTGAAGCGGCCTTTGGTAGACGGGTCCTACAGAGGGTACATGCGGATGATGAGACCTCGGACCAAGTTGTGGCCCAACCATAAGGACAAGACCGCTTTGGTATGTCCCATTCCTGGATGCTATCTCCACTGCAAGGGAGAAGGTGTGTTGGTCTTACCCAATATGCTCCTTCTCGTTGACTGGAGATAGCATCCAGCCCCACCCTGATGCCGGGCTAGCCTCGGTTGCTCGGGGGAAGAACTTTTGACTGTAGCATGTTGGGTCTGTTCTCTATGCCTTTGCCAAAAGCTGGGGACCATTGGGATAGGCATGTCCTCACAGCTTTGACAGGCTCAGTCCTATTGGCTAGCAGACAAGGACAACCCATTCCTGGATGCTATCCCCACTCAATGAGAAGGAGTGTATCAGATAAGACCAACCCCCCTTTTTTTCATTTTACCAAAATACTCATTGCAAGAGAAAGTGAGAGCTCTAATTAGCTTGCACAAAAGAAGAGATTAAGACTTTATAAGGGAGAGGCATCTTTTTCTTGTTGGTACATCCTACTCTATTGCTTTTGCTAGGCTCCATTAAGGGCTAACTGAATTGAGAAAGAGTTGAAGGGAGGGCAAAGGAAGCAAGAATCGGGTCAAAATTGTATTAACTTCTCTGGTCCTTTCAAATAATACCCTAGAACAGGGGTCTGCAACCTTAAACACTCAAAGAGCCATTTGGACCCGTTTCCCACAGAAAAGAAAACACTGGGAGCCACAAAACCTGTGTGGGCATGGCCAACTTAACATCACTCACTTCCACCAGTCACATGGCACCCCCCTTGGCCACGCCTACTCAGCCGGTCATTAGGGCAAAGAACCGGTTGTTAAAAAACACCGGGAACCACAAAACCCTTTTGACATCTCTCTCTCCCTCCCTCCCCCCTTTCTCCCTCTCTCCACACCTCTCTCTCTGTATCTTTCTGTCTTTGAACCTGGCCACTTCTCCATCACCCGCCGTCACCCTTACCTTCTCAGGCAAGGCAAGGAGTGACTGGGAGGGGAGGGCGAGGGGGGCAGCCAGTGGTGGGATCACCCAATAGGGAGCCACAGCAAAGGGCCCAAAGAGCCACATGCGGCTCCAGAGCTGCAGATTGCTGACACCTGCCCTAGAATTTGATTTCTTTTCAATTTTTTGTCCCTTTTCACAAAATTGTTCAAAACTTTAACACTTCTATTATTTCCTATCCAATATAGGAATATTATCCAGATCACTCTTTTGGTTTATTTGTATATCGCTTTTAATTATTAAGACATCAGCTAGTTTCATTTGTATGTCCATTGTAGCATCTTTGGCCATATCTTTTTGTAGCCTGTCAAATCAGGCTCAGACTTATTTATTTATTAGATTATTATTAAAGTTTTATCCTCCCTTTATTACTTTATAAGTAATTCAAGGCAGCGAACATGCATAATACTGTTCCCTCCTCCTATTTTCCTCAGAACAAGTCCATGAGGTGAGTTGGACCAAAGCAGGGGTCTGCAACTTTAAACACTCAAAGAGTCATTTGGACCCATTTCCCACAGAAAAGAAAACACTGGGAGCCACAAAACCCTTCCCGTGCCTGACTATTTCTTGAGCACCCACAAAACTAGCATATGTAGTTGAATTAAACGTTCTGTTTTCTTCTGAAACTTTTCTTGGATTATATCCATGATTATTGAAAAGTTCAATAAATCGTGTGCCAGTGGGTGTTGCACATTGGTGGTTGTGACACATATTTTGACTGACAGAGCCGCAGCAGAGGGGTGAAAGAGCCACATGCGCTCCAGAGCTGCAGGTTGCTGACCCCTGGACTAGAGAGTGACTGGCTCAAGGTCCAGTATATGTTCTTCCAGAACATGTTTTAAACACAGTCTGTCTATAATAACAAACACTCTTAAAATTAACTTCTGGGTCTAGTGTTCAAAAATATATTTCAATAAAATATGTTTCTCCATTCTGTACTAGTATGTCAAATTTAAGTGTTTTTCTCCTTAAATTCTGATCTTTAGTTGCTTCTGATTCCCTCAATTCCTGATCACCCTTAAATGCTCCATATGGTTGCTCCTTGTGAGAAGAGTAATAAAAGGAGACTTTGAATATTGGACATTAATATTTGAAGTGTCCTTTTATTGGTCTTCTCAGAAGGAGCAACCATATGGAGCATTTGAGGGTGATCTCAAGTCCTCTTGAGGAATTACAAAGTCTTACTTGCCCCCTTTTCATTCAGCCATGGTCATCAGCTCCACTTTTAGGAGAGCCATCTTCAGTTTACCATTTCTTCCCCGGAAGTCCTCAAAATCAAGATTGTTAAAAATAAAAGGGAGAAATATAAAGTTGTTTTATTAGATCAAATTTATAACATTTATGTTATTATCTCTAATTGCTCTTAATGGACTTTTCCTGATTTGGATTGAATTTAACTTTTTAAGTTCAGTCAATAGTTTAAATGTTTATTTAATGATGTGTTTATAAAAAGAAATGTGATATTAGAAGACCATTTATTGTATTTTAAGAGAAAGTGATGTTATTAATATTGTTTATATTTGTGATGAAGGGAGAAGTCATTTCTTTATATTTTTCTTTTCTTTACTATATTTTTCTCTTCTTTTCTAAAAAATAAATAAACTGTGGGACCTGCCAACCAAAAGGTTTTAAATAATATATATCTTTATATCCAAATCCAAAAGAATGGAAAAAAAACAGATTTAAATCATGCTGGACAAATGATGCTATTCAGGTGCTCGCTCAATGCCTCAGAACTGTAAGATCTGGATGGGGAAAAACTGGCTGTAACTCAACCCTAGCAAGTTGTAATTTTGTAATTGTTGTGGGTCTTTTATCCTCTTCGATCAGAAAAGTTGACACGTATGACTTTGTACTAGGTAACATTCCCAGGGGCAGACTTGGGCTCAATTTTGGGTTCCTCCTAGACTATTGCCTCCTCCTGGAAGAACAGTTGGCAGTCATGACACTGGGGAAGCTTTGTAGATATTTTGTGCATCTATTTAGCCCGTTTCCAGACCAGGAGGCCTTCTTCACGATAACTTATACCTCAGTTACCTCCCATTTGCCTTATTGCAATACGTTCTACATGGGGCAGCCCATGAAGACCATCCAGAAGTTGCAACTGGTCCAGAATGCAGTGACACACATTTTGGGAAGCTTGTGATTCCCCCCGATTATACTACTCCGTGTGAGCTGCACTGGCTCCCAGTTGCATTTTTATGACGTATCACCTTTAAAAATATGGATATTACCCAGGACATGCCTTTCTACCCCTAACCCAGAGTCGCTCTTTAAAGGAGATGTAAAATATAAATATAAATAAGCTCCTAATTAAATTACAAGATAAAGTACCAACCTGGCCTTCCAACCAGTCAGATTGTTTTGGCAACCTATTGAATATTCAAGACGATACGCCTTCCTTTGTACTAAAATTATGGGAATGAATTAAATAAGTAACAACTGATGTCTATTCATGACATCTAAAACTGGCTGTGTGCATCATTGCTGACAGTTCAGAATTCTCCTGTCCTACAGCTCTATAATCCCAAATGTGCAAGGGCGACTCAGCAAAATATCTTCTGCTCATTTTCAAAATGAGATATTCCCCCCCCCCTTTTCAGGACTTGTTTCCAGATTTCTATCCAGTAGAATGTCATTATATATCTCATTGAAGTTGATACATCCAATCGTGGCTTGAACTAACCAAATATAAGAATGAAAGTTTGATTGCTTCCATTACTTTGCTTGATTTTGAGAAATAGCCAATCATCTTTGCTATTACTGGTACTTCCCAAAATAAAAGATTGTGGACAAATTAAAAGTTAGTTCTACGAATACTGCTTTTCCGAGAGGATGCAAAATAGCATTCTGATGTTATCGAAGTTCTTAGAACAGCTGAGAAGAATGGTATTGCAATATAAACAGTGGTGGGTTGCCCCCGATTCGCACCGGTTCTATAGAACCAGTAGTAAAACCGGCGGGAGGCTCCAACCCCAACATCATCAGAATGCTTCTGCGCATGTGCACAAAGCAAGTGTGCGCGCGGCCCCGTTGCGAACCACTAGTAAAGGTAAGTAGAACCCACCCCTGAATATAAACTTTATACTTTTTAATTCCAGATTAATTCCTACAACAAATTATTAATTATGTGGGGTCCTTGTTGCTCAGAGCTTGGTTTTCCTGCAGACATTTTGTTACCCAACTAGCTAACATCATCAGTGCTAACTATTAATCATGTACTTTGTGAAAATAACAAATTCTGTCCATGATGATGGATTCTTGGGCCTTTTGCCAACTGTGTTAGCAAATTCAACATAGATTCAAATTTAAATATATATATTGAAACTGGTAAGGGGGAGAGCAAGGGGTATTGGATGAGCCATTACAGGAGAAGGAACTCTCATATTACTGTAGGTCCCTTCTAAACTAATTGCCTCTAACCTGAGCCAGTTAGCTGTATGTCAGCTTCCTTGATCCCCAAGGAATCTAAATTTGGTAAATTTCAGTGCTGTGTGCAATAAAATTGTATCCATCATGTGCACGAGGAAGCAGATCTGGCACATACTATTGAAATATGTACTATTCATGCTCAGTGATGTAGCCCTGTTAGAAATCTAATATTGGGTTTTGGGTTCTGCAACACTCACATCAAGCTAGGAAGTAAGGATTACCATTTGTGAAAACCTTGCAGTGACCCAGAGGTGATTAGTTGCAAGTGCCTGTATGCTGAGCTGAACTGCAGAGAGAAGCTAGAGCTACCAGTGGTATTGTTATCGGGAAATGGCCCTTCGTGAACTTCTATATCTCATATGGAGAATGATGTAGAGTCCCTGGAACCTTTGATCTTGGATGATTTCCAAATCCGTGTCCCAGGAGGGAATTCTAGAATGGCTCATGAATTTATGGCCTCCATGACAATCATTGGCATAAGCCGAAACAATCGCCACTTCGGTGCACATAGGCAGACACTTGCTCGATATGTTCTTTACTTCAGAGCAGAGCAGAAGGGATCTGGACATGAGAAACAGAACTTACAAAAGTCCTTTTACCATAGGCAGATGATTTGCTGATCAAATTGTGGATTGTAGCGTCCTGGACCTCTGCAAGGACCTAATATACCAGAGGGTACTTGGAAATTTTCCCAACAATTTGGTGGGCAACTCTGATTTACGGGCTGACATATTCAGTTTCTGGAATATAGAGGTAGCTCTTTTTCTAACCTTCAATTCCAAGTAGCTTCATAGGGTTTTTTTTATTACTATTATATGGGGGATTAAGTTTTGCAGGTTTTCTTACTGATCAAATCACTTCTGCTTATGCTCCAAGTGAGGCAAAGGGCAGTATCTTGTATTATGACATAGGATTCTTCTGAGTTTGTGGAACCTGAGGAAATGCATAACATTCACTGCAGTATAGGTTCTATCTCTGGTCCATGATCTGGAGATTCTCCTGGACTAAAGAGTCCTACTGGAACAGCAGGTGAAAGCCATGGCCATGAGTTTGGCTGGTGCATTCATTATAGCACTGTCTGGACCAGGGTGAAAACTACTTACCTTCCCAACTGGTTTGGAAGTACACGCGCCGCATGCACTCGCTTAGCTCGTGTGCACACGTCACATGCGTGAATAGACCCTCTGCACATGCACAAACCCACCTGTGCATGCGCAGAGGGTAGAAAACAGATTACTTTCTAGTTAAAACCAGGAAGTAATGACAACCAGGTGGGTGGGCGGAGCCTCGTGCCGCTATCACTACTGGTTCTCCGAACCACCGGCCACCATCGCTACCGGTTTGGCCGAACCGGTCCAAACTGGGAGCATTTCACCCCTGGTCTGGATCAGGATGCTCTGATGACAGAGACTCATGCCCTGATTGCCATATAACTGTCCTATCGCGATTCACTCTACTTGGGGCTACCTTGGAAGATGACTCAGAAGCTGCCACAGATTCAGAATGCAGCAGTAAGGCTGCTAGCTCAGGAAGTCTACTATTAGAGGATTACATCTATTAGGTCACTGTATTCAATAGGCTTCCTGACTCAATTCAAAGTACTGGTCGTTGTCTAAAATGGACGTTGGCTTACCTGAACGTCCCTTTTCTTGGCGATGCAAAGCAATTCATAGATGGGTTCTCTCATATTCTTTGGTAGAGACTGAGAGTGTAGTGTGTCTTTAAATCTTGATGCTGTTGCTATCTGGCCACGCCTCCTGGCTCTGTTGCTCCTCAGTTATTTCTCGAAAACACCCACGCTAGACGTGACCTACTAAGAAACAAAAGGAAACAACCTCCTGGGAGACTAACCCCAGGCAGCCTGAGAGGCGGGTTGAATTGCTTCGCATCGCCAAGAAAAGGGATGTTCAGGTAAGCCAACGTCCATTTTCCATAGCGATGCTCAGCAATTCATAGATGGGATATGCCCAAGCTGGAATTAATGGGAGGGAGGCTGGCTGGGTCCCGGACCCCAGGGGAGTGGACAGACTGAAGTACCCTCTGCCCAAAAAAGGCCTCTGCAGAAGTGAATGAGTCTAATTTATAGTGTTTAATAAATGGCGAGAGGGACGTCCACGTAACAGCCCTACATATGTCTAGTACGGAAGCCTGAGTAGACCAGGCAGCTGACGTGGCTGCGCTACGTGTGGAATGGGCCCAGACCCTTCCCGGTACTTGCTTGCTCTGGGAGCTATACACCAGGGAAATGCAAGCTTTAATCCATCTAGCTACAGTCTGTGAGGACACCTTTTTTCCCATGGAAGCTGAGTGAAAGGATACTAGAAGGGCTTCCGACTTCCTGAAGGATGCAGTCCTGGCAATATAATGGCGTAAGGCACGTCTAACATACAGCGTGTGCCACTGGATCTCCAAGGGATGTCTGGGTTGAGGACAAAAGTCGGGAAGAATGACCTCCTGTCCCCTGTGGAATGCTGAATTAACTTTTGGAACGAATGAAGGGTCTAAACTGAGTACCACCGTATTGGGGTGAAAAATGCACAAGTCACTCCTAACAGATAATGCTGCCAGTTCTGATATCCTCCGGGCCGACGTAATGGCAAGAAGGAAAGCCAGTTTAAAGGACAAGAAACGAATACCAACTGACGCCAACGGTTCAAAGGGGGCAGCAGTAAGGGCCTTGAGAACTAGGGACAAATCCCAGGAAGGGTAACGATGGATGACAGGAGGCCTGAGGTTAGTAGCCCCCCTTAGAAAACCCTTAATGCGAGGATCGTGAGATAAGGACTGTCCATTACTCGGGTCCAAGACTGTTGACAAGGCGGCCACTTGTCTTCTGAGAGTAAAAGGGGCTAACCCCTTGGACAACCCCGATTGTAAAAAGTTCAAAACTTCGGAAATGGAGGCCAAGGTGGGATCAATATGCACAGTGGAGCACCAGAGGCAGAACGCTTTCCATGATGCGTCGTAGATCCTGACAGAAGGACGCCTAGTGGCCTGGATGGTATGAATGATGTCACCCGAGATGTTGTCTTCTCATGCGGATCCGCTCAAGCGCCACATGGCTAATTGCAGCCACTGTGGGTTTGGATATGTGATGACCCCTTGGGCGAGCGAGATCCGGTCCTGAGGTATGCGCCAGGGCCGGTCCACTGATAGAGTCACTAGGTCGGCAAACCATGACTGGCGAGGCCAATGGGGTACCACTAGCAGCAGTTCCGCTCGCTCTGATAACAGTTTTCGAACCACCCGTGGAATGAGAGGGATGGGAGGAAATGCGTACAGTAGTCCCGGAGGCCACGGACATCGTAAGGCGTTGTGGGCTTCTGCCCCTATGCAAGGAAACCTCGTGACATACCTGGGCAGTTGGGCATTGTCCGGTCGAGCGAACAGATCGACTAGCGATAGACCAAACCTGTGAACCGCTTCCTGAAATAAGTCTGGATGCAGTTTCCACTCCGACTGATCCAGATGCTCCCTGCTGAGCCAGTCCGCCTTGATGTTGACTGCTCCCGAAATGTGCTCCACCCGGAGTCATGATAGGTGAGTTTCCACCCAGTCTAACAACATCTATGCCTCCACCATCAGGGATCGGGACTAAGTGCCCCCTTCCCGATTTATGTGGGCCTTTGCTGATATATTGTCAGTTAGAACAAGAACATGACGGTGAGATATGGCTTGTTGGAAGTGAACCAGAGCCAGATATACCGCCCTCAACTCCAATAGATTTATATTGAGCAGGCTGTCTGCCTGTGACCAAAGTCCCTGAACTACCTGAGCCTCCAGGTGAGTCCCCCAGTCGGAAAGACTCGTATCTGTCATGACAACCACTCGATTTGGCTCGTGGAACAGGCAGCCCCTCGACAGAGCCCCCAACACCCACCATTGGAGTGAAGCACGTACCTGGACAGGAAGAGAAACTTTGGTCGTGGAAGAAGCGCATCATGCTTTCTGAAACGGCAGGAGGAACCACTGCAGCGGGCTTGAGTGTCCGCGTGCCCATGGTACTATTGACAAACAAGAGATAAACTTGCCAAGCAGTTGCAATAAGCTGAGTAAGGTCACCTGGTCCAGGGACAGAATGTGATGTATCGACTCCCTGATGTTCTGTTGTCTTTCGGGTGAAAGAAACACCTGAAGCAGCTCTGAGTCTATTCTTGCTCCCAAATGTATGATCGATGTGGTGGGTTCCAGGTGACTTTTCCAGAAATTTATGGAGAAATCGTGGATCTCTAGGATACGACTGACAGTCCGTAAGTCCTGCTGCGCTTTGAGATGGGAAGAAGACAGGATTAAAATGTCGTCTAAATAACAGAGGACACGAATGGGGACAAGGCAGATTGAGGCAGCTACCACGGCAAGAAGTTTGGTGAACATCCGTGGTACTGAGGAGAGGCCGAACGGCATCGCCCAGTACTGTTAATGCTTGTTGGCATACGCAAACCTGAGGTACCTGCGATGTTGGGGGTGGATCATTACATGGAGGTACGCCTCTTGAAGATCCAATGAGGTCATAAAGTCCCTCCTTCGAACGCAGTCCAGAATGGTCTTGAGAGACTGCATCTTGAACCTCTTGAAATGGATGAAGATGTTGAGATACTTGAGGTTCAAGATGGCTCTCCAACCCCCTGAAGATTTGGTTACTAGGAACAAAATGGAGTAAACCCTTGTCCGTTCCTGATCTGGTGGCACTCTCTCTATTGCCCCGATTTCCAGCAGATGCAGAATCTCTGCCTTCATATTGTCCTGCCTGTCCTTGTGATGAGAAACTGGGGAATGGATGAACAAGTCCCTGGGTGTTGTGCGAAATTCCAACAGCAGTCCCTGTTCCACCATCAGTTGAACCCAGGTGTCCAACGTGGTGGACTCCCACTGGTGAAAGAAGTGATGAAGCCTCCCCCCAATGGGAAATTGGGACAGCGTGTCATTTGCCTCGCTTAGCATTCCTGGAACCTGTACCTCTGAATGGACGTTTGGAAGCAGACTGGTATCTGCCTCAGTCTCTAAAGCCCTGCCTGTTGGTAGAACGGTCAAATCCCTGAGAAAAGGTTCTATTATAGTAGGACCCACTGGGCCCAGACTCAGAACGAAAGGGCTGCCTATGACCATAGGGAGAATACCTGCGTTCTGACCTGTTATACGAAACAGGTAACACCTTTCTTTTATCTCTACCTTCCACCAAAACTGGATCTAAGGCTGATCCAAGCAGAGAAGCCCCATGATAAGGAGCTGAAGCCAATTTCCATTTGGATTTGGTATTGGCCTTCCAAGGCTTAAGCCACAGTAACCTGCGTGAGGTCACAGAAGAGGCCATTGCCCTAACGGCAAACCGGGCCGCATCCAGGGATGCGTCCGCAGAGTATTCGGTGGCAGCCACTAACTTGCTCATGTCCTGCTTGATCCTGATATCATCAGGGGGGAGTCTTTCCTGCAATTGTTGAAGCCAAATCAGGGTGGCCCTATTAAAGAAAGAAGCAGAAGTAGCCGCTTTCACTGCCCAAGCGGCCGCTTGGTGTGCTTTCCTAAATGTTACCTCCGCCCGCCTTTCATCTGCCTTCAAAACCTCCACCGCATCAGTAGATAAAACAGCGGAAGACAAACTGACTACTGGTGCATCCACAGACGGAAGACTAAGAAGACCCTCAAGCTCTGGGTCAGCACAATACAACTTCTTATCGTGCCCACTAGGGGCTGACAAAACTCCTGGGGTTTCCCACTGTCTCTTTATGACCTCCTTAAAAAGATCAGGACAAGGAATAAAATCCTGGTCGGGCACTGGAACTGCAAACAACTTCCCATGAGGCTGAACTCCACCTGTACCCTGGTCTGCAGGATTAATAATTCTACCCATGTTGGTTGCCATCTTGGCCTTCCTAAGAAGGGTCTTGAAGACCTCAGGCCGAAACAAAGTGGAGAAGGCTGGTCTATAAGGGATAATCTCCTCATCCTCCGAGAACTCAGGGTCCTCCTGATCTATCTCCCCTGAATCATCACCACCAACCACCTCCGCTTGAGTCTGGGTTGTTGGTGCCTGCATGGGAGGAGGGGGGGGGGGGCGCAGGCCTGCCAGGCAGGCAAACCTGAACCGTGAGCTCCATGATGAATGCCCGAAGCAATAGCTTTGGCTAATGCATCAGTAAAAAGTGATTGAAAGTCAATCTGGGAAGGCCAAGCAATCCCTTCCTGTGGGGGAGCCCTGCAGCTGTAGGTATAAAGGTTGCAGATGGCCCTGGAGTATTAGAGTCATAATCCCTTTGAGAATTATCTTGACACTCCCCCTGAGGATCAGGCAGTGATTGAGGTGGACTTTGAGGTTCTTGAAGCTCAACAGACTGGTGACTCACAGTAGATGCCTCCCTGACAACTGGGAGAACTTCCACCCCTCCCTGAGCCTTCTTTTGTGCCTTAGAGAATTGTTTCTCCAAGGCCTTGTGCCTTCTTTGTTCCTCCTTGCCAGTGGAAGAAGAAGCAGATTGTGATCTGGTGGACACAGACTTGGACCTGGCAGATGCAGATCTGGAACTCTTTTTGGTCGCTTTCTTGGGCCTAGGCAAAGCTGGGGCCTGCTCAGAATCAGAAGAAAACTCTTGGTCAGCCATCCTGGATACAATTAGAAGATAAACCCTGCAACTGACAGGCAGAATGGATAAAATCAATTCAGATGCTTATAATAAAATGCCAGTAATTTAAAATCATTTTAATAATCCAGTAACCCCATGGCCATAGCCTAAAGGGGACAAAATCTCACCAACATAGCCCCAGACTAAGAAGGCCGGAAAATCCAGTCCTCAAAATGGCCGCCAGCCCATGGAATTGCCTCTCCAAATTGGCGCAAAAAGCAAAAACAGGGACAAGCCCTTCTCCTGCTACTCACAACCAGACGATCCAGCTCTCAAAAAGGGCCTGGCGATTCAAGCACAAGAAGCCCCAGCTCCTAAAGCGCTGCGAGGTGAAGACCCAGACAGAGTGTGACTCAGCAGTCTGAGCAGGTACTCTGCAGCCGCCACTATTCTGAGGGAGCAAATGGCGGCGGCGGGAAAACCAGCGGACCAGCAAACCCGCCTACGCGCCGGCAGCCGAAGAAACAGCCTCCCAGGCTGTCCGGTGTTCTTATTTAAGAAAAAAGAACCTCCGATCACTGCTCCAAGCCAAGGGAACAGAAGGGCAAGGCTGAAGCCCAGCGGCTCGCTCACGCCTGCAGCGGAAGGCAGGCTGTGATCGCAGCAACTTAAAACATGTCGTTTTGCTCCCTCAGCCTAATCCTTAATTATCTACACTATTTAGACTATATATACACAAATTATCAACACTAACTACCCTAAGCAGAAAGAAAAAGGGAAAAAAATATAACTTACAATAGCAGCACTGCTAACTACGACTCTCTACCTCAGACTGAGAGAAATAACTGAGGGGCACCGGAGCCAGGAGGCATGGCCAGACAGCAACAGCATCAAGATTTAAAGATACACTACACTCTCAGTCTCTACCAAAGAAGATGAGAGAACCCATCTATGAATTGCTGAGCATCGCTATGGAAAAAGACCTGTACAGTGTGACGCTGGTATATATATTGGAATATGTCAAACAGGGTTCTGCCCATCTGCCATCCATTTGAGATAGACCAGTGAAGAAACAATCTTATGAACTATTGGAATTCTATGAATTATAAGATATAATGACGGAATCTTAAAAGTTTGACAGGATTCTCTCTCTCTTCCTGTATAAAAAAAAATCAAGCTGGGCAGTCTTGAGGTTTTTTTCCTTATAATGATCCAGTTGAGCCATCAAGAGAAGGCCTATTGAGACTGTTCCCCTCCCCAAAGAAATATATGTGGTGGGGACAAGATGACTTTTTTTTTTCCAGTAATAGTCCCCTCACTCTTACATGCTTCACCTACAGAAGTTGGGCTGACACTTGCTTATAGATACAACCACCCCTTATTTTTATGACTGCATCTACCACTTGATTGTACTATGCAATATATTTGAAATAATTCATTTCATTCATTCATTAAACTTAGCAAAACCTAGTTAGTTAGAAATGTTCAAACCTAGTTAGTTAGAACAGTAAGCAAAGAACATACGATATTTGTGGCTTTTTAGTAGAAGTATTCTCTTTCTTTTTCTTATACAGTATTTACTCATTTAGATCATGCATATTCTCATGTCTATTTTTGAAAGTCTGCCCCCAAATTTTTGTTCACAAGTATAGATATAGATATGGATTGTTATTTAAATATGCATTTGTAGGTCCATATTCTCAAATATATGCATTAACTGTTGAAAAATACATTGCAAATTCTTAAAAAGAACTTAAGTTCAAAAATCAGTTATCAAAGTGAAACTTCTATAGGTTCATTATTCTATCAAATATATGCTGTTTTAATAATTTAACAACTTTAAAATCAGTTTGTTCCTTACTTCAAGCCTTTGTAAAACATCACATACAACTAATTTTAAAATCCAAACTAAAATATTTTATTGTTCAGTGAATAATCCTACTGAATATTTTTTTCTTTATACAATCACTTAAAAAACTCAGATCCTGATATGATTTCTTCAACAACAGGCAAATTAGGATGCAAGTTCTCTTTTGATTTCTGTGAATATTTAAAGTATTTTCCAGCTCTAAAAGTTTTACAATATGCATTTATGAATCCATATCATATAACAAGATGCATACAGAATTGGGTACCGTGTGGAGAAATATGTTCATGCATTTTTCTTTTTCAATTTAGGCTAGAACTGGCTTAAAAAATGATAAATGAAAATAATCAAAAATAGACTGAACCTTTTATCTCTTAGACCAGTAGCTACACTGTGGTCAGTTTCACAGTTCAGTCTATTGGCATAGAGTTGTGAAATTGCAGTTAGTGAAATGGCACAAATAAGCTCTCTCCTTAGAGTATTGGCATCATTAGCAGGTTAGTAATGCTAGGTCAAGATTTCTGCTGCTATAGTGATCAGGAGAAAGCTTTTTCCATTGCAGAGGTTCCACATGCCCAAATCTGAATACTTCTGACTACCTTAATTCAGGGTTGAGGTGATGCTGAAATATCAAATCCAACATTCCTCATCATTAGTCACACTAGCTGGGCTGAAGGAAATTGTAATCAATAGTAATGAGGGCCAATAATGACTGACATAAAGTCTCTACTTTATGTATATAAGTTTGTACTTTTAGTAAAATATAGCAAATGAAAAGGAAGCCTGGCAAATTCGAGAAATACTGTTGAGAGAAGAAACAATGAATATTTTAACTATAGTATATGTTTATTTATTTAAAGGGGCGTAGTATGTCAAATGCTTTAGCTTTGAATATTCTACCTTTATATGCTGCCAACAGGCTTGCTTCCTTTGTAGAAGCTTCAATTGATGGCTTTTTTTTTTTGCATTTATATATATATTTAGATGTCTTCCTTCTTACACAAAACATGTAATCATGCTTTTTGTCTGTAAAAACATTGAAAGCTATGGCCCTTTTCAGACAAGGAAAACTCTGCATTAAATCAGATGCCTATTAATGGCATCTTGATGGAAAACTTGGCAACAGAGGAAAGAAGGGCCAGCTATTGGTGAGGCCAAGCAGTTTTCCTCCTTAGACAGAATATGGAAACTGTCCTTGCTGAGTTTAAAGAAGTATGACTTGGTTTTATGTGCTGTACCTTCTGCACCATAGTGCAATCCCTACCCCATACATATGTGTTCAAATCTCATGCAATTTTTTTTTTCCTGGAAAATATTGGCATGTTCGTTATTATTTTGGCTGTTTCTGTGTAATCAAGTCTCAAGTGTCAAAACTATGTTTTCAGAGTATAATTTACAAAAAGCTTTCAACTTAGATACTTACTAAAAGCAGTAAAATCATAGTAATATGGAAGAAACCTATTCAGCATTTAGATAAGAATGAAAAATGTGAAGGACCTTTTACAAGGCAAGAGGGGGAAAGGTTTCAACCTCAGAGAGCAAGTAAAAATAGATTAGAGGGAGGAAGAGCATTCAGGAATCATAGCTTTTGTAAGGTCTCTCCTTTTTTTTTTGCACAGATGTTGGAACTATCCAGCAAGGTTTTTGTCATAATTATGAAATTGGTGTGAAATGGTGGGATATAAAAAAATTAGGCACTGCTTGTTGCAGACTTTTGAGAAAAATAACAGGGAGAATAATGTCAATTATATTGATTAGTAATGTGGGTTTTTTTTACATGAGACGAGGAAGCAGTGGATAACTTCATGTAAAATGTAATATTTTTCCAATGCCAGAGGATGTCATCAAGGGAGGTAATTGCCTTATGATTCATCATTTACTTCAAATGCACTGTGCAAGTATTCATTCAACTCTAATAGAGCAACTATTATGCCTACTACATCATCTATCTTATTAGTTATCTGTCAAATAATAACCAGTTCCTTAGCATTTTATATATTAAAAAACATTAGAAAAGTGTTAAATCATGCGTCAATATAACTTTTTATTATATATGGTTACTGTTATTCTTTCTCAGCCCAGTGGACTATGGGTAAGCAACTATATGAAGGGGTTTGCAACTCTGTCCATCAGCAGAATAATTTTCTGAAAACTCAAGAGAACGGAACCAAATTTGATATGGCAAGAGAATTCAGCAAAAGAAAGTTCAAGTTAAAATAGCCCTTATCTGGCTACAGGTTGCAAAACCAAAAAAAGTGCATCTCTAGGGGAGAGTCAGTTGGGCAGGTGGTCAATCTCTGCCAACTCTTTCTAGGCCCTTCTTCCTCCTGGTCACAATATTCAGGCATTGTCATTATTAAGGCGTTAAAAAAAATCCAGAACCCATGCTTTCTGTACCTTGTTTATAAACTTACTTTGGGAATGGTCCATAGAATTTAAGAATATGTTTCTCTACAGTATCTGTCTTCATAGTGTGGTCAATTTAGCATAGTCTGTGTCCCATTCTTGGTGGTTAAATTTGTATTACTACTTGTTATATTAGCCTTCCCAAACTTGATGTTGCTCAAATGTGCAACTCCCAATTCACATGATGATTGGAGGACATCAGATTGAAGAAAATTATATTCAGTTATATAAATCAAGTAATCCAAACTCCTTAGTTCATTGACTGCCTCCCATCATGAAGTTTAAGTTATTCACTGGCCTCCAAACATTTATTATCTGAAAATATATAATAAATGCTACTTTAAATAATGATATTACAAATAACAATACAAAAATGTTTTGAAGACTCCAAAATAGCAATAGAACAGTAGAAGAAATTCAAATAACCACAATTGCAAATACAAAGGAAAAAGCTGACTTGAACTACAGAAATGATAACTTAGAAGAAGTAATAACAAGAGAGCCAATATAAGCCAGCACTGAAACAGCCTATGAACTGACCCTCCAACAATACCAACAATGGAATTGCAGAATTATCAGTACAGTCAAAAACTGCTGGTGTTGAAAATAATAACTTTGTAACCCTGGCACCAATAATGAAGGATGTGACTAAGGTACTTGCAAGGATTATAGTAACATCTATTACACAGAACAGTCAACTTCCTTAGAGTACTAATGGTTACAGAAGAATGGACTAGTAAACATCTATAACAACTTTAAAAGCAGCCATGTGGTAAATTGTAAATATTTTTAAATCATTTTAAACATTAAATAGTGTTTTAAATTATTTGAAAAGAAGGAAACCTGACATCTCACTTGTTTTCATGTGAGATTTATATCAGCAAGAATAGTGTCTTCTTCCTGTTAGGTTTTATAGTCCCAATCCCTTGCTCAGTGGGAAGGACATTTCAGAAAGGAATTGGATCACACACTTCATTGACATGTTTCCCGTCTTTTGTGTCAAATATATTTGGTGGGTCCTTCAAGGAGATGAGAAAGAGGACAATAGAGCCTTTGAACAGCTGCTCAAATTTTGTTCTAAGAATCAGGCCCTCTGGCCAAAGTAAACATGTGATCAGCAAAACATTGTTGCAATTTCTCACAGTTATTTTGAGAAGTTAGCTTTGAAATTGACTGTCCTCACAAAGCCCTCAAGTATTAACCTGTTAGGTTTACACATATATTTTATCAAAATGCCTAGTTGAGTTGCTACCATATGTTTAAATCTACAATACAGTCTTGGTTCTACAAATATAAACAAGAGTAGACTTACATATATGAGTATTTCATATTTTATCTGAAATAAGCACAAATATAACCTTGGCACTCTGAAACCAAAAGAACATGATCTAGTGTATTAAGGTTTATTAGCAAGTGTTCAAGAGGGACCTGTTTATATTTTCCCAAATTGCATATTTTATGGTCTCTGTTTACCAGAAAAATAAATTACGTATTTAGAAGTTGCTTTAAATTTCATGAGTTTTCCATGTCATCATTGGTAAATCTGTGAAAATATTTAGCTTTAAAACAAACTAAGCCAAATCAATTATGAATGAACAGTATCCTAGGAATTCTAAGAACTATTCACAGTGATTATGACAAAGCACTTTTTAATAATGTAAAGAAATATGAGATGGAAGATCAAAAATGTAAAACTATAATTTAAAGTATGTATTTGTTCTTTTTCCTATTCAAATCTAAAGTAATGAATGCATAAAGTAGAAATAGCATAATATTTAAATGTAGGTAGCAAACTAAATATGTGCATCAATAGTTCTTAAAGTATAAGAAAAAATATCCTTTATGAGTTTAATAGTAGTAACTAGAAGCCTCATTGATAGAAATACAAAATGTGTTTATTTTGGCACTAGAGACTGCAGTGGTAAATCTGAAAAAGAGAAGGAATACAGCCCTTTCGTGGAGATTTATGCAAATCAAAGTATATATGTAACCCAGGAAGCTAGAAGTAGTTTAATGAGGGATTACAGAGATAATTGTTCTCCATTGTGGGTGGAGACAGCAGCCAGGATGGGGTGTGCTCATCTGCTAAGGTGATAGACTGAGCCTGTCAAAGTTGCTAAATCCCGCCCTTGTTACGGGGCAGACCCAGCTTTTGGCTCAGTCTGTCAGCCTAGACAGGCGTGTGGGACTGATCCTCTGGCATTTTTTCTCCTATTCCTTGCCTATTCTTGACTGTTATCTTCTAATTCATATTGTGATTGCTGGTTTCGATTTTGGACTGTTCTTGGACTGTGCTTTTTTGGACTGCGATTGTATCTGTAAACTGTGAGTTTGGTTTCTCCAGTTGCGGGTTTGTCCGTTTCTGGGGGAAGGGGGTTTTTTCCCTCCCTCTTGCCCTGTCCCTTATTCCTGCCTGGGACGTAGTTTGCTAGGATCGTTTGGTCTTCGCGTTCCCTTTGGAGTGTTTTGCATCGGAGTTTATCATTATCTCCTTCCTCAGGCAGCCTGTGGAGCTTTCGCGCTCCTTGTCTAATTTACGAGCTGCCATTTTCTTTTCGTCAACTGCTTGCTCCTCTGCCTGCTCCTTTCTGTCATCGCTGCCTTCCGAAGCCCCTATTTTGTTTGCGTTGGGGCTTTCGTTACCCTTTGAGCTGTCTTGTGGAGCTTCACGCCCCCGGCTGAGGCTGATTGCAGGACGTGCGCCTGGTTGGAGTTTCGTGCACCGCCAACGGCTTTTGGCGTGAAGATCGTTTGACTCGACGTCGGCCCTGTCAGCGCTTCACGTTTCTACGCTTGGCTTCTTCTCACTCAACGCCTTTGGAACGGCTATCTCTCCTTAACGTCCCCTCGGTGGAGCTTCGCGCTCCCCTTCCTAGCACGTTTCTTCACGCCCACGGATCTGTTTGAGGAGCACTAGTGGAGCTTCGTGCTCCCGATCAGAACCTTTTGACTAACCAGCGAGGTGGGCAATTTTTTGTGGAGCTTTGCACACTCCCCCGTTTACGTGCTTCAATCGACGACTTAATGAGACGGATAATTTTTGTGGAGCTTCGTGCGCTCCCCTGTTAACGATGTTCACCAGAGTACTGGTTGCTGCAGTGGGCTGCATTCCTGGCTTTGTGAGAATCATTGCCCTGACTATTGCCTCTTATTTCTACATATTCAGCCTGTCACCTCTGCTTTTCGGCCTCCAGGCTGTGGCCTGTGCCATCCAAGTACGTTCCTTGACGGTACGTTGCTCCTGTCCCGTTTTCTGTAGCCACTGTTCTAGGTCTCCGGGCTTTGGCCTGCGCCATATAAGAGCATTTATCTTCCTGGGCATCGGGTGTGGTTTGGATCTACATACTCAAGCTTGCAAGATGCCCAAGGCCTCTCAGAAATCAAAACATGGCCGGAAAGCGGGGCGCTCTGGGAGCCCCCATCACCAAGATGATGGAGGATCTCCCTCCAGGAGGGATCAGGGCCTTACGTCTTCCTCCAAGACGGTATCTTCAGGGTCCTCTTGGCCTCATCATTAGTCCTCCTTCATTTCCATGCCTTCCAGGACCGAAGCCCACCGCAATAGAGTGCTCACTAAGCTCTGTGCTAAGGCGAGCTGTCAGCAAGCTTCAGGGCAGGAGACTACCACCACCTCTTCCCTCCTCCAGTGGAGTTGGGTCCGCCAACTCAACAGGTCGTTCTTTCACCAGCCCAGATCCAGCAAATGATAACGGTGGCAGTACATCAGTCCTTGGTTTCACAACGTCTGTCCGCCAGCGTGCCTGCCTCAGTCCGGTCTGACATCCCTACTCATCAAGCTGACACCGCACAGGAGGATGCCCTTTCCATTGCGGCCTTAGCTTCCCCGGCTTCTTCCATCAACAGCCATTCCCCTTCCAGGGCTGGCGTCGATCCTTGGGACATGGACTTATCAGAAGATGAGGGCCTGCCACCGGACCAGCTGGCATTTACCGGCCTCTTTCCACAGGCCTTGTTTAAATCTTTGCTTCACAAGGCCATTACTACTGCTCAGCTGGACTCTCCTTGCGAACCTCCCGGCCCCTCGACTGCGGCCATTTGCAGGAGTCTTTGGTCACTGAGGATGTCCGAGTTCGACAAGACCTGAATAAGATCATCGCCGCCACGCAATTTTCGGTGGGCGCTACCCTGAACGCCACTTATTTCTCTTCCAAGGCATTGGCCTCATCCGTTACTGCCCAGCATTTGGTCTGGCTTCACCACTGGCAGGCCGATGCCAGACATAAGTGGCGACTGGCATCAGTATCCTTCTCTGGTTCAAAACTCTTTGGTGAACCCCTTGACGCCTTTCTTACAGAAACAAAGGACAAAAAGAAGGTCCTCCCTACCGTCTTCCGCAGGCGGGAGTCGAGGTTCCATCCGTACTCATCCTGTCCTCAGCCTCGTTCTTATGAAGGGTCTCATTTTGCCTCTCCTTCTCACAGATCACAGGGGAACTTCCAATCTAGGCAGCGGGGCGCTCAGGATAGGGCGTCCAGAGGTAGGACTTTTAATTCCAAACGGCCCTTTCGAGGGGGAGGAGGTTGTTTCTCCAGACACCGTCGTTAGCTGCATCCCGGATCCTCCCATAGGGGGCAGATTGGCCCTCTTTGCTCCTGTTTGGGAAGTTATCACTTCGGATAAATGGGTCTTGGCCACCCTACAATCTGGCTTGGCCATTGAATTTCTCTCCACTCCTCCGATGTTCTTTGTCCGCTGTCCACTTTCTAGGAATATCAAGAAATGGTCCCTTATGGACTCGGCGGTTCAGCACCTCCTTACAATCAGGGCTATTCAACCTGTGCCCGAGATTGAACAGGGGACGGGATTTTATTCCCGTGTTTTTCTTGTACCAAAGTCATCGAGAGGGTGGAGACCTATTCTGGACCTTAAACGTCTCAACCGGTATGTCACATACCGCAAGTTTAAGATGCAGTCTTTGAAATCTATCCTCGACGGTGTTTGGAGGGGCAATCTCCCCTCTTCCATAGACCTCACTGAGGCCTATCTCCATATCCCCATCCTCCCCTCCCATTGTAGGTTCCTTCGGTTCTGCTACGGGGGGCGCCATTTCCAGTATCGGGCCTTGCCCTTTGGCCTTTCCTCTGCCCCTCGTACCTTTACCAAGGTACTGGCTGCTTTAGCAGCATCCCTTAGGGCTAAATCTATTCGTCTACACTGCTGTTTAGACAATAATCTAATTCTGTCGTCCACCCAGCATCAGGCTTCCTCTGACCTGCAGCTTACTCTACAGACTGGCTGCCCATGGCTTCTATATTAACTTGGAGAAGAGCCATCTTGTCCCTACCACTCGTTTACTCCATCTGGGGACTCTAATTGATTCGGTGGAAGGGAGGGTCTACCTGTCGCGCGAGCACCAGGATAGTTTGAGGTCCTTCATTTATAAAGTTGAACGGGCTAGACTGGTGTCTCCCCTCGTCTTGTCTCAGTTCTTGGGCAAGATGATTTCCGCCATCTTGATAGTTCCCTGGGCCCAGCTGCACTCAAGGGAGCTGC
This sequence comes from Pituophis catenifer annectens, assembly GCF_029215685.1. Taxonomy (NCBI): domain Eukaryota; kingdom Metazoa; phylum Chordata; class Lepidosauria; order Squamata; family Colubridae; genus Pituophis; species Pituophis catenifer. The sequence continues at coordinate 157,419,621 of NW_027256881.1, read as the reverse complement.
AATGATTTCTTTTGCCGTTGAAGAAAGCGGGCAGAGGGACTTCTTCCACGACCGTTCCCATTCCCAAAAAGGTGATCAGGTCCCTAGGGTGGTGGCGGTCTCCAGCAATATCCAGAAGTTGTCTCTTCTTCAATCCACAGAGAGTGGTGGTGACAACGGACGCCAGCCTTCAGGGCTGGGGGGCCGATTGCCTGGGTCAAGTTGCTCAGGGCACCTGGAACAGCACCGACGCCCATCGCCCCATCAACTGGCTGGAACTGTGGGCGGTCTACCTGGCACTTCGAGCTTTTCATCACCTCATCTCCAACTCCCAGGTCCTGGTCCTCACGGACAACATCACAGCAAAGGCCCATGTCAATCGCCAAGGGGGCACGCAGTCTCTCTCCCTGATGTCGGAGGCGTTGAGGTTGGGAGTCTGGTCGGAAATTCACCTTGCCTCATTGCGTGCGAAACACATTTCTGGCGTCGCCAATATACAAGCAGACTGGCTAAGCCACCAGCTTCTGGATCATGTGGAATGGCATCTTCACCCATACATTTTTCGCCAAGTCGCTGCACACTTTGGGACTCCGGTGATCGACCTCTTTGCCACATCAGACAATACTCAGCTGCCGTGCTTCATCGCGCAGTACCGGTCGCCTCATGCAGAGGCCATTGATGCCCTCCGCTCCCCATGGCCTCCGGGACTCCTATATGCGTTTCCTCCAGTCTCGCTGCTCTCCCGAGTGATTCGCAAGTTGTTGTTGGAGCAGGCAGAGATCATACTTGTGGCCCCGCATTGGCCATGCAGACCTTGGTTTGCGGACCTAGTGTTGTTGTCAATAGCTCCGCCTTGACAGTTACCTCAACTAGCGGACACACTGACTCAAGGGGCTGTGAGGCACCCGGACTTGCAGTGGCTCCATCTGACCGCTTGGCAGTTGAGCGGTGTACACTAGGAGAGGCCAACATCCCGGCAGATGTGATCCGCACCATTCAGGCTTCACGGAGGCCTTCAACAGATCGCATTTACTCAGCTACCTGGTGGGCCTTTTGTGCGTGGTGTGATCGGAACGGGGTTCCACTCCTCCAAGCCTCGATCGTCAGTGTACTGGTTTTTCTGCAGGAGGGTTTTTCCAAAAGGTTTTCTCCTAACACATTGCGAAGGCAGGTGGCAGCGATCTCCTTGATTTGGATCGTTGTCTTCTTTGGCCCAACATCCTTTGATTCACCGTTTTCTGTGGGGCACTACCAATTTATGTCCTCCAGTTCTCCATAGGTACCTGACTTGGGACCTCCATTGTTCTTAATTCTCTCACGGCTGCTCCATATGAGCCTCTACGGACAACCAGCCTTTGGCTTCTAACGTGCAAAGTTGCCTTTCTGGTAGCTATTACCTCAGCTCGCCGCATCTCGGAAATGGCCGCCCTCTCCATCCGTGATGACCTTTGTGTATTCCACGTGGATCGTGTGGTACTTTGTCTGGACCCTACATTTGTACCTAAGATCAATACCACCTTCCACCACATGCAGGAACTTGTCCTGCCCAACTTTTGCCCTCGTCCGGCTCACAGGCTTGAACGGTGGTGGCACACTCTAGATGTCCGACGGGCGCTGCGTATCTACATTAAGTGAACCGCAGACTTCCGCAGAACGGAATCTCTTTTTGTTTCCTTCCTGCCTGTTTCTTTAGGTAACAAGGTGTCGTTGACCATCGGGCGTTGGATCCGGCAGACGATAGCCAAGGCCTACGAGTTATGTTCCCTTCCGAGACCTCCTCGACTGATGTGCATTCTACCCGCAGCGCTGCGACATTGGCAGCCTGGGCCACGCAGGCCTCATTGCTCGAAATCTGCAGGGCGGCTACATGGACTTTGCCTTCTTCGTTCATCCAGCACTATAAACTGGACAAATTTGCTTCAGCAGATGCCGCTTTTGGTCGTCGGGTGCTACAGCGGGTTCTTTTGGGGGAGGGTGTTTCGGACCAGCCTGGTCCCACCCGATTGTAGGGACGTGAATCTTTGGTATGTCCCATCCTGGCTGCTGTCTCCACCCACAATGGAGAAGGGGCGTTGGTCCTACCTGAGACGCACTTCTCGTTGGGTGGAGACAGCAGCCAGACCCTCCCTTTGCCAGTCTGGTCTCTATCTCTTGCCTTTTTCCTTTCTCTCTTGTTGGTGTCCCACACGCCGAGCCTGTCTTCTAGTCTTCGCCAAAAGCTGGGTCTGCCCAGTAACAAGGGCGGGACTTAGCAACTTTGACAGGCTCAGTCTATCAGCTTAGCAGACAAGCACACCCTATCCTGGCTGCTGTCTCCACCCAACGAGAAGGTGCGTCTCAGGTAGGACCAACGCCCCTTTTATTAAGAATACAGAGAAGATGTAGAATTAACTGTAGAATAACAGTTAATGTGTAGTCCTTAGTGCTCTCTGAGCTTGGTTGTTTTCTTGAAGACATTTCATTACACAAACTAGATAACATCATCAATGCTGTCAGTACTGACGATGTTACCTAGTTTGGGTAATGAAACATCTGCAAAAAAACAACCAAGCTCAGAGAGCACCAAGGTTCCCTCATTCCAAACCTGAGCTAAAATATTCTCCTTTCTTGGTAACAGTTAATGTCTAGCTTTTCCCCCATTATCTCCCTTATCCTTGTTTCTCACAACTTTCGTCACTTCCAAAGATCCCTTCGTGTTATCACCTTTCCTTCTAAACATCATTATGGCTATCCTGGCAATGTTATTGCTTCTTTTAAGGAGTCAGGAAAGGTGATGGGAGGTTATGATTTGCTTAGCCTAGCTAATGCTGTTTTCTCTTTAAACAATTTGCACAAGGAAATATCCATCCATCAAAATTTGTTTGCTGGTCCAAGGCCAAATACCATGAAGAAATACACTATGTGCTGGTTTACTAAAAGCTGACCTAAAGAGGTCAAGCAGAGATTGACAGGAAAAGGAAGGTGCTTAAGAAACACCAAGGAAACAATGTATAGGTGTAACAGGGTGCAGGGGTGAACATACAAGGGATGTGGTAGCTTGGGCCCCAATGGGTCCTACAAGGAGTCGCCAATGCCTTCTCCCACAACTCTGCTGCATCTTAGTGCAACTTTTGAAAAGCTGACAGCTGTGTGCTGCTACCAACCATTTTACTACAGAGAGAATTTTCTGCCCCATAGTTCAACAGAAAGAAAGTATCTTTATTTTAGATATCAAGGTCAAAGTCTTAGAAGAAAGTAGAAAAGAAAAGGTAAAGAAGAGATGACCTATTGCTTTCTAAAGAACCTGCTCCCAATGAGATTCCAGTCCAGTTGCTGCTAGCTGAGACGTTTATTTTTCTCTTCCTTTCAGCCAGCCTCAAAGCAGGGGGGGAGGGGAGCCAAACCACAAGGACAAAATGAAGATTTTCCTCTTCTCTTGCAAAAGCATACCTGCTAGGAGAAACCCACTCTCCTGAATGCCTTCTCAGCATTCATTTTCCTGGCCTTCCATTTACCTGAATTGAAGGTCAGCTACTTTCCTTTAGCTCATTTAGTGTCTCAAAATTCCTCTTCAAATGGAAACTTTCCTTCATTCATTACAGTATAAAGCATTAAATATTTGACAGCTTTTATTGACAAGCTATTCCTGTGCAGTTATCTTATATGCTCTGTTTTTTCATTGTTAGGGCAGAAAAACTGCTGTTAACTGTGAGAGTTATTCAGGGACACAGCCAGACTCTTATTCTTTTTGCTGTTAATTTACATTATGTGTGTATCTAATACTTTGCACGTACTATATGGAGCTAAGTAAAAAAAAAGGGGGGGGGTAACTTGTTTTGAGAGCTGCTAAATAATCCTCCTTTGATTTATGTGATAAAAATGGATTGAAAAAAACAGAACTTAATATTATAAAAGCAATGAAATTAAATCTGTTGCGCTATACCAGATGGAAAGTATTCCTTGGGTTTGCTCCAATCTTTTCTGCTTAATTTCCAGTGACATCTATTACATTAAAAAGAATTAAAGAAAAAAAATACTATTTTCTTACTTTATAATATGGCACAGAAAATGATACTGCCTTTCAGATTGTATACCCTAAAGCCGTGATGGTGAACCTATGGCATGTGTGCCAGAGGTGGCACGCAGTGCCCTCTCTGTGGACCTGTGAGCCATCACCCCAGTTCAACTCTGCCACGAATGCGCGTGCGCCTCCCGCCAGCCAGCTGGTCCTTGTGTCTCTGCCGCGCATGCGTGGGGAGCGGGACACATGTGGGGGCGTGCATTCTTGGAAGCAGGGCACATGCACGGGGTTGCACGCACATGCGCGGGGGGTGCATATGGGGATTACACGTGCATGCGGGGGGCATGCATGCATGCTTGGAGGGGTGCTCATGCGCGGGGGCACATGCATGGGGACCACATGTTCACTGCATTTTGGGCGTTCGCGCGTGCGCACTTTGGGCACTCAATCCGGAAAAGGTTAGCATCACTGTCCTAAACCAAATACATGTAGACAAAAGATATTTGGCATATTAATTATATGTGCTTTTCATTTTTCCATCAATGAAAATGAATCATTGAAATAAGCATCACTTTAGATATTTCAAATGTCATAATATTTCTGCCAAACTACAGACACAAACTATCATAGATAGGTAGACTGACAGAAAGATTTGCTGCCAGAAATACAGGCAACTGGGCAAATAGAATTACTGTAGTGCTTTTCCATATTTTCTTTGAGAAAATCTTACTTAGTGATTACACATAAACAGCAACTAGTTACCTAAAGCCCTATTTAAATAGCGGGATAATTTTTTACACCTAAGGAAAGGCAACCTATTTTCCAAAATGTAGAGCACCATCTTCATTCTCAGATTAGTCATAGGAATAATCAGAAAGACCCCTGCAATTAAAGCTGAAATACCTAACACTTTTATAGAGAGGACAGAAAAAAAACCATTTATCTGTCTTAGGTTTGTACTGCTACAGGATATATTTCATCAGCTCTCAACAAAAGCATTTATATCCATAGGGCTTCTTTCTGCAGCCCTATGTATACCAATATCATGTCTGCAGATCCTGTTTCGTGTGCCTCATTGCCTACCATCCTAAACAATTGTTTGCCTAAGGTTTAAAAATACTCGCATTACAAGATGATACAATGCAGTCCTAAACACTACTACTTAATTGCATCATTAAAAGAATCAAATTAGGAGTGTTCCCTTTCAGGCTTGTAATGCAACCTCTATTTTATGCTATTAAATTCTAGAGCTACTGAGTATATGGATTTCAAATAAAAGAACTTGAGCATTAGTTTCTTTAGGATTAATATAAAAATATCATACACATCCATACTGAAACTCAGGAACTGACTTCCCCCGGGCTATTAATTCCAGATGCTGTACTTTTCAGGTACCAGCTGTACTGCTTCCAGATCTCAGAACCCACAGATCAGATGATGACTTTGCATTTCTCACTATTTGGAGGAAATGGTGACTAACCAGCCTAGCTTTAAATTTAATTCAGATATTGGATTAAAATTAGAAGTTGGATAGAAGAGATAATTGGCTATAATGTGGATTGGAAACCAGAAACGTTTTTACTGGGAATATTGAACAGAATTTACAGTAAAGAAATTAGATATTTGATTCTGCACATAATTACAGCGGCAAGGATAGTCTACGCACAGTCCTGGAAAAGTGAAAAGATCCCAACAGAGGAAGAAATAATTAAGAAAATCCTGGACTGTGCGAAGATGGATAAATTAACAAAAGAAATAAAAGAAAAGGAAGATATAGAATATTATCAAGTATGGACTAAATGGTATGATTGGCTCGAGATTAGGGAAAGTAAATGTGAATAAACAATGGAGAGAAGAAGGTGACAAATGTGCAAAATATTGTAAATGAAGAAAATTAAAAATCAAGGGACGATAAAGATAATGATAATAAAGGATGGGAAAAATAGGGAATGTATATAGTAGAAAGTAAGAGGAACGAAACTGATATGCAAAAAGAAATACATATCATGTGTTTGTGTTTTGTATGTTTTGTTGTGATGTGTTGTGTTGTGTTGTGGTAAAACCAATAAAAAAAATTTAAAAAGTAAAAAAAAAAGTTTAATTCAGAGTTGTTTAGGAAACCAAAGAAAACAGAGGTTTGGAACAGAATGCAGATGGATTTTGTCACTGGCATACCGAAGTATTGAAAATTATTTTAGCTACATTGCAGTCTTTTGGATTTCTACTAATAAAAAACATAAATAATAAGGTCAAGAAAAATATATTTCATCTAGGATTGGTATTACGTGTTAAAACATGCCCTACCTTAGTTGTTTTTTCATCAACAAGAGTAAGAACATTTTGGAAATGAGAAACATGCTACAAAGAAAGGATGCAGTGAAAGTATTTCACACTTCTTCTGTTAAACACTTTTTCTGTTAAATGTAAAGCTGGACCCCTTACAAAGTGGAGGAGCTACTGTTGTGTAATTAGCTAAGATTGGAGCATTAAGGGACAGAGAAGTACCAGTCCTTAAAATAGGATTCACCAAAGGTTGTCTTTGTTCTTTTTGAGAACTGTTAAATGTCATTGGAAAAATATGGGAGTGTTAGAAACTTGGCAAGAGGAAGAGAGTTGCATTTTGACGGTTTTGATAAGAAACATACTTGAGTGTGCTGAAGCAGATAGGGCTTATCAATATAGGAAAGCTGAACTGAGAAGCCTGGCTAAAATAGCCATATAGATTTCTTTGTATACTATAAAAACGAGGCTGTAAATGAATTCCATTGGCAGTATGCATTTTTAACTCAGTACACAACTAAGAAGCATCATCTCATTGGTTTCATCTATTCTGCACCTAGAGCAGGGGTATCAAACTCAGTTTCATTAAGGGCCACATCAGGGTTGTGTTTGACCTTGGGGGGCAAGGCGGTATGGCCAGAGTGGGTGTGGCCAGCTCAACATCACTCATGTCGGGAGCGCCTGTGGTGGCCCGAGCGCTCTGCCAGTGAAAACTGGCTCCCAAGCTCTCTTTTTGGCCATGACGGGCTCCTGCAACCCTCTGCCAGCAAAAATGGAGTTCGGGAGGGCCGATGGAGAGCTCCATTTTCGCTGGCAGAGGCACTGTGGGCCAGTCCTTCACTGTTTCCAAGTCAGCTCCACGAGCCAGATCTAAGCACCCAGGCGGCCGGATCTGGCCTGTGGGCCTTGAGTTTGACACCCCTGACCTAGAGCAACCACAGAGCATAGAACACCTTTTTTTCTTAAAGTCAATTATAGCCTATGGGACAGGAATAAATCTTCATTCTACTGAAACTCAACCTCACATCTTAATAGGAGAAGTGTCACAAATTTGATACTGTAAAGTATTTTTATTCACACATGTAGGAATACACACACACACAAAGAAGATCTGCTTATAGGTAGACTTTGTTTAACGACTGACCTATTTAATCACCATTGAAATTTATGACAACACTGAAAAAGTACCTTTACAACAGGGCCACACATTTACAACCATCACAGCATCCCCACAGTCATATGATTGCCATTCAGGTGCTTCACAATTGGTGTCTGTTTATCACCATTGCAGCATCTTATGGTCACATGATTGCTATTTGTGAATTTCACACCTGGATTCCAACAAGCAGAGTCAATGGAGAAGCAGTAAAATCGCAGGTTACGGTTGTGTAATATCTCACTTAACAACCGCAGGTGATTCTCTCAACAACTGCAGCAAAAGTGACTTAAGTCCATCACCATCACATTTTGCTTAGTAATCAAATTGCTTAACGTGTGTGTGTATGCCCAGAGTTAAACCCTAAGTCTTTTCCATCTGCTCCTTCCAGTGAAAGGACTTTACGTCACTTGTTTCCCAACCTTGAGATTGCAATGCCCTTATATTTGATGTTACGCAATGGTTCTATCTGGCCTGAGCAGCTGATTTAAGTCTTTACAAGAGAATGAGACTCAAATATGCAGGAAAATCACCAAACTGCTAACCGTTACCCAGCAATTCCATCCATATATTTAATACCCGACAAAAAAGTTGTTGTGGCATTTACTTACAATTCTTTACTACTTCATCCTTCCTTTATTTTTTATCCAGGCAGCTAATAGGGACAATAGCAAGAGTGTTTTCCACTCCGTGTTATAAAAACTGCAGACTGATCTTTCAGCACAGTGCCTAGCATGAATACATATGCATGTATGTGTTTATATATGTATTTAATTTATATGCTGCTTGATTCCCAGTGGTTCTGATGGCATTCTTCTGTAACATTGCCTCCTTTAGTTTTCCAGCAGAACTCCTATGTCTTTTACACTTCTTGCTAGTTATGTAGCATCCTAAGCCTATAAGAGAGTAAAGAAAGAAATTGCAACTGTTGTTCTGCTGTCACTATGCAGCTTTCAAAAGCATTCTCTATCTCAAATAAAGCTTGGATTGTTTCTGCTATTTTCCGTGTCTTTGAAAGGATAAATAGATAGAGGTGACTCCATCCAGCTTCCTCATCTATCTTACTTCAGGGATTCTCATGCAGGGGCTCACTGTCATGAACCCAATAAACAAGAATTCATGTTTGCTACTGCAGACATTGCAGTAAAGCATTGTTTTTTAATCATGGGCTTTTGAATAAGCCTTAGCCAGATTCACACAATACATTAATCTATAAATCATTGTTTACAAGTTACAAGAATTGGGTTCATGAAGCATGCTCCACTGAAACCAAACAACCACATTATTTAAGCAAGATGCTCATTATGATTAAGCCTATATGTTTGGTTTGTGTCTCATTTATAAAGTTGTTGGGTTTTTTTGGTTCCTTGTTGACTAAAGAAAACCTCCCCAGGGTTTTATTGTTCTTGTCTCTTTGTTAAATTTTGACTATACATTATGTATTATACAGCTAAAATCAACTCCATCCAGAGAAATTTCTATGATCAGACACAATATTTGTATCATTTAGATCTGATGTGTGAATGGTTTGTTCTTGTCTTTCTCCAAACTGTGTTTTGAATGTGCCAGGATACTAGGCTTGGGTTTTCTTTGTTTACTTATTTAGAAGATTTATACAGCTGCCCATCTTAAGTATACAACTCCAGGAGGTGAACAATACCAAAAAAAAAAAAAAAAAAAGAATAATTTTGGGAAAAAATCCCTAACCCATTAAAATAGCACTGTTCAAAGAAGAAACAAATAAATAACTGCATAATAATTCTATAAGCACACAAATATATTTATCTCTCCTAGTAAGAATAAGAAATAAATATTGGGCAATATAAAGATCAAGTGCTTCTTCCACATATTATTCTTATAGATAAGGCATCACAAAACACATTCTGAAATAATTTGCAGTTTTGACTGTTCTAATAGAACTTCATTGATTGTAAATTTATCTAGACTGACTAAAGTAAAATTATAATAATAGAGAACCACATTCCCTAAAAGAAATCTTGGAAGTTGTCAAGCTATACAATGTATATCCAGAGGAGAATATTGAGATGTTTACTGGACTTTGATAACATTTACAAAAACAAAAATTATGTGTAGGAGGCCTGGCTAAGTATGGTTGGCAACATACAAGGAGTTATGGCAAATATGCAAGCATTTTTAACAGTAGATAAGTTCTTGTGAGAAGCATTCCTGAATGTTGAAAGTATAAAAATCAGGACATTCTGTTCTCAGATTACAAGATACTCAGGATGCTTCTTAGCAGAACACGTGAGGCACCAAGTATACCATTTAGTTGAGAAACCAGGTGCTGCAACTTCAGGAAGTCTATAAAAGTGCAATTGCGTGTGTATGTGTATTCCTGTAATGTCCATAAGAGCGAGATGGACAGCGAACAAATTTAATAATAAAATAAAAGCATGCAAAATATGATTTTAGACAGTGAAGAAGGTCATTAATTCCACCTTTTGAATAGAATGTTGAGTGCATTTTCTCGTTAAAAAGTTATCTAAACTTATTTTCTTTCTTCCTTTTTATTGTAGGAAACTGAGCTTTTGACCATGGAATTTGATGAGACCGAATTGAATGAAATGTTGAAAAAACTTTCAGAGATTGAAGATAGCATTATTTCTCTGACCCAAGCATCCTGACTTTTCACTTAAAACAGTGTTTGATTCATACTAAGGTTAACCTTAGTTACACGTGTAGATTATCCTGGACATCATACTGTTCTTTCAGCAGTGTTTGAAAACTTATATATAAACATGGGATCAAAGAGGAGGAAAAAAGATAACGGAGGCATTCAAACTCATGTACATATTAAAACAAAAGAACATAGCTGAATTCATTGAAAGAAAATACTCCTCCAGAAAAATGTTGAATTTTTATAATAAAAGAGCAAATATATTCACCTTTTCCATTACTGACATTACTGTGTGATTTATTCATCCAGCCACTGAAAAGCAATTTGTAGCAATGGCTGCTGTACATTTGTAGATCCAGGAGAGGGAATTCCATTAAAAAAATATTTTGCTTTATTTTGCTTTATATTTTCACCAGTTCAAAATGGGTTGTTACTTGAGGAAAATGAAACAGTAGTGTATTTTAGTTTTTTCCATTTCTGTAGCACAAAACCTAGCTATAGACACTGTAATAAAAGGTGGTCATTTTAAAAAAAAGCTATATAAAGTTCACTAGCAATAGAGAGTAAATACTGTATGTATTCACAAGCATTTTCAGCATTAACTGTTTCATTATCTCAGCAGTATGGTATTGAATACTACAGGACTTATTGAAAATGCAGAATATATGGACAAAACATTAAAGAGAAATGGATATCACCTCTAGAATGTCTTAATGCTTATAATCTAAATTCTTTTATGCCAAACCACCTCCTTCTTCCCCTCAGTTTTCTTCTGCTATTTAACTTGGCCCTCTGTAAAACAGATCATATTTTTAAATGTTGCCTTAGAAACTAGCCTTGAAATGTTTCTTCCAGAATATGTGACGATACAGCTATTGAGTTTTTTTAATGTCTTGTCTACCAGGCTATCTGTATAGTATCTTCTTTTATACCAAGCAGTCATATTCCTATGTGGTTTTTTCAAAAACCATAGTATCTACCCTTATTATTATGCATTATAAACTAATGCCTTCTCAAGTGAGCTTCTTAGTTATCTTTGTGCATAGCTTAATAAAAGCTGCAATAGGTCTTTTTAGAAAATCAGTAACTGGCTGTACAAAAAATAACAAATATCTATCAAACTCAACTAATTTGCAGTAGTTTTATCTATTATTGTCATTTGGTCCTATAAACACTGTAATCAAGCTCATTAAAGTTATAATTAACATTAGAGAAATATACAGTTCTTAAAGAATCATGTGTTGCATATATTTACCATACACATATGTTCTCATGACATTATTAAATGACTTCTTGACTATTTGTAGAAATCCGAACATAAAATAACTTTACACTTCGAACTGCCCTTCTTCAGCTTGTCCTCCAAAGACCTTCAGATTACATGCCTCAGAATTTCCAACCAGTTACAAATTACAACCCCAAAGGCAGGTGGTTAGAGAAAGTTCTTTTAAAGCATAATATTTAGCCTCTGTTCAAAATACAGTTACATTGTTTACATAGGTGTTATTTTAATTTGGTTTCATACAGAGTTGTATTAATTAAGGTGATATACTTCTGATTTGTGTGGTTACTAGTGAATATGGATATAAAATGGAAGTTTTCTGTATATTGTTTGGAGGTAAGAAATTAGCTTTTTTTTATTTATCTGAATCTTGGAAGTTAAAACCTCATTGCATTCTTCATCTCTGTTATTTTTTAAATATGTTGTCTATTCCAATACTGATATCATTGCGTGGTTTATTCATCCAGTCACTAAACCTTGTGTTCCTACATTACTTCCAGTTCATTGTCACCATAGTGTGTCCTGGTCCTATCAGCCATAGGAGTGACTGTAAAACAACTTTATATTGAGCTATTCTGTAACTTTAATTTTTTTAATTTTCTGAATATTTTCAGATATTCAGGGAGGGAGAAGGAAGGAAGGAAGGAAGGAAGGAAGGAAGGAAGGAAGGAAATATCCAAACCTCAGTTTTTAGCCTATAATAATAGGCCTCATTATTATGTATTGAAATACCAGTTATTTTTGAAATCCTATCTGCAAGATAATTTTTGGTCTATTTGTTGTTGTTGTTATTATTATTATATGAAGTATGTCTTTGATTTCTCTCCTTCTAATGGTAGAATCATGTCTATCTTGTGTTCTGTATAATCATGCAAATATATTTAAGTTTCAAAACATTTATCAGTCTTCTACATTTAAAAACAACTATTTTTAATTTGTTCAGATACAGTTCCCGAAGTTCATGCATGTATTTTTCCTGGACATTTGCTTGATTTTTTCCTCTACTTCCTGGAATTTTATATGGGTGTATATTCTAAATATTTAGAAAGAGTAGCTTAATTTAGCCTAGGACAGTTATCGTTATTCACATAGAAAGCCTTTTAAGGAGATAATTTAACATGGCAATAGCAAGATTTTGGGTAAGCCACTGTCCTTTTCCAGAAACCAAACTGGAACTGCATTTCTCCATCATATTATGGTGAAGAAAGGTAGCGTGAATGTTTCTAATTTTGAAAAAAAAATGTGTATTAGATGGGTGGAATAGACTTTGAAGATAAATACAGGCAGTTGTATAAATAGAGAGCACAGTATATATAGAGTATAGACAGACAGACAGACAGCTTCTAAAGAACAGAAACAAATTAGGAACTACATTTCCGCTCCATACTACACTTGTGAACTTCTGGATGCACCTGGCTAACCAATTATTTTAAATACAGTATTTGCTTAAACGGAAGTATCTTGCTATGATTTAATTCAGCATTCTGTGTTCAGTGATCCCTATTTAAAGTTTCTGGATACTATTTGAAAGAAATTGAACTACCCCTTAATCATTCTGTTTGCTTCATATAAATTCCTATAGTAAGGGCCATTCTAATTTCTGGATTTCTACTACTTCCAAGAAAGCAAAAATCTACTTCCAAGAAAACAAATATATTTTCCAGTGCTGCTTGAGGAAGTTTGGGATATGTTGAAAATTCTTGACTGAATGGTTGAAAGCACACATATACACACAAAAAGTGTGGGTCTAATCCCATGATGTGAGAACTTTACTGATATGCCACGGTTATTTCTTCCCATACTGAATTTGGATAATATCTCTTCCCCATCGTTGAATTTCATGCAGTTCATTCTTTTAAAAGAAGGATTAGATTTTTGGAAATTGGTGATGCCACTTGGCTGTTACTCCTGATCTTTCCTCAGGTTCTTCCCATGTATATTTGCCAGGGCCTAACTCATGCTCAAGGTTTTTGGGGACCTAAAATGATCATCACCATCTGCCTGGATCTCTATTAGTTTGTCCATACAAAAGATGAGCTGAGACCTAGGGCTGGCTTCTGCCAATGGGCATGAACTGCTGCCCTTTATTGCAGGCATTGTTGTTGACCTTGGCAAGCTGCTAGGCATCTTCTGCTTAGCTCTGTTTTTCTGGCAGTGCTGTTAAGTCAAGCTGTTCCAGCTATCGCCCACAAGTGTTTCTTGCAATTGTCGATACTCTCCACATCCATCCTTCAAGTATCCTACAACCATACCCATCTTACATCCTATTCAGCTTTTATGGGCTGCCTGTCCAGGTGGAGAAAGAATCCTGGAGCAGACTGAAGGAGGACCATCTGCATGTATAGATGGGCTAAGCTGCACCAGTCCCAATTCTTTGGCAGGTCCAAATCTCCATTGGCCCTAGAGAGTGACTGAAGAGCTCTGTAAATAATTTGGGGAGGAGACCTCCAGAAGTGCATACCCATGAACAGGCTAATGAATAGATCCTCAACTGTTGCCAAGTACTTGCCCTGCCAGCAAGAGTGTGGATAGAGGCTGTGCTACAGCTATGGCTCCACATAAATTTATCCCAGCACCTTTGTTTGTCGTCTCATTTCAAAGGATGCTTTCATTGCTCCACTCTTTGGAAGTTGACTAAAAATAGAAGGCCAGAATAACACTGAATCAAGGGGAGACTTTGTCTCAGAAGAAATGCGGGCTGATCTGAATGTTGCAGTTAGCTTTTCATATAGCTTTTATTCTGAAGTATATTTTTATAATATCCTTTTTGGATGCACTTATTCAACCTTTTGTCTCTTTCCCCCCAAAAAAGCCCTCAAGACATCCCAAATTCACAGCATCTGAAGCTTTTTAAATTAAAAAATACAAATAAAATAAAGACTTTATGGTTTAGATCCTTCTGGTATACTCTCTATATTCATTTTCAAACAAAAATACGGCAAAGGGTACATCAAATATTTATCCTTGGAAATTAAAATAACATGCAATGCAATAAAATTCCCTTTACAATTTAATTGCTTCCAGCAATTGGTAAGAGATTCAGATGCACAAGAAAACAAAGAAGAGAAAGGAGAATAGACGTCATCTGAGCAAAAGTCAAAAGTCGCAGGTTTAAAAACAAACAGTTTTTTGTTTTAGGGAATGATAAAGAATGATTAAGTAATAAAGATAACAAAGAGCAAGAACAGATATAGAGAATAGAAGGAAAGGACTGCAGAAGCTGACAGAAGATAATAAAGTGGCCCAGATGGGTACTTGAAACTCTTTCTTGCCCAGTTTTCAATCCAGCAAATATTACATGACTTCTACTGAGTTTTAAAAGAAACTCCAATTAGTTTGAGAAGTGTTGACTGTCAACTGTATCACCCCTAAACTGCATCAGATTGAAAGATGCTGAAACATTGATGCGCAAAATATAAGTCAATACTCCATGCTTGGATTTGGTTTGGTTGGTTAAACTTAATTTTTAAATTGCATTTGATACTTTTACTTGAAAAAGAATGTTTTCTGACTTTTCATTGGTAGGATCTTCTAATGGTAGGAAGGATTGTTGCCTCTATTTGGGGGACATTTATACAGTATACCTGTTCTATATTATTTCTAATGTAACCATCTGTAGAACTGTTGTCTTGCTAGTTTGAAGAGATATTGTTTCCAGCTTCAATGTTTGCATTCATCTTTCTAGAACATGGCTTTTGTTGAGTCATATTTTTTCATGTTAAAGACAAGACCTTGAAAATACATATTTCCTTTTCATCAGTTCTGCCAATTTAGTGTTTGGCCCTTCCCCATGAGAAGTGGGGAAATGCTTAGTTAAAACATCATTAGAAGATGTAAATAAGTAAAATGTAGGAAGGTAAGAGATACACCATTTAAGGCAACATGTTTAGCTATGTGACAGAATTCATCCCCTTGATATGTATGCACAGAAAGTCAGCTGGCTGTGATGGAATAGGGAGTGATATCTGGATACAGACTGGTCAGCCAGATAGGAAAATCAGGGGGATTTCTAGTTGCTCACATAATTAAAATAACCCACATTTTTGTATTATCCCTTCATAATCTGATGATTATCCATGTTAAAAATGGAAAGTATTTTTCCAGCCTATGCTCCAGTAAGTGACATGCAACTTAATCATTAATCCATGTTTCAGTTTAATATCTTTCTTTGAAATGTTCATTAAAATAAGAAAAATGCTAGCAACAAGATAGGCCTCATTTTAGGATCTTTCTAAGTGAATTTTTCATCAAGTTCCATCACTTTCACCAATGATTTCTCCATTGTTGCAATGAACATATACAAAAATACAATTATTTTATTCTTCTTATTAGCGTAATAAATTTATCTTGGGACTGGTACTGGAATTCCTGTAGCCCAAGTCTTGGGAGGCTTCATTCTTCATGCACTGGCTGGGTAGTCTGTTGGCTCAAAATTTTATGACCTCCATAATGATCTTGTTTCGAGTATTAACAACTACATATTAACATATGTAAATGGAAGGATACTGGATCTTGTTTTTATTTCAGAGTGGATGAAATATTCTTTGGAAGACATTGACACCTTCCTTGCGATATTTATTTACAACTCAGGGTTGCTTACAAACATTAAAACTAGCACACATTAAAATAATAAAACAATAAATAACAACAACAATAATAAATATCATTAAAATAGGGAGGGGAACACAAAGCACAGAGAGAGGTGAGGTTTTTCCTAATCTAATAGCCACCTCCGCAATGGTGTACCCCCTTTGGGGTCCTAGGCCAATTAGCAAAGGACTTCAGGCCCTTGTGAAAGGTCAGAAGGGTGGGTACAGATCTAACCTTGGGGGAGAGGTGTTTGCACAATGATCCAAAGGGCATGAGCCATACCAGAAAACGCTTTTCAGCTGAAAATCCCTGACTGACATGGCCCACAGCAAGCCTCCTCTGCCGGCACAGGGGAAGTGAACAAATCCCATTGGGGTGAGACAATTCTTCAGATAACTAGAAGTTAGACGTGATGAAGTTGCTTTCTGATTAAACTGTAGACTGAAAGGCAGTCAATCCATTAGACAGTCCACCCAGGATTGAATCTTTAAATTTCCACAGGGTTCTTAGGATTCTCTTGCTAATTTGGCAGACAGGTCTGTGCCTGGTTGAAGTCTGGAATACAGAGATGACTAATACATTGGATGAAATTGCTCCTGCAAGGTTTTTTCGTATTTGCTGATCCTAAGAAGCCACTTGGTGCTTGGATGATTTTTGAGAGATTCAGTGGCTGAAAAGACTATTTCAACAACTTTGTCCCCTATGTGGTTCTTGGTGACATGTGGCCCGTGACTTGATGATCCTCGTTGCTCATAGTTTCTACTTGAACAGCAGATGGAAGCTATTATCAAGGGAGACTTTCCACAACTTTGACCGGTATGCCAATTCTAGTCTTATCAATGCCTGCAAGCCCTGGGTTGTTTGAACCCTGATTACTGCAATCACTATGTGGAATTGTGTTAGAAGAAAATTTAAAAGCTGCAACTGGTGCAAAAGGTGGCAGCCCAGTTAGCTGAGAATATCTACAGCAGAGATACAGCCATCTTGAGGTTACTGCATTGCCTTTCAGTAGGCTTCTCCATTCAATTTAAAGTGCTGGTTGTAACTTATAAAGCTATGTATGTATGTATGTATGTATTTTATATAGGAAAATTTACATGATCACCCAATTCACTTCCAGTGACTCCAGATAGCTTACAAGAGTAAAATCCCAATATAAAAACAATACAAAAAGCTATACAATATAATACAAAAGTAATACAAAAAAAAAGCAATAACCCCACCCTCAGCCCCTTGGTGACAACAATCAAACAAGCCACTTGATGGGCTCCATATCATTCTTGGGTCCCCAAGCTCATTGCATGTTTTCAGGGCCTTGCAAAAGAGTGTCAAAATTGTTGGATGCTTATCCTACGGTTGGGTAGGTAATATATAGAAAACTAAGTTCTGTAACTTTAACTGCTACAATATGACTAATTGGCTGTGCTAAGCAGACATAAAAGAAGGCAGGAAGTTCATTCACTTCTGCTCCTGCTATTGAAGGTTGAACTGCTGAAAGGAACTGTGTCTGTGTTACTGAACAGAACTGGAATTGTAAGCAAACTATGTTTTTGTGTTGAACCGTGATTATTTGAAGAAGTGTTATCTTTGTTTTGAGAAGCCAAGTTTGTTTTACTACAAGTAAAGACTGTTTATTTTTCTTTAAACGTTCAGAGTCTGTGAGTATCTGTGTGTTTTGCTAAGCAACGTATCTATTCGCTGTCTGGTCCGTTGCACCACTTTGCAGAGGGCAGTTTTACCCTCAACAAAAATGAAAGGGAATCTTATCTCTGCAGGGATGATGTTACACAGGAAGGGAGCCACCATGGAGAAGGCCCTTCTCCAGATGGATCTTCTTAGGAGCATTCCCTGTCTCCCTGCTCTGGTGGATCAGGTAAATATAATTGGGAGAAGACAGTCCTTCAAATAACCTGGTCCCAAGCCATTTAGGGCTTTGAAAGTGAGAGCCAACACCTTGAATTGGACCTGGAAGCAAATTCGTAGCCAATGCATATGTGTCACAAGAGATGTGACACATATGCAAATCTAGACTTGCACAAAACCATGCAAGCTGCTGCATTTTGAACCAATTGAAGCTTCCAAATACTTTTCAAGGGCAGCCCCATGTAGAAAGCTTGTTGGTCCAAGAAAGGGCGTAACTGATACACAATCCATATTGCGCAAAAGTCCTCTTGGACACAACTGCCACTTGCTCCTCATGCAGGAGTTGTGAGTCCAGAAGAACATTCAGATTATGTACTGGGCCTGTCTAGGTTAATGCCATCCCATCCAAGACCACACTGCATCAAACTATATGGGGTATCATCAATACTGGTACAATTGTCACATCCAGTGTCTAATTTTCCCACATAAACAGTGTCTGCCAAGAATGGGCCTCCTCTATATTAACCTGTTCTCTGGAACATGCTGGCCAGAGCTATTATCTGGACACTTATGGAAGACCTGACAACTGCTGTGTTTCCGTGAACCTTTGGTCTATAACAAAAAGCTATGGATGACACTGACATTGTTGCTGCTATCATTAATGGAATGTTGAGTCTTCTTTTTGTATACTGATCAGATCCAGTATATTGATTGGTGTGGAACATAAATGTAGAGTAAATAAATGCTTCTCTATAACAATGAAGGTGATCTGATAAAACTGGTCTCTAATCACTTCTGATACCAAGCATACAGTCAAGTCCAGAAATATTGGGACATCGACACAATTCTAACATCTTTGGCTTTATACACCACCACAATGGAGTTGGAATGAAACAAACACAATGTGCGTTAACTGCAGACTGTCAGCTTTAATTTGAGGGTATGTATATCCAACTCAGGTGAACGGTGAAGGACTTACAGCAGTTTGTATATGTGCCTCCCACTTGTTAAGGGACCAAAAGTAATGGGACAATTGGATTCTCAGCTGTTCCATGGCCAGGTGTGTGATATTCCCTCATTACCCCAATTACAATGTGCAGATAAAAGGCCCAGAGTTCATTTCAAGTGTGCTATTTGCATTTGGAATCTGTTGCTGTCAACTCTCAAGATGAGATCCAAAGAGCTGTCACTATCAGTGAAGCAAGCCATCATTAGGCTGAAGAAACAAAACAAACCCATCAGAGAGATAGCAAGAACATTAGGCGTGGCCAAAACAACTGTTGGAAACATTCTCATAAAGAAGGAATGCACCAGTGAGCTCAGCAACACCAAAAGACGTGGGAGACCATGGAAAACAAGTGTGGTGGATGACCGAAGAATTCTTTCCCTGGTGAAGAAAACACCCTTCACAACAGTTGGCCAGGAGGTAGGTGTATGTGTGTCGAAGTCAACAATCAAGAGAAGACTTCACCAGAGTGAATACAGAGGGTTCACCACAAGATGTAAACCATTGATGAGCCTCAAAAACAGGAAGGCCAGATTAGAGTTTGCCAAACAACATCTAACAAAGCCTTCACAGTTCTGGAACAAGATCCTATGGACAGATGAGACCAAGATCAACTTGTACCAGAGTGATGGGAAGAGAAGAGTATGGAGAAGGAAAGGAATTGCTCATGATCCTAAGCATACCACCTCATCAGTGAAGCGTGGTGGTAGTGTCATGGTGTGGGCATGTATGGCTGCCAATGGAACTGGTTCTCTTGTATTTATTGATGATGTGACTGCTGACAAAAGCAGCAGGATGAATTCTGAAGTGTTTTGGGCAATATTATCTGCTCACATTCAGCCAAATGCTGCAGAACTCATTGGACGGTGCTTCACAGTGCAGGTGGACAATGACCCAAAGCATACTGCAAAAGCAACCAAAGAGTTTTTGAACGGACAGAAGTGGAATGTTATGCAATGGCCAAGTCAATCACCTGACCTGAATCCCATTGAGCATGCATTTCACTTGCTGAAGACAAAACTGAAGGGAAAATGCCCCAAGAACAAGCAGGAACTGAAGACAGTGGCAGTAGAGGCCTGGCAGAGCATCACCAGGGATGAAACCCAGCGTCTGCTGATGTCTATGCGTTCCAGACTTCAGGCTGTGATTGACTGCAAAGGATTTGCAACCAAGTATTAAGAAGGGAAAGTTTGATTTATGATTATTATTCTGTCCCATTACTTTTGGTCCCTTAACAAGTGGAAGGCACATATGCAAACTGCTGTAAATCCTACACCGTTCACCTGAGTTGGATGTACATACCCTCAAATTAAAGCTGACAGTCTGCAGTTAACGCACATTGTGTTTGTTTCATTCCAACTCCATTGTGGTGGTGTATAGAGCCAAAGATGTTAGAATTGTGTCGATGTCCCAATATTTCTGGACCTGACTGTAGGTTTTGCTCTGTTCTATGTGGTTTTTCCTCTTTGCATTTTAATAGGTAAAAAAGTGAAGTGAAACTATGGAACTATAAAATGGCAATTTTCCTTTTCCCACCACTCATGTCATGTTTGTCACTTCAAAATATAAACCTAATAATGTCTTTCTTCATATATAAGCCACTTTTGGAGACAATAATTGTTTAAAGTACAGGACGAAAAGGAGTAAAGAAATAGAAGCTTGATTACATAAACATAAACTGAATTGTCCCTCTTTTTTCACCACTCTTCTTTGCAGGGTGAAGAAATTAAGTGCTATTTTCAGCAACCAAAACTGCAATGATTTGAAACTGCAAGAATGAAAATGAATGAAACTCAAAGTAATATATTTATAATTCGTCTTTATTTTATAGTTTGTCTTCTAAGACAAAACTATCCCTGTTGGACAAAATATTGTGTGCTGAATGGCTTAATAATATATAGTATATTTTTATCATCATTAATAATAACTTAGAGAGACTCTTTTTATTCCACCTGCAAAATCATCTTGTTATGTAGCAATTTGTTAAGTCAGAATTTTCTGACTTTTCCTGCTGGCCCTAACAACCGTTCCAGTTATATCTCAATAGGATTAAATATTCAGTAACTCATTTTCTTGTAAATATCACTTTTCCTTAAGGAAAAATTTCCATTTCAAGAATGATGCACTTTCCATCTATATGTTTTTATTTTCCTGCAGCAGGTGTGATCATGTGATTTGGAGAATAAGATTGCATGAGAATAATTATTTTCATATGCTCATTTTTGACACTTTATACCTGCCTCTCTTCATATGTATTTTCCCATGTTATAATACTAAAATTAATACTCCTCCTTCAGAGAAAGAAGACTGATTCTTGGAATCAGAAACTCTGGACACAATCTGCTTTGTCGGGCCTATCAAAATCTAGCTCTAGTCATTCATTAATCATATTCAGGCATATTTCTTTCAGCCTTGCTCCTCAAAGTGTGTATTTTTAAGTCATCTGTGGAATTGAGGATGTTTGTTTGCAAAGGTTGTGAGGAAGGGATATATCAATCATTTAGAACCCTGAATGCTGCAATTCCTTTACAAACAGCCTTGCTTAATGAGCAGCTGCTGAAAGACATTCTACCTTCAGCCAATAGGACAGCCTTTTTCCTGCTTGAACATGGAAAATTTGAAACTGGGTAGAGGATGGTCTCCTGCCATTGAACACACACACACAAAAAAGACTGGAAAATAATTTATTTGCGTTCTTTGAGCAGGAAGGACAAAACAATAACATGAGACCTCCACTGCATGGGTTTTCAAACCTTGTTACTGTATTAATTTTTCAACCAGGAAAATTCCCCAAACTTTAAATTAACACTGATCTAAAGAAATATATATTTTAGGCTTCCAATAACAAACCCTGTCAACTAGTAACAAAAATTAAATCAATTGCTTATGTTGCATCCCTCTAAAGTTTAATGAATAAGGCTAAGAAACCAACAGTAGGATTTGTTACAAAAAGCTATTGGGCGATTTTCTTTATTTCTTCAAAATCATCAAGCTAACGGCTATTGGGATAATAGCAATAGAAACAGCACTTAGACTTATATACCGTTTCACTGTGCTTTACAGCCCTCTCTAAGTGGTTTACAGAGTCAAAATATTGCCCCTAACAATCTGGATCTTCATTTTACCAACCTCGGAAGGATGGAAGGCTGAGTCAGCCTTGCCTGGTGAGATTCGAACTGCCAAACTGCAGGCGGTCGGCTTTCAATAGAAGTAGCCTGCAGTACTGCATTCTAACCACTGTGCCATCATGGCTCATAATACCATAATACCATAGCTCATAGTACCATTTATTTACTTATCTATTTTAAATATTTATATGGCTGCTCCTCTTATATAGTGTAATACTGGACAGCTAACAACAGCAACTCTATAACACGTATAAGTAACTCTATAACTCTATAAATCCATAATCCACATTTTTAGTTTTAAAAAATGCATCCATATCTTTTGCTGAAATGCAGTGGCATCACCTGTCTCCAGTCCTGGAGATACAATACCAAAACTGTAGGAATGATGATGATGTTGAAAGTAATACTGAAATGATGATATTGAAACTACCTGAAAGAAAAGAAGAACAGGCATGAAAATCAGAAAAAGAGAGGACAATGTCCCAAGTAGCAGTGTCTTTAAAATGCCTTCATTTTAGAAAATTAGAGCCGTTTTGGTTAGAAGAATTTCCCAAAGAATACTGCTATTAGCTTAGCATTGCAGCAATACAGGCTTTTACACATTTCACATAAAATATATATAGAAGTTACCAAACAGGCCACACAAGCCTCTAAATCCACAAAATATACTGGCTGTTTTGTTGAGACAAAAATAGTGGCTTCTGGTAGCAGATTCCTTTGAGAATGAAGTTTGAGATAGCTTTTGTGATTGCTGCGAAACACTTGATCCTGCCTGCCAAAAGTGGATTATGACTTTCAGTAGTACTTTCAGTGAGTGGGAATAACCTGTGAATGCCACATAAGCCTCATAGAGAAGAACAAAACCTTTCAGTGAGTGGGAAGAACGTGTGAATGCCACAGGTAAACCATACCACAGAATAGAAGCTGGGGTCTGAAGAATGCAGCCACACATCCCTTGGAAGCAGCTTTCTATCATATTAGTGCTAATGACTGCATAATATCATTATTCAAAGTCAATTTTAGTAAAATGTCTTGAGCCTTTCAAAGTCAGACAAACAGCAAGGAATGTTAATCTACTTTGCATTGAAACCAATTGCCAAGCTCAGAACACTTGGAACTAGTTTGGCTAGGATCTAAAGTTCACATATACACACACATTCATACTCACATGTGGGGTTTTTAGAAATTTACATAGTTTTTAGAAGGCTCATTACACTCCCCTGCTCTAGCAATGTTTAGATCTATCTGGAATGCTTGATAAAACAATAGACTGAAGCAGTGTTACCTTCATGTCCTCACTAATTGTTATTTTTAGTTTGCTTCTTTCAGTCTCACAGAAAGCATTTTTTCTCTCCTTCCAACTGAAAGCATTTGACTACTTCGACTACATTATATTAAATATAATATATATTAAGTATTAATCGAAGTAGCTATATGCTTTCAGTTTGAAGGGGGAAGAAAGATAGCTTTCTGTGGGATTGAAAGTAGTAGACTAAAAATAATAATGCCAGTAGTGATAGCAGGAAAGTAACATTGCTACAGCCTATATCTGATTGTACATTTATTAAAAACAGAGACAAAGGATAATGATTCATTTTATCCACTGTCATATTTTTATTTATTATTTATTGTTTATTTATTTATTGGTTCGATTTATATGCCGCCCTTCTCCGGAGACTCAGGGTGGCTTACAATGTGTTAAGCAATAGCCTTCATACTTTTGTATATACCTGCTTAGTAGGGCTTTTGGCTAAGCGGTGTTCTTTTTTATACAAAGTCAGCTTATTGCCCCCACAATCCAAGTCCTCATTTTACCTGCCTCGGAAGGATGGAAGGCTGAGTCAACCTTGAGCCTGGTGAGATTTGAACTCGCAGTAATTGCAGGCAGCTGGCAGCTAACTGCTACTTTAACAGCACTTAGTCCACTGCGCCACCAAGGCTCCTTTCTTTTTTAAGGTATCTACTGATTGTCTTAAAATTTGGATTTGCACAAGTCATCTACAAAGGCTAAAACATAGTTCAGACATTGGTTTTCCTTTTCCTGAATGAACAGATTGCATTTTCAATTCCACATTCAACTTCTGTGGTCCCAAAGTGATTTCTCACATTCTAAAATGCTGCCAAAATAATGACTATTTCAGCCTTGTTATTCAATGAGTTTTACCTGGCTTCTGTCTCTTACGAATTTTCCCCAAGGCAAAAGGGCCATTGCCTGGAGGACCAATATTTCCAAGATAAAAACATAAGAACACACACACTTACTGCATCTGTCACTCCAATCAGAACAAACTCTGAATGACACACAATTCCTCCTCCATAAGTTGGAAATAAAAACAGAACTAAATGCCACAAAACAGAACTAAATGTCACTAAATGTACATCTAACAGTGGCTATATATTGTATATCACTGGGTATCATTTATTTTATAATTCATCTTTATCATTTTTATTTTATTATATAAAATACAAAAAAGAAAAGAAAATAGGAAATTAAGGGAGGGAAAGGGAACGGGAAAAGGGGGTGTGAGATACAAGGGGGAAGAGAAAAAGAAAGAAAAGGGGGCATTGACTTCCAACTCTTCCTAGCATTGTACAAGATAAACACACTCCAACATCAACTTTTTGCTTTTACACATTAATATATAACTAGCCATTTCTATAACACCAAATCTTTCTAATCAACAAAACCAGGATCAAAGTTTTAATTTTTTTCTTCACAAGCACAAATTCCAAAAGTGATAACCAAATAAGAACATATCTTCCTCTTTAAATATCACTGTGTATCATTTTTGTCTCAACTTTAATTTCTGTCGCTGCACCTGTGAACAATAACCAACCGTTGGCAGTTTTCAGTTTCAAGCCTGAGCCCAATGGGAATTTTAAAAATGCAAAATGAGGTTTCTATCTTGTGAATCATCAAGACTTCCTGCAGTTGAAACAGCTGCTTTGCTCTAGAACAGGGGGTCTCCAACCTTGGCAACTTGAAGACTTGTGGACTTCAACTCCCAGAGTTCCTCAGCCAGCAAAGCTCTAACAAAAAGAAGGGACTTTATAGCCCCCATATCTGGAGATCTTCCATTATTAACTCTGTTTAGGCTTGTATATTCCAGATAGAGTTGGTGCACAATTTCATCTTCAAGGCACAGGTGGCAGCCACGGGGCAGGAGCAGCTTTCCTTAAATGAATGCAGCTCATGAAGCAGGGGTGTAACACGCACAGGCTAAGAGCACTCATAATTACCTGTGCTACAATTCATACCAATTGCAGCTTCCAGCTGTGCTTCAAGGGCAGCCTCATGTACTGTAGAGCGCATTGCAACAGCCCATACCAGGTTGGCTTTCCTCAGACAGTAATCCCCTAATCCCTATATTTGTCTTAATACATACACTGTTGTTACTCATATTATTCTAATAGTAACTGGATTGGTAAACTATCTCAGAATGTAGACTTCAATAAATTAATAATAAATGAAGAAAATGCAAAACATTGCATCACTGAAGGCTTTTTTGTTTTCATACTGGCTAAAATATACTTTTCACCTTTTATATTTTCTCCCTGGACTCCAGTCTTTTGGGAGAGATATTTAAAGGACACAAAGATAAGAATGGGAAATTCCTTTTCCCATTCACACCAGAGGTAGTCCTTGACTTATGACTATTCATTTAGTGACCCTTCAAACTTAATGACAGCTGAAAAAAGTCCAGCCCATGCACTTATGACTGGTCCTTACACTTATGACCATCCTCACAACTGTTGCATTCCCATAGTCATGTGATCACCGTTTGCAACCTTCCCAGCTGTTTTCCAAGAGTCAATGGTGAAAGCTGAGTCTGCTTAAGGGCAGCAACTTTCACTTAGTGACCCAAGTGATTTGCTCAATAACTATGGCAACAAAGGTCATAAAGTAGGGTGTGATTCACTTAACAGCCTCCTCACTTACCAACAGAAGTTCAAGGCCAAATTGTGTTCATAAGTCAAGGACTACCTGAAGATTTTTCTTTCCAAGGTGGAAAACCTCTATAGCAGACTTCTACTGAAAGGATATAGGATCTCAGCAAAGATTAGCAACCTTACATAGCAAAAAGCGATCAGTTCCAGGAAAGAGGGAGATCTATATATATAAAGTAACTGCTTCTTCAAATTCAGTGAATGAATTCTTTGTTAAAAAGCAGGAAGTAGTGTCTCAGGAAACCACAAGTTTCTGCTTAAACAAATTTTGCTTGAATCCCAAAATGATGGGGACAGTCCATATCTGAAACACTTTATTGTAGTCACAAGATCTTGAATAAGAATATGTCAGCTAATTGTCTATAATTTGTGTCCTTTCAGTCATATGATAAAGTGCAGAGACAAGGATCCTTTCTCTATTGATGAAGCCTGAAAACATTTAAAAATAAGATGTTTTTGGGATCCTGTCCTAAGCTGTATACATACACATGGCTAATATGATATCATTGTCATGCACTTTGAGGGAAGTGGGAAAAGGTAAATATTCCATCTTTACTTTGTAAAGGGAAGAAATATCAATATTGTAAATAATGAGCCATATTTACTTCCCAAAGAAGGAAGGAAGGATAATAAACATCATTCATGATAAAACATGTTGTTTACACTCATGTACACAACTTGCCATTTTTCTTTGCTTTATATCTACTTAAGTTTTAATGGAAAATTCATTTCTACAGAGATATCGACCTAAAAAGTATGACCAGGCCTTTTGAAAAACAGATTAACCATTTACAACTCCAGAATTCATTAACCTTGAAGTTGAAGAGCACAGTCTAAGAGGTACGGCTATCTAAATTAGAGCTGAAAACATATTTATAGGGTTCACTTTTTAAATATACCTCAATTTCTACTTCTTGAACCTGTAGTATGTGAACTTAATTCAGTTGATACTGTACTTTTCTAATATACCTTATGATTAAGGGTAACTACAGGGAATTAAACATGAAGAACAAACCAGCTGTACAAAATAAACATAAAATTATCTTTTCTGAACTAGGTGGAATATTTTAACTCTAGACAAATAAGCAAATGATTGGTCCATTAGTATGTTACAAAACTACAGAATGCAATATCAAAAGTAAGAATAGAAGGATTTCTGGAGGAAAAATGGAGAATGGAAGACAGCTCTGCTAAAAGCAAAGCCAACAACAGTGAAGGAATGAAGAGCCAGAGAGTAGACTGGTTCTTCATAATTCCTCTCTGGACAAGGAATTAGGAACAAGTCTTCCAAACAGTTGTTCCTCATGAGGAGTCTGCAAGACTGCAGTTTCTGGAAGGTTTAGAACTCTGGAAGACAAGGGGAATAGCCATCTTTTTTCTCAAACTATAGTTGTTGCTTTCAAAAAGACTCTGGGCTCAAATATTTCCTTTACTAATCACTTTTGAAAACTGCTTGTTACTTGCATTTCAGCTATTAGGAACCTTTGGGCCGACAGGTTTTACAGCACCAGGCGAGTTTCCTTTAAATGTTAGTCAAAAAAATTAAATACAAGTTTTACAAGAAAAACAGCAAAAGGACTGTTAGAACTTTAATTCTGGACAGTTACAAATGGGTAAGGGATTTAAAATAAGATTTTTAAATTAATTATAAGAATCCTTCCCATGGGAAAATGCTTTTGTTTTGAATTCTACTTAAAAATGTCAAGATGAGACTTTGAAGGCTGGAGAGTAGAGGGAACCAGAAAAAACTAAAAACTGCAGTTAGAGGAGAACATTTACATTTGATTTATTAATGCAGAATGCAACAAATGGTTTAACATTAACATTGGACATATTGAAAGATATTTTTGAAGAATGGACTCAGAAGTTAATTTTAAGAGTGTCTACCTCTATAGATAGATAAGAATGATATGGAAAAAGATGCTACACTGGAATGTACAGATGAAACTGGCTGCTGTCTTTATTAGATTTACATGCTGCCCATCTCATGATTTGAGGCAACTTGAATTAATTAAAAGAGATATCCAAGTAACAAACCAAAACAGTAGCCTGTTTCTTAGGGAAGACAATTGAAAATTGGCCGATTAAAACTAATATAAGTCGTGATAGGGTAATGGAAGATGAAAATATACAAACTATAATAGATTGGTTAAAAACTTCAGAAAATGAAAGGAGGAAAAAAGAAATCATTGAAAAATTGGGTTTAGACTGGTTTGAAAAAATACAGATAGAAAAATGGACTAAGAAGGTAAGGGACAATTGTTCGATAAGTAGAAGTAAAACTGAATTTGAATATTTAGTATTCCAAATTATGAAAGATGAAATTGGGCTAAAGGGACTCGTTAGTAAGATATATAAGATTATAAATTTTGATGGAAAACCACAAAGGGTGATGAAGATGAATTGGGAAAAAGAACTTAATATTAAAATATCAGATTTAGATTGGAACGTGAATTGGAAGAGTAGAATTATGAAGACTTTATCTGTAAGGATTAAAGAGCATAATTATAAGGTTGTTTGGAAATGGTATTTGACTCCATTAAGATTGTCATTGATGGATAAAAAAATTAGTAAACAATGTTGGAGATGTGATATGGAATTAGGGACTTATGAACATATGTGGTACAAATGTGATAAAGTTAAAAAGTTTTGGCAACAATTGGAGGAAATGATATTTGAAATGATGGGGAAAGCAATAATATTGAGACCAGAAACTATATTACTGTTGATAATTAAGGAAATAGAACCAACAAAATATGAGAAAGAATTGATTAGAATTATGATTATAATGGGTAGAATTATAATAGCCAGATATTGGAAATTAGATGTGAATTTTAGAATAGAAGAATGGTATTGTGAAATGTGGAAATTAGCTTTAAATGATAAAATGACATGTGATATTAAAATTAGAAATGGTGACTATAAAGAAGACATTTTCTGGAAAATTTGGAAACCATTTGTGGACTATGCACTGGAAAAATTGGATGCTTCGGTACCTGTACCCCGAGAACGTGGATTTTGGCGATCATGAGGATATATCCGAAGAACCAAATCTTCCTTTCTTATGTATAGCACAGGGTGAAATATTGTATATGTTGTTTGTAATGTTAGTAATTTAAAATATAAAATGTTAAAAATAATAATAATAAAAAAAAAAACAGTGGCCTGGATATTTTTACTATTTTGAATTTAAAAAGTCAGTGGAATAGTTCACATATTACAATAAATCAAAATATGGATTTTGGTTTTCTTAGCATGCTATGTTAATCCAATTATTGGGTCTCTAAGACATGATCAAAGGTTCCATTATGATTAATTTAATATACTAGGTTTAAAACTGCCAGTTAGAGTTAACTAAATAAATCATATTTCAGCCACCTAACACAGAATTCAATAAGGAATAAAGCACAATGACTAAAACAATGAGCAAGAATATGTTACAATATATGAAAGGAAGGCAGATTTTAAAGCAAGTTGATTAACTGATTATGCACAATCAACTTGTTATTGACTCTTAGCAACCACACATGATCATGTGATAAAAATTCAGATGCTTGGCAACTGGTTCATATTTATTACATTTGCAGTATTCCAAGGTCATGTGATCACCTTTTACAATCTTCTGATAAGCAATGGCAATGGGCAAGCCAGATTCACTTAACAACCAGGTTACTAACTTATCAACTAGAGTGATTCACTTAACAACTGTGGCAAGAAAGGTTGTAAAATGGTACAAACTCACTTTTAAAAAGTCTCACTTAACAACAGAAATTTTGGGCTCAATTATGGTCATAACTTGAGGACTACCTGTATACATTTCACATAAGGAAAATGATTTCCATTTTTCTAATCACATTTCACAGCTCGAGGTGAAAGACACTACTGAATCCCTTCTATAATGAAAGACGCACATACTGTCTTCTTTGTGATATTATTTGAGTTTCTCAATTACCCAGCCTGCATGAACAATAATGTCTCATGTTCTTCAGCCTTTTCTAATGCCAGTTTCAACATCTGGTATTTCCCTCTCCATGTAGGCTTCTAATCTGTGCTGGATAATCCTAAATATTATTTTGCTAGCATATGAGATTAAGGATATTGTATAACAGTTCGCACATTAATTCTTTCTTTGGTATCAATATATAGATTGACAACTTCTGATCTTTGGCTACTGTCATTTTTTTCAGATTTGTTAGCATAGCTTGGTTAGTGCCTTTATTGATTTTTCTTCTGTTTCTCACTATATTTCTGTAAATATTCCATCAATTCTTTCAGAATTCCTGCTGATCTTATTACAAATAGGGAATATCTTCTAAAATACCTTGAATATTGACAACACTACTGTATATATTTTCAGTATACTCCTGCCAATTTTGATTGATGTTCTTTTACTATCAGTATCTTCCACTGGTGTCCTTTTGCATATCAGTTTGAGATTGTAACCGCCTTCTGAGTTCAAAGGTCTTTTCTCTTGTTTCCGTCTTTGGTGCCTTTACAGGTGTTGTAATATTGCTTCGTTTTTTCTAAGCACTCTCTGAAATTCCTTGTTAAGTATCTTCCTAAGTTTTTTGTTTTTCTTAGGTTTGGCTCCTCTTCATTTCTTGGTAGTTTCCACAGTTTATTCTAACATCCAGCTTGATTTCTTCTGTTGCTTGATCTTAGGCAGTCTCTTTACATATTTATCCTTCCCAAAAAAAGATTCAGGACTTTAGACCATTTCTCAGGCATGTGCTCAAGATTATAGTATAGAAACAAGTTGGCTTTCTTCTTCCCCTTTAACTTAACTTAGAACTTGCATACATGCAATTTGTGACTGGTTCCATAGTACCAGGCACAGCCACATTTTTGCTATTATAACTGATTCAAAGCAAGTAGCATCTCCCATGTAAATGAAGGATATGGATGGTTGGGGTTTCACAAACATATCCATTTTAGGTAGATGCTGGCTCATGGTTATCGTAAAATGAGTCATCTTCTACTGTGTCTATTTTGAATTTGCTATGATAGAAGTATACCAAGAAGGGACCACTGGTATTTCAAAGAGGTTATCACTAAATCAGTTCTGTTGTTAAATATCATTTTTTGCATCATTGTAGAGACAAGCAACCATACCTCTATCTAGCATAACAGGGACCAAAACATTTTTTCTGAAACCATACAACAAATCCCTTTTTAGGCTAAGGCATGATCATTTATCTACTCTTAAAAGATGCTCACATTGACTTTACTATATTACTTGGACACATCAGGAAATGAAAATTAGTTCCTCATCACAAACTATTGTTTTTCTTCTATCTTCTGCGAAGTTAAATGCACGTTGCAAGGCAAAAATGGCAGGCTGTTCACTGTAAACACCACCCCTCAGCTGGAAGAAAGAATATGACTTTCCGTTTTTCTCAGTCTAAAGGCAAAAAATTGATGTTCATGTTATACTGTATTTTTCGGAGTAAAAGACGCACCTTTTTTCTCCCTAATAGAGGGAAAAAATCTTATACACCGAATGAAGCCCCGCCCACCCACTGGTCCCACCCTTTGGGCTCTGCCTCCCAGCAGTTTACCTCCTTGCAGCAAGCAAGACAAAACAGCCCATTTCAGCTTCAGCACAGCCTAATTAGCACAAGTTGATTGGATCAGCCTCAGGACTCTCAGCTGTTATGCCCAGGCCTCTGCTGCTTGCTGCAAGGAGGTAAATTGCTGGAGCAGATATTTTTTTTCTTATGCTAATCAAGCTATGGTGAAAACAAAAATGAAAGTAAAGCAGGCTGTTTGCTGCAACAAGGCAAAATTGCTGGGAGGCAGAGGCAGATTTCCTTTTCTTGTTTTCCTCACCAAAAACGGTAGGTGCATCTTATAGTCCAGTGTGTCTTATACTCTGAAAAATACCGTAATTTAATACCCAATGTAGTGTCTATCCACTGAAAAAAGTAAGTTTCCAAAGGAAAAACATTCAAAAAGCTCACTGCCAGGAATTGGTGCTCAAGACTGACTCAGCCTCCAATCCTTCCAAAGGTCAGCAAAATGAGGACACATATTGTTGAGGGCAATATGCTGACAAGCAGCAATCCCCAACCTTTGTGGGCAGGAAGAGGGGAACCGTGCCGCGTGAGCAGCGGGTGCGCAAAGGCATGTGTGCACACAAGCAATGTGCTGGCGCATGCGTACGCACATGCGTACACAGGTCAACTTGCACAAGTTGAGCTGTGTGCATGTGTGCACGTGTGCCACCACTCACAAGTTGAGCTATGTGCATGCACTTGTGCGCTGCCCTGCCACTCCCACGGCCCGGTTGCAAATAGGCCAAAGACTAGCAGGGACCACAGTCTGGGGATTGGAGACCCCTACTGTAAAGCACTATGAAACGGTATATAAATCTAAGTGCTATTGCTGTTGTTATGACTATTAAGACTCCCACTGGGTGTCTGTTCTTTATAAAATGGACTAAAGCTAACATAAATAGCCACTTGTTAATTTACAAGAGCAAGGATAAAAAGGATTTACAGTCCTTCTTAGTCTGTTTTTTCAGCTGCTAATTCTTACTTTGACCTTTTTTATGGAGTCCTGCTATGTCATGAAAATCCTAACCTTAAGAAAAGCAGACATTCGCTGTTTATGCAGGAAAAAGACAAGACTGAATTTATGATCATTCCCACACAAAAGAAAAATACACAAATAAACATAAATAAATAAAAGACTAAAATCCTGTACCACACCCAGTTTCTTCTCCTTCTTAACAGCTAAGCTTGTCAGTTCTAGCTGAATCCACACCTGCGGATTCCCCTTTCATCTGGTAATAGTTTTCATGTGGCATATTTGGCATATACGTATGCAAGCATGCATCAGCAGAAGCCACTCTGCAATAAAGGACAGATCCAGGACTCTCTGGCATTATTTGATAAAAATTACTAATTAAAATATTGACAGAGTTATATTAACTATTCTCACATACTTACATACACACCACATTCTCTTCCTTATTTCTTTGGAATGGCAGAAAAGATGGGGGGGGTGAGGAGGAAAATGAGGTAAGGGTTAAAGACAGATTTATTGGGAAGGAAAGAGAAATGAAAACAATACCAGGTAGACATGAGGCAAAAGGGAGGATGGGGAGAGGTAATTGAAAAGAGCAAAATTACTGAGGAACAGCTCTAATTTGATCTTAGGCAGTCTCTTTTCATATTTATCCTTCCCAAAAAAGATTCAGGACTTTAGACCATTTCTCAGGCATGTGCTCAAGATTATAGTATAGAAACAAGTTGGCTTTCTTCTTCCCCTTTAACTTAACTATTGCTTAACGCATTGTAAGCCGCCCTGAGTCTCCGGAGAAGGGCGGCATATAAAAATGAATGAATGAATGAATGAATGAATGAATGAATGAATGAATGAATGAATAAATAAATAAATAATTTAGGGATTTTTTGAAAAGGTTGCTTTTATCATTCAAGCAGACTCTCACAAACAAAGTTAATGTTCAAAGACCTTCAAGTCATTTTCGAGAGACCTTTGTCTCTCTCCCACTTTAACTCATGCATCAGGTTAACCAAGGCAATTTTCATGTCATACCTAGATCTAACACCGTTCTAAAAATAATCCATTTCCTCTAAAAGCACATCTGAAGTTCCTTGATTTACAAATTTACATCTTTTGGAAATTATATCAAGTACACATAGGTCTCCCATCTGCAGATTAGTTTTATGGAGACATATAACGATTAAAGGTTGAAGTCTTGGTGAAATAAAACTATCTTCAATTATCTGCTGAAGGACATGACGGAGGGGCCATGACAAACTTCTAAGAGTAAAAAGTCTGGGTTGTCACACTTTTTTATTGATTCTGCCCAACTCCAAATGACCAAGTAGCTCACAATATAATAAAAAGATAAAATGCAATAACAATTAACAATTAAAAGCAGATAAAGACAGAATAACAGAATAATTGAGTTGGAAGAGATTTTGGATGTCTTCTAGTGCAACCCCCTGCTCATGCAGGAAACCCTGGCCTATACCATTTCAGATAAACAATTGTCCAATCTCTTCTTGAAAGCCTCTAGTATTGGAGCACCCACAACCTCTGGAGGCAAGTTGTTCCACTGATTAGAATAGAATAGAATAGAATAGAATAGAATAGAATAGAATAGAATAGAATAGAATAGAATAGAATAGAATAGAATAGAATTCTTTATTGGCCAAGTGTGATTGGGCACACAAGGAATTTGTCTTGGTGCATACGCTCTTGGAGTACATAAAATAAAAGATACATTCATCAAGAATCATACTGTACAATGCTTAATGATAGTCATAGGGAAACAGTCAATATAAATCTTAAGGATACCAGCAACAAGGTTACAGTCATACAGTCATAAGTGGGAGGAGATGGGTGATAGGAACAATGAGAAGATTAATAGTAATGCAGACTTAGTAACTAGTACTCAATTAATATCCTCACTAAGGAAATTTCTCCTTAGTTCCAGGTTAGTTCTCTTCTTGATTAGTTTCCATCCATTGCTTCCTATCTTGCCTTCAGCTGCTTTGGAGAATAGGTTGATCCCCTCTCCCTCTTCTTTGTAGCAACCCCTTAGATATTAAGATGGTAAATCCGAACAAAATAAGAAAAAAAAAAGAGGCCAACAAAGGGTTTTAATCACCCTGGTCCAAGGCCTGGAAAAACTTTCCAGGTTGCAGGAGGAACTTCATTCCAAAGGACAGGTGCCAGGAGAGAGAAGGCATGCCTACTGGGTCCCCAAAGATGATACTGTTTAATTGAAGAGACTAAGCACATCAACCCTGTTATTTCACATTGGCCAAGCAGACACTATATGATATTAGGACCTATACTATGTACTGTAAGGCATGGCCTTGAATGGCTTTTGGAAACAGACTGATAACCTACATAGACGATCATTGCCTGCTGCTTTGCATTGACCAGTTGAAGTTTCCATGTCTTTAAGGCAGTTCCATGTAGAGCACATTGTAATAGTCAAGCAGTGACTAGGGTATGAGTAACTAAAGGGCCTTCCAACCCAGGAAAGGGCACAACTGGCTCAGCAGATGAAGCTGCAGAAAGGCAAGCTGTTTTGATCACCTTAATTTTACTTAAAAGATCTATGGACATTCTCAGTCATCCAGGTCATGGTTGTCTCAAAGCTGTTTTTTCAACAGGCAACTGGACTTTCTGGCTTTTCTTTGAAGATGAAGCTAATCCAAGAAGCTTCTTCACCATTTATTGACATAGAAGAATGTCAATTCTGAAGACATTTAATCTGGGTTTATTTTATCACACCATTGCCTGTTAGCCTCCAGATTCATGGCATTTCAGACTCAGCCTAGGTTTGATATATGTAAGATCTTTGCAATGCAAAGAATGAAGCTAAAAGTAACAATTGTGAGCTCTAGACAAGCACTTTAATTTGCTGCATGCATTCTATAATGTATGAAACAGCATTCAAGTTCTAAGGAATTTACTACTGGGAAATGACAACCCATACAGTATGATGCAACATTGCTCTTTCTCTGTTTTTTGTATTAACTGTTGTAAATGGTTGATCCTCATGACATAAAGTCCTTATAGCCTTGACTTTTTACTGTAATGCTAAGGAACCATTGCCCATAGAATATATTGGCTGTGTTCATAGCTTTGCTAAGCTATGGTTTGCTTAAACAAGGCTTATTAAATAAGTCACAATTAGTTGGGTTGACACTGCACACCAAGCCAAAATCAAATAGATCATATATTTATTTATTTAGCATATGGTTGGTCACACACAGTATTAAAACACTTCATTTTTACAGGTTAAAAACAATTAAAACAATAAAAAAGCAATAAGAAAACCTAAAAGGAAAACAGAAATAACATTTCAAAGTTTAATGTCGAGTTTGGAGATCCAGTCAGTAGCTGCCGTTGTTATGCAGAGGAAGTCCCTAGAATCTCCTGGATACCTTCTGTTAGGGCATTCCCTCACTATATGCTGGATAGTCTGATGAGGGGCCCCACAATCACATTGTGCTGAAGGTGTCTTTTCCCATTTATACAGGGAGTCAGCACACACCCCATGAGTTGTTCTAATTCTATTATATGTCACCCATATGTGTCGGGGTAGGCTAAATCCTGGAGGTATACTACTAGGACTGATATGCTCGGAGACATCTTGGGGGGAACAGCTATTCCACGCCTCCATCCACTTTTGTGTGGTGTTCTGATGATCAGCCATCAACTTACGCGCTGTCAAGATTGGTGGATTTCTTGACTTTAATCGGCATCTTAAGAGATCAGGAATGTATCCATGTATGGGTAGAGAGGAATTTAATAGGATCTTACTATACTCCCGAATGAGAGCTTCTTGTCGTCGTAAGTGCGGGGGGAGTATGTGACTAAGAACTGGTAACCAGTAACTAGGTGTAGATTTTATGCACCCAGTAATTAGCCTCATCGTATGGTTAAGTTGAACATCAATAAGTCCTGTATGTGAGCTGTTTATCCATACAGGTGCACAGTATTCCACAGCAAAGCCCGAGGGCTGCACATCGGAGAGTTGAGGCTGAAGCTCCCCAAGTTGTTCCGCATAGCTTTTGTAGGATGTTATTTCTGCTGTTAACCTTGGCAGCCATATTCTGGATATATTTCTTAAAGGACAGGGTCCTGTCTAAGGTGACCCCTAGGTATTTTGGTGTTGCCTCGTATGGAAGCAGTTTGTTATTTAGGTATACATTATAGATCATATAATTTGTGGTCAAGAGTATATGTTCTCGCTGCAATAATATTTTCAATTTAAAGAACAAAAATAACAACATAAAGATGCTAAGAAGAAGAAGTGGATAATTCAAATTGTACCATCTATTAACACTGAGATAGTACTTAAAATAGTTCCAAATCAGTTCAAAGAGTGTGGGAACAACTCCCAGTTTGTAGCTATATCTAGAGGGGACAGTTGGGGAAATTTACCCCAAAACAGTGTGTTTCATTTGATCCAATGATTGCCCAATACCTCAGGTATCGTAAATACTAGTAGATGAAGCAATAATCAAAAAAATATAGATGCCCATTAAAAAATGGTGGCACATGTGCATTTCCGGATTATAATAGGAACAGCTTTTATTCCAAAAAGACAGAAGAATTAAACTCTAATAATACTTTCCTAAAGATATGCAACCACATTGTTATAATACCACCTGAATGTGGTATTTTTAAAGGCAGTGCTACTGAATGAGCAGACTGTGACTAGAAAATTGACAAGGCACCTATTGAATGTGATTAATTACATCACTAATAACAAATACTCTCTTTCTATAGTGCATCAATGTCTTTTTGTGGCCCTTTAAAATGTTATTTTAATTCTTTCAAGGTTGAGAATTATACTATGTATAAATCGTTTTAAAAAGAAAGCTGCAACCACTATAAATTAATGATCTGTCAACTCAATCTTAACCTTTCTTTGTAATAAGCTCTTATTTTATATTTTAATTTTTTCTTTCTCTGCTGTCAACCTGCACCTCACCAAGCACATGTGCGTACGTGCACACAGACACATACACACACAGACAAAAGTGTTTGGCAAGAGGAATATGATACGCCCTGCCAGAAGATTACTCATATTTTCCCCATTATATATAATGAAGACATTGATTTCCAAAATGTGCTGCCAGCCACATTTCTGGACCTTATAGAATTACACATCCATTCCCTATTGTTCCTAAAGAATGCCCACAGGTTAAGCTCAACTCCTGGTAGCAACATCCCTGCAGAATTCTTAGCAGCATTACAAATGGGCTTTGCCACTATAAACTTCCAGTATTTATTTATGCTTCCCAATGTAGTCAGCAACCCTCAAATTCTCAAGCTGTTCCTCATCCATGGACAAATACAGGAGCAACCTTGCTGTAGCTTCTTCAGTCACAGTCAGCTAGGCTCTGCCCCTCAATAAATCTATTTTCTTATATTTTGTCAAAAAGGGTTAAAGCAACACCTTTCTCAGTTTTGGAAGATGAAGTATAGCACTATCTCATACTTGTTTCCATAGTTAGTTAATTTAAATATATGTAAGCATAATGGCACAATCAATCAAATCTCAGCCTGTCTTAAAACTGCCAACTTCAGAATCAATCATTGTTGCACCAAATCTGCATCTGAGGAATGAATGAAGGTCCTCTCCTAGAAGTTCTCTCTGTCTACAATCATAACTCTGCTTCCTGTCTTGTGGAGTGAAACTTGATAATTACTGCTTCCCACACTAATCTTCTGGTGATGCATTCATCTTGCATCTTCCCCCTAATGCCAGCATGTGTGAGAGATAGAACTCCAACAACTCTTATTGCTTTTCTGGCAAAGTAAAATTTAAAAATTACACTGACTAAATTTTTTCTGTAATATTAACTCCTAGCATTATAATGTTGGGTTAGGTGACTAGGAAAATCAGTCTCTTCTTGCCTCTCACCCTTTGGGGAGACAGATCAACTTAACAGGAGATTTTTTAAAAATTAAAATATTATTTTTTTTAAAAAAAGTAAAGGAGTTTAAAAAGTGTTTTTGGTTTTAAGTAAATGCAAATTAAACTTTAATTGGCAAAGGGGATAAAGTATGGAATCCAGATTACAGGTCACAACTGAAAGGCTATTTTATAAAAAATATGAAGAATAATATGGTGTTCTGTGAAGATCACAAGATGATGCTGGTCTGATCCCAATTTAGAGCGGCAACTCAAGCTGAAAACACATAGCAATGTTCAGCTTGTATAGAAAACCCAGATTTCACAGACAAAATGTTAGACTTTAAATAAAAACAAAAGAAGTGTCAATTTTATGCAATATTGCCAGCTAATGCATACCCTGTCAAGAAATCCTAAAACAAATTTATGTAAGGCTTTTAAGCATTTTGACATTCAGGTGTTGCTGAGTGTCGGTGAATATGTACGGGGACCTTCACAAAAGCAAAACTTACAAGTTATTCAGATAACAACTGAGTTAAAATGCTGTAAAGACTGTAAAATTTAATATAATTGTCTCTGAAACATTAATTAAGAAATCTCAAGGAAATCAATCACTTATACTGTGTGGGTAAATGTAATAATGACCTTTAACTGTCAAGAGATTTTTAATATATTCAGACCTCCTA
This sequence comes from Pituophis catenifer annectens, assembly GCF_029215685.1. Taxonomy (NCBI): domain Eukaryota; kingdom Metazoa; phylum Chordata; class Lepidosauria; order Squamata; family Colubridae; genus Pituophis; species Pituophis catenifer. The sequence continues at coordinate 157,380,650 of NW_027256881.1, read as the reverse complement.
TTCTTTGATACATATTTGTGACAGAATTACTGCAAATAAACTTCCCAGAATTGTGTACTATAAAAATTAACTGCGTTTGCCTATTATTTGGCCACACTTTATCAAAATTTGAAAATCTTTTTCTGGTTCCTGGTTCCAAATGACTGATTGACTGACTGACTGACTTCTTTCTTTTCCTTCCTTCCTCTAAAATGCCATGCAATGCTATGCCATATTTTTTAAATTTGATGGCAAGAGAAACATTTACTAAAGATGCCTTTCAAAAGCCCTTTAAAGAAAACCATGAATATCCCACGGGAAAGATACCAAATGGCCAGGGTTTTTTTAATACGCTATATATAGCATCTTTTTATCTGGAAGAGGCAGCTTCATATTAAAAGTCTTTTTCTGGGGGCACAACTGTTTTAAGAACTACATTTTGAGTACCTTTGTTGTGAGCCAAAGGTTCAGCAGGATGATTACTATATTCTAAGACATTAGATTGTCCAATATTGATATTCCGGCAATCTATTAGCATTTTAAGATTTGCAGTACACTTATAGTATCTATAAAATGTATGTGTGGATTTTTAAAATAATAATTGAACAAGATTAGTGTAATTTCATATTGTAAACTTTCTCTAAACAAATGACAACTTATTAGATACACACCACAGAAAATACTGGAACCAAGGATACATTTATTTATTTTTGCACTGTGCTGAACTGATCCTTTGACTTTGCTAATGCTCAACCATCACCCGCTACTTTAGGTTGTGTCTGCATAACTCACCAGATTAACATGTAATCGGCTAGTTTGTATTCAGGTTAAATGTGCATACTAAGGCTAGTGGTTTAATTAGAAGAGCCAAGCTGAGTGCAATCTACAGTCTAGAAACTTGCCTGATTTGGTGGCTGCGAGGTTACTTAGCAGATGCCTTCCGGAACTCGGATTTGGTGGAAGGAGAAACGAATGTCAGCAGATGCTTAATTCTAATGAGTAACTACTCCAACAAAACCCCAGGAGGAGATGGTGTTTTGACGTACTAATTGCTTGTGTGTGTAATTAGAACGGATGTAGGTGGGAAAAGAAATTGAGGTATTAATTCGCTGTCATGGCACTGAAGGGAAAAAAAAAAAAACAAAACCATCGGGTCAGCAAAGAAGCAGAGACGCTCAATGTCATCCGCTAGCTCCACCGCGGGATTTCTGTAGTTAATGACTCTCCGCCAGGCGATTTTGTTGAGATACTGTAGTTAAAACATTCCCACTCCAGCGGCTCCAGTTACGCCAACTCCTCCCCTCTCCGCCCCCGGCACCTGATGAGGATGCGCAAGCATATTGAAAGGCGCCGCGAAGTTTACTACCCTGTGGAAGCAACGCTTCACGCCTCGTCAGAAAAAAGCTTTTCTCCACAAACCAATCCTTCCAGCGGAGACGAACTATAGCCCTGGCCCGTTTATACCCCCACTTCCCCTTTTCCCCCCCCTCGATCTCCTACCGCGCCGAGGCCTTCTTTAGCCGTCGGGAGACCGCCCAGGAGGTGTGGCTTGGAGCCTGTCTGCCGCGGTCGTTTTTTTGGTAGCCGAAGCTGAGCGACGGGAGTGGTTTTGCTGGATTTTGTGCCCCCTCGGCCGCTGCTGGCGAGCAGACTGCAAAGCGAGTGGAAGACTCCGGCGAGCGGTGCCGTCCAAAGGACGGCGAGCAACAAGCGTCCCCGGTCCTTTCGAGCTGGGCCGTATACGAAGTTAAGAGGGTTGGGGTCCCCACTTCCTTCGGCTTGCCTGAGAGCACGTGGCCCCGGCCCCTGGAAGGCGGACGCCTGGCGGAGGAGCCAGAGGGTCTGGTTCAGGTGCCCTCGCGCGGTATTGGAGGACGAAGAAAGCAGGGAGCCCCCGAGGAGATGCGCTGAAGCGAGTAGGAGAGAAGTGAAGTGGCGGCAGCGGGGTGAGTCACGAAAGCGAAGAGGAGGAGGAGGAGGAAAAGAAAAAGGGAGACGGAAGCGGCCCTGACGTTTCTCCATTGCTTCGTTTCCCGCAACTGAAATGCTCCTTTCTCGCCGTCGGTGAAAGCCCCGGGAGTCACCCGTTCTTTCGATTGCTCGCGGGCCCTGGGGCACCGGTTCCAGGGGGAAAAGCGACGCGCGTTTTTACCAGGGGGGAATCCACTCCGGACTGTGGGAGGAGCGAGGGCCAAGCGCCGCCGAAACAACGTCTAATGGGGAAAAACCCGGCACATCCTGGGTCTGCTGGCAAGGCCATCATCTCCTAAGAGCGATGGTGGCGGCTCCATCAAGGGCGACAGCAAGAGCACCAACTCCGGTCACAGGGAGCCGGCGACGTAGCAGGAGAAGCGGGCCCCGGCCATTGTCTGCCAAGGTAACTGTCTGCAAAGCCTCTTTCTCCACGACCGGAGAAAGGAGCAGTTGGTGTCCGGGCGTGTTGAAGAGGATTGAGAGAGAGAGAGAGAGAGAAAGGCGGCTGTGGTTTTTCAAGAGGGGTCGTATTCGAGTCGATCGTGATAAGGGTTTCCAGGGGTTTCCTTGGCTTCGCGCAGAGGCGCTCGCCCGCACGCCCCAACAATCCTGTTTGGGCGGTTTAATGCTTTCCTCCGCCACTCCCTGAGCACGAAAGGAGACTGAATTGGACGTGGAAAATTTTGTCCCAGAATATGGCTCGTGGGTATGGCGTCGAAATCTTGAAAAGATCAAGGGGGACTTGGCTCCCCTTGGGGTTTCTCGACTGCCTAAGAGACCAGCAGTGTGCTTTTTTTACTTTTAAGAGTGGGTCGGTGATAAGTCCCTGCCTTGTTCTCTTTCCATTTCAGACCTTTTATTTTCTTACTTTCATTTCTTATTTGGAAGCTCATGTCTGGTTGGATTTGATTAATCAGATTACATTCTAAATGTTCTCTGGAGTGTAGAATTTATATAAAGAACTAAGGAGAATTTGACAGTTTTGGTCAAATCTGGATAATTTCATGAAAGAACCAAATTGATATGGGACTGTTAAAGCACCGTGCAAAGAAGTGAAAAAGCCGTTGGCTTTCAGTTTATTTTCTACCTTGCAGGAGTGCAGGACCGTAGAGGCTGTTCTGATTTTTCTGCGTTTCTTTGAGGTTTGTGCCCATCAGTCCAATTGATATTTCGTAACTTAGTCTCTAGATATGGGGAAATAAAGGGTTTCATTATGTGTGTCAAGAAATTGAACTAATTGGAAGAAATAATCCATCTTCGGTTTTAGTTTTTCTTAAGGTTTAAATGTTTCCTCTTGCTGGTGTAAGAGCAGATTACAGATTGTTTGGATGCTCATAAAATAAGATAGAAAATGTCAATGATCACTAGATGGTATTTTATTTGCTGTCACCTAGTGGTCATCTGGAAGTTTGCAGCACAAATCATCCTGTTCCCAAGCATACAATTGTCCTTTAAAAATTACCTTCTGTGTGTGTGTCTCTCCTTGGATTTAGCTAATTAATTTCAGAATGTTTTGTAGTTCAGAGGAACAATTAATCTTCCTTTGAGTTTACGTATTATTTAGTTTTAGTCTGATATTTTCACAAAATAATGATTTAACTATAATGAGTACATACAAGACCATATCAGTTCTGTAAAAATTTACACAATGTTCTCCAAGGATAATTTTGCACATTTACACACTGGTAACTTTAGTACACAACCCCAAATCATTCTTACTCCAAATAGTAAAACCTACTTAACATTCTCTTTGACTGACCTCCATATAATCATTAGACTACATAACTATAGATTATTAACTCAAGGATTCAGCAGTGTAAAACAGAATCCCCTTGGCAAGAATACATTGTGTGGACAATTTACCAGATAAGAAAATTCCTTTGACAAAGATTGCAAAAAAAAAAAAAAATGTGCTGGAGTAATCATGATGATGCATTTTTACTCTTTGAATCTCTCCAAAAAGTTTCCAAAGTAACTAACACAAAACAACCATGACCCAAGGAAAAGAGGTGGGACATAGAAAAAAGGGAACTTGTTAGCTCTGACTTTAGAGCTTAATTAAAAATTCTTATCAAGTGAAATGAAAGCTGCTTGGGGTGCCTTAATGGGACAGTTAATCATAACTTGGAGAGACAGGCAGACTTTAAACTGAAATTTGTATGTTGATAAAATAATGCTAGCTTTGGGAATATTTTCCATATTTAGAAAATCATGGCATTACCTGAGCATAAAAGTTTTTTGCCTGTAACTAAGCTTTTGCACTGGATAGATTGTTTTACAATAGATGAGGGGTGGAAAAGTGACATTAGTGTGTAAGTGTTATGGTCCACCAGCAGCCTGTGGAGAGAGTGAGGAGGCTGGGGAGGACCATGGGCCAGTCCTGGAGTCTGGGGAAGGCCCAGATGAGGGCTCTGCATTGGAGGCAGAGATGGGGCCAGGCCTATCTGGGAGTGATGCGCGGACTCCGGAGCCTCCAGAGTCAGACAGCAGAGAGGCAGAGGAACAGGAGTAGCCTGTATCTAGTGCACACATGCGCAGAGCTGCCAGAAGGCAAGAACAGCTAAAGCAAAAGGGACAACTCGGGAGTAAGGCCAAGAGATGATTGGCCTCTCCCATAAGGCTTAAAAGAGCAGCAAAGGCTCTTGGGCTCTTTGTAGGAAAGCAACATAGCTAAATCTGTTTCCAGTCTCTTGGTTCTGAACTTCACTGGGCTTTGCCAAGAAAGGCCTTTGGCAGGGTGCCAAAGAAGATAAAGGTTTGTGATAAACCCAAAGGACTTATTCTGAAAGATTTGTTTTGCAATTAATTTGGACTAAGCTAGGAATGAAGTATTCTCAGCTGTTACAATAAAATAGGTTTGTTGGGGACTAATTGTGTCTTGTAATGACTAAGTGAGCCTAGGTCACAACAGCAAGTAGTAAGATAGGTGTTTTATAAAACTGCTTGACACCAAATTATAGGCCTGACTCTTTTCTTAAAGAACTTTCTATCACATGCTGGGGAAATGGTCATGTAATCACATCAGATGTCACAATGCATGCAGGAAGAAATCGATTCATTATGATCTGGGGGAGCAAGGAAAAAGTGAAGACTGAAATAGATACTGATATCAAAGGTATAGCAGGCTAGACTTGATAAAAACTAATGAGGTTTAGAATACAGATACTGTTTTCCCTGATGAATTTAACCTTGGTAACTAAAATTTTTCTTAAAAAGGGGGTATGGAAAAAAGAGTGAATGGTAGATACTATAATGTTCCAAATAATCTGAATCATAGTACAAATGTATATACAGATAGCTTGAAATATTTGCATATTCAAATGCAGGAAAGAGATGTTAAGACTTTTTATATTGGGGGTTTAAAGGTAGGGTATCATTTTTGAAATATTTAGAAAGCTTTCATTTTTAAAAAATAAATCCTGACAAAATTAGTACATATCGGTTCCAGTATAGTAGTTTTAAACAGCATGGACTAAAAATTAAACTAAAATTAGTGTGTGTGACTATATTTAACATAATAAACTTAAAATTGATTCCACTCCACTTTTTAAACTGTTTCTGGGGGTGGGGGAAGTATTTACGTTTTTGTTGTTGTTGTTTAATCAAGATTCTGAATATTTTAAGCATTCATTTTGAATGCATTAGTTAAACTCAAAACCGTAAGGAATACACTGTAATAAAACATGCGAATCTATCTTAATATACATTTCTTCCACAGTTAGGGATTGTTCAGGTCCCCCCAGTCAACACAGGATAGCCTGAGAACAAATACTGCAAAAAAGAAGCCTCACTTCCTGGGTCCCATCAGATGACACCGTTTGATAGAAGGGACCTAAAGCATGCCTACCCTCTCAGCTCTTGTGGGATAGCTAGAATAATTGGGGACAACAGGTCCTGCAGATAAGGCAGCCAGACCTATATCATGGAAGGCTTCATAGATGAAAACCATTATCTTGCATCTGGAAGCCCATTGGGAGTTAACAAAGTAGAAGTGTGACATGGGTGCACTGAAATACAGCTGTAATTACCTGTAACTACTTACATTGCTGCAGCATAGCCATAGCTTCAGGGTAAGCCATAGCTTCAGGTCACCAGCCATAGCTTCAGGGGAAGTCTCATTCAGAGTACATTGCAATGATTTAGACAGAAGGTGACCAAATTCGATTAAATCATAGCAAATGACAACCAGTAACCTGGTTGTCATTTGTGACTCTCATTGCTGGCTTCTGATAGCAAAGTCATTAGGAAAGCTGGCAGGAGATCACAAATGGCAACCACATGAAGTCAGGCTTAATGATGTCATGTGATACATTTAATGGCAGCTAGAACTGCTGGAAAGGCCATTCCTAAGCAGTATGGTCACTCTTTATCACCATGTTGTTTAACAGTAGAAAGTTTAGTCTCAATTCCTATTATTAACCAAGGACTACCTATTCTATACATTATTAAATCCAAGGGGGGGGAGGGGGCAAATATGAGAAAGATTTAGAGTAAGACTACTTTAATTATGCAAGGTATAAGTTGTGTGGGCAAATTACCTTGGTAAGTTTTCAAGGTAATTGTCAAGTCCTGGAAACAAGATACATATAGATTTCTGGAAAGAACCAAGGGGGACACACATGTAATACACAGTCACATTTGCAATCCTGGCAATTCTTACTCAGGAGAATACAGGTAGTTCTCACTGCAGTTGGGACCAGCAGTGAGTAATGTCATAAATTGAAAAGTCACATGACCATGCCCAACTTACTTGACAGCAGTCCCAGCTGCTGTCAATAAATGAATCACCATGGATCATTAAGCACAATATCACATGATGGCAATTTGTGACTTCCTGCCAGCTTCCCCATTGGCTTTGCTTGTTGGAAGCCAGTTGTGAATGTTGCAAATGGCAATCATGTGACTGGGATGCTGCAACCATCTTAAGTGTACATCAGTTGCCAAGTGCCCAAAACATATGACCGTAGGGATGCTGCAACAACTGCAACTTTTAGGAACCAGTCATCTCATTGTTCAGGACTACTGTAACTTCTGGTTGCTAGCTGAGTGATCTGTACAGGTAATTTTCAATTACAACTGGTCGTTTAATGACAGCTTCAGGAAGGAAATTTTACAACCCGTACAGCATTTCTGGCATAAAAAATGGTTTCTCCCCCTCCCCCCTGCCCCCATCACAGTCACATGATCACATTTCAGGAGCTTGATAACAGGTTCCCATTTTCATCTGGTTGAAGTGTGGTGGTGTAGTATTCTGCAGTCACATGACTATGATTTGAGACATTTTGTACTAGTTTCTGGCAAAAAAAATGCCCATTCTGAAGAATGGGTTCAGACTGATGACTGTTCTAAAAGCAGTCATAAAATTGGGTTTGGTCACATGGGTGTCTTGATTTACAACCACCAAGGAATTTCAGCTGGTGGGACCCAGAAGAAGAGCCTTTTCTGCCATGGCTCCAGCCCTATGGAACATCTTGTTAAAGCCATCTCCTCTCATTTAGCCTTCAGGAAAGCCTTAAAACATTGCTATGATAGTTTGGCAAAGGTGGTTGGTGCAGTAATAGATGATACGATTGTCTGCCCCAAACTTAAGGTTTTTAATTTGTTTGATTTTTTTTAAATTGTAACCTTTTTATGTTTATAATTGTTCTTATATTTTCATATTTTATCATTTTGTAAGCTGCCCAGAGTAGCCTCAAACCATTAGGCAGTTTAATAATAAATACAAAAATCACAACTTACATAAAAATTCCAATCCCAATTGTGGATGCAAATTGAGGTCTACCTGTAGTTCAAAACATTTGAATTTGTAGCCTGTGTTCTTTGTGAGAACAGAAAGCCAAACACAATTTCTTTTTCTACCTGGTTTTCTTAATATGTAAGCAAAGGCACTATGCAAAATCATATGAGTAATTTCTGAAGAGAAATCTTAGAGTTATTATGGAAGTTTAGGAACAATGTCAATCCAGTGTGTACACCATTTGCTGTAAAAATAAAGAGTGAAAAGCCATGCTTACTATAATTAGGTAGGCAGTTAAAATAGAACTGTTGATAAAATAATGCTGTTATACAAAAGCTAAATGTGTTACAGTTCTCATAACTGTACCTTAAATAAGTGTTATAACTAGAAAATAATTGAGAAGAATGAATTAGGAGGCTCAAGTAACTCTACTATCGAGAAGCACTACAGCGATTGGGCCTCTTCAATCTTTAACAAAGGAAGATAAGGAAATACATGGTAAAAGGGGTGGCAAGGAGACTGATGACATTTTTCCCTCTGTCACAATGTTAGAATCCATTTTATTCCACTGAAGCTAGATAAAGGAAGATTCTAGACCAATGGAAGAAAATACACACAATGCCTAGTTAGAATTTGTAGTTAGCAAACTAACAATTGGGATTGGTTTAAAGGGAGAGTGGATAGGTTCATGGAAGATCAGGCCATGAATGACTACTGATAGACTACTGTTCATTGCCTTCTGAATCATAAACACACTTCTTCAGTATTGTTCGTTGGGAAGTAATTAAGGAAGGGTTGGTGTTGGTAATAGTGGTGATCTGTCTCCAGATCAAGCTTGTTCAGTTCTCATATGTATTCAGATGCCACTGTGTGGTATCTGTCTGGATTAAAAGGATCTGTGGCCCAATCCAGGCATATTAAACTTCTTAGGTTGAATCAACTGTAGGATATTATAGTTAGATTTTCTTGACAATAGTTTCTGGCCACATTATATATGTTGAAATAAATCTGTAGTTCTGTTTTCATAACTGCAGAGAGCATTCCCATATGTACAAGATAATTTTTCATGGGCCATATGATCCTTATTTTTGTAAAAATGAACTTTAATTTTAGTGCTTTAATGGTACCCTTTTGCATTTTTGAATTGGAGATGAAATGCTATCCAACATCAGAAAAATGTAATCATTTGTTGATGATGCATGTAGATCTACATGCCTACACCTGCTCACAGGTATAGACATGTAGATCTACTCATATCTCAGAAATAACAAGACGAGAAAAAATATTTTTTTCTCTCTGAAATGATTGTCAATTGCTGAACATCGTTGTTCATGTAATACAGTGTTGAAAAGGATGTCAAATTAAATAAGCTGAAAATACATTTTTGCAGGGTTTTCTTCTGTCCAATATTTACAGGAAATCCATAACGAAAATGCAAGCTTCATTTGTTGATTTGCCATAGTGACAGAACTGCATAGTTTGTATTTAATGTTTCCAGTTGTTGGGGTGGGGGGAGGACTAATCAATTCATTTTGAGAGCAAGCGATGGATGCTCCAACGGTCTTGAAGAGAAAGGTTATTGCTCACTCATAAAATAACTGTCACAGTAAGTGTGTGCAACCTCAAAAGATGAATTGTCCAAAAAGCAAAATTGCTCCCTGTCATCTTTCCTTGCACCCCAAGTGACTTGTTATCACTGTCCTGATTTGGGACTAGTGGCCAATGCTCTGTGGTTCACTGTTAACATTTGTCTCTCCCCCACCCACCCACCTACCACCAGTCAGAACACCTATTTGGAGTTCAGAATGTTCTTGGAAACAAAGATGATTGAGGAGATTGCCATCTTCCTTTATTATTTGTATGCTTAATTTGTTCTTTTAATTTAAAAGTAGAGTGAGGAGGTGCCTTCAAGCATCCTAGAGAGGATCTCAAACCTTCCGCCTGCCTGTGCAGCTTCGCCACCTATAGGCTCTGAGGAAAGTGGGGGAGGGAGGCTTTTTGGCCCTTAGGGCCTGCCGTAGGGAAAGACAAGTTTCTAGCCTGAGGAGAGTTTTGTGGGAACTCTGTTGACAGGGGGAAAAAACGTGGCTGAGGCAACTGTAAAGAGGGAGAAATAGAGCAAGTTCCTGGCTGCTCTTCCCTTCATACAGCAGGGCTTTTTTTCCCCCAAGACTACCAGAGGCTGAGGCCTATCCAAGTACCTCAGGATTGGGAAATCACAGACAGGTCTGAGAGACTTTTTGTACATTTTAAACAAACCCCCAAGAACGCTGCCTTAGAGGAATTTAGAGGTGTAAAGTCTATTTTAAAAGTTGCCTGGAATAGTGCAGAAGTTATTGAGACTAGAAGCCAAGAGACCCCCGGGTTTGGCTTCCCTTTTTTCCAGTATCTGATGCTCCCTGGGTGATATTCTCCCAGTCATACTCTCTCAGCCCTGTTACCTTTCAGGTTGTTGTTGGGTGGGGTAAAAAAATAATAATAATAAATAAATATAAATAAATAAACAAACAAGAGGAAGGAACACTGTGTACATGGCCTCAATTTCTGAAGGAAGCTGGATGTGAATCAAATAACAGTTGAAGAGCTTGTTTATGTTTTTTGCTAGATGCTCATTTCTCTACAGCACGGCTTGGAGTTGAGCCCTAATTCTTCCCCAAAGATTTTTTGATTTTTAAACTCTTGATTTCTTACAATCGCAAGCAGTAATTTCTAAGACTTGGAGGTGATAAGGCTTTCCCATCCTGTGTAACTATAGAGTGGAGTCAGCCCAGCTAATGAAAAATTGGATCCAGTATTCTTATCTAGTCATATTCTGGCATGTTATTTTTAATGCGGGGGGGGAGGCATAACTTGAAATCACCAGTTTTAAATATAGACACCAGGGCGTTAAGAAAAAAAAAACAAATCTCAATCCTACAGTACAAAGTGACTTTACATTCTTGAAGTGACAGAATAATAGAGTTGGAAGGGACCTTCGAGGTCTTCTAGTCCAGCCCCCCTGCTCAAGCAGGAGACCCTGTTCCATTTCTGACAAACGGCTGTCCGATCATTTCTTCAAAACGTCCAGTGTTGAGAGCACCCCCAACTTTTGAAGGCAAGCTGTTCCACTGATTGTGTCAGGAATCTGATGTTCTGTCAGGAAATTTCTCCTTATTTCTAGGTTGCTTCTCTCCTTGATTAGTTTCCACCCATTGCTTCTTGTCCTGCCTTCAGGTACTTGGGAGAAAAGGTTGACCCCCTCTTCTTTATGGCAACCCCTGAGATATTGGAGCACTGCTATCCTGTCCCTAGTTCTTCTTTTCATTAAACTTGAGATACCCAATTCCTGCAACCATTCTTCTTATGTTTTAGCCTCCAGTCCCTAATCATCTTTGTTGCTCTTCTCTGCAATCTGCTGAGAGTCACAACATTTTTTATTCTATTGTGGCAACCAAAACTGGATTCAATATTCTAAGTGTGATCTTACCAAGGCATTCTAAAAGGGTACTAACTAACACTTCACGTGTCTTGATTTTAACATCTGTTGTTGAAAAGCTATTGTTGACATTTAAGGAATGTATATTCTCTTAAATTTAAGGCAGAATCTGGATTTTCTTTGAAACCAAAACAGCAGTAAGGAACAATTTTCCTTAGGGGACTGATTCCTCTAGGAAACATTTACAGAAGTTCATTTTCCCTCCATTTTCTATCTTATCTCCATGCTGAGATTGAAAGGAGGTGGAGCTTAGCTTCACACATTGAACAACTGGTTAGTATATTTCCCTCCAATTTAGAAACAATTTAATGGTTACAGAGTAAGAAGAATCCATATAAATAGAACTTTAAAATTTACTGAGGTTAATTTTGTGAGTAATAAGCCTAAGTAATTAATGAGTCTAGAGACTATGCAACCTTTGAAATCAGAAATTACATCACTGAAGTTCAGCATCATGTTACGAATAAATGAAGTTGTATTTTCAGGCCAATTGTCAGAGGTGAAAAAAACGGTGTAAAGTGAAAGATAGGCTTAACAAATGAAAAAAGGAAGTTAAATAAAAAATGCCAAGCCTCCTTTTGTATACCACTGCCTTGAAAGTAGTCCTGGACCTTATATTGTCAAAGTAATTATTCTTCAGTGATATTAAGCATGGCTTACTGAATAAATCATTTAGCAAGTTTTCAAAGAGCTCAGGACCACACCTAAAATTTTTGAGAAACCAAAACCTCAAAAACCACAGCCCCAGACCATTATTTACGAAGCACAAAGCCAAAGAGAAACATTCTTATTTAACTTGTTAAACAAGCTATTTACCCATTTACCATGATTTTAAAGTGAGACTCTGTTATTACTTGTGAATTGCATATTGTAGAATGTACACTGTTGCTAAACTTACAGTACTACTGTTGTTAATAATAGATTATGAATTGTTGAAGTGTTTGAATGCGGTAAGATGGTTGAGTAATGAAACATTGCTTTATAGTATATTCAGGTATAGAAAAAGTAGAATGGAAACCTCTTGAGAAGCAATTAGTTCTTAACTGAGCATCCCAATATAATTGGGCTAGTTGGATTTATTTATTTATTTATTTATTTATTTCAAAGAGGAATGAAATTTGATGAAATGATTTCATCATCAATCAGTTATAATGTAAATTTTAAGCAGACATGAAATCCCAATTCACAGGTCTGCTAGACAAATGCCAAAAGGAGCTTCTGAATCTCTTCTTCAACTGTTCCTGCAAGCAACCAAAGCCAAGTCGGATAACTGAGCAATGTGCACAGTATAATCAAAGAATATTTGAATTAACATGCTGTTTTTAAGTTGGGCAGAATATTAAAACAAGTTCAGAAAAGAGAGCCAATCAATTAGTTATCCAGTTGAAATAAGGGTCCCATATCTCTTGAAAACTTTTAATACTTAATATAATAGTTAGAAAAATAAAAGTCACCGTACTATTTTCATGTGGACAAAGAATCAGAACTAGTTTGCTTGGTAACTTCAACCTGGAAGTTCCTAACTTTAAGAAAACGTTTTCAATTCAAATTCAAATATTGGATTTTATATTTTTATTTCCTATTAAAGATATATTTTATAAATATTTAACAGATTATTTATAATCTAGAATATCCAGAAGCTTTTTTTTTGTAAATATTTTTTTATTTTTTTCAAACATAAACATAAAATATAACTTTCAAGAACAGTGTCTCAATCTGGTCATAGATGGTTACCACGCTTACATTCCTTTAACAAGCTCCATTCACAATTTCCCATTACATCTTTTAAAAGTAAAAAATCAAAACATAAAAAGAACAAATTTTAACATAGATTCTAACCTCTTCATCTAAACAAGTCCATTGTATCAATACAATTTTAGTTTCAGATTAAATTTAGCTCATTTTTATATCTATGTATCAATCCTGATTATATCTGGTTCTTCTCCACATTGTCTTTGTTATATCTTTTACCATCAGTGTCAAAATGATTTTTAACAATATTCTAACCTCCTATTCTAATTATTTACCTTACAATTTTATCACCACAAATCTTAATTTCAAATTCAATACAACTATAAAGTGTAATACAATTTTTATTACACTTTATAAAGCAAAGTTCTATCTATATTTTAGTCTCTTGACCCTTTTCCTCAAATCTTAATATCTTAAACTTTATCAATTTGTCTTTGATTTTATCCCGCTTATCGTCTATTACACATTTCATGTTACACAGGTTTATCACAAAAGCATGCTTTGTTTAGGCTAATTTCCAATATAATCTCCTCCATACATTCCTCTATTATTTGGCTGCTTTCCAGCATATTATGTTTGGCTGATTCCCAGCATAATCTCCTCCAGAACACCCACTATTTTTGGCTGATTTCCAGCATCATTTTCAAACCTCCCACCGTTATTGGCTGATTTCCAGCATATTGTGTTTGGCTGATTTCCAGCATAATCTCCAACTCTCCTTCTATTGCTTGGCTGATTTCCAGCATTTTATTGGCTGATTTCCAGCATATTATGTTTGGCTGATTTCCAGCATAGTCTCCTCCAAAACTCCCACTCTTGTTTGGCTGATTTCCAGCATAATCTCCTCCAACTCTCCTACAATTGTTTGGCTGATTTCCAGCATTTTAACTAGTTTCCAACATATTTCCTCCAAGTCTCAAACTCTTACCTAGTTGGTGCCCATCACCTCTTATTTTAACTTTCCCTTGCAATATAATTATCTATTTCATGTCAGTTTCCCAACATACTCTTTCAAATTGATTCTCAATATATTTCATAATAATCATCATTTCCAGCATATATTAAATTAAATCACAGTTGTTGCTAAAGTCTGTGTATCTTATGGTTTCATTCAATAAAACGTTAATCATATTCACCAATCTAACATTTGTTTACAAATTAAAATTAAAACATATTACATCAAGCAATAAATTTTCTTAAAGTTGTCTCATATTAGTATATACTCTTCTTTATTATTCTTAACCACCTATACATCAATCCTCTATTTTAATTATCATCTCTTATTTTCTATCTTTATTACTCCAAAAACCCTCCTGTTTTTATCCAAAAACCATTTATACCTTTAGGCTTTTAAACATTACATTTTAATTTAATTACATTTAATTTTATCTGCTTGCTTGCTTCTTTTTCCTATCTGTCCATAAATGTTCCACTTCAAAGTCCATCTGTTCAAATTAAAAAAATTCTGTATGTCACTTTAATGTTTTTATAATGTCTGTTCCATGTATAATGCATCAACTTCCTCTCTTTTGTTCCTACGCCACACCTTTTTTTTGCTAGGCTTGTTAGTTTCCATTGTAAAAAGTCCAAACTGTTCCTTCTTTCTTCATAAAATCACCCAAGGACAGAATAGGAATCTCCAAAATCCGTAGATCTAATGTTAATTTCAAAATAATCCAAGATAAAAAGCCATTTAAAATGTTTCTTTTCCAAACGAAAGGGAGATCTCTTCAATCCACTCTCCTGCTTAGTCACCGCAGACTCCATGGCAATTATGTAACCATCCGTCTGTCTTCATTAGCTTCATTAACTTTTCAAAGGTGTAAACACCCAAAGGGACATTCCTCCAATCCATTCCAATTAAAAAAGAAACCCAATTTTCTAAATTGTTAAAATCCAATTTTTCCAAGTCAAATTTACTAAGACAAAGTCAGTCATTATTGTTTTTTTTTCTTCTTCTTAATTTTCAAGCCCCAAGAATCTGTAGCCGCTACTTAAATTTTGGGGTCTTATTTGTTAAAATCCATGTAGTTATGTTGTTTCTTGCCTGGGTTGGTGTCATTCACCCAGCTTCGAGAAACTCACTCTTCTTCCCTCCTGCACGATCTTTTTCCCAGTCCGCCCCAGTTTTGTGGCAGCCGCCATGGCTGCCTACCCCCACCGCCGACTTTAAGGATTCCCTCTGGCCTCCGAGAAATTTGCCTGTTCCTCTTGGCCCACCGAGGTGCTCCTCTTCTCCCCCCATCCCTACAAAACGGGGTCAGTCCAAAGACTGATCGGACAGTGGTTTGTCAGTCGGGGTTTTCACAAGCTCATTAGAGCCCGCTATTTCCCCAACTGTAGTGCTGTGGTTCCAGACCGGAAGTCTAGAATATCCAGAAGCTTTTGAAATCAGCACTACAATGCAGAAATTTCATACTTTTCCGCAGTTTTCTCCTACAGTGAGAGTGGAAAAGAAATTCTATCCCAAGAGGACAGAATTTTATTATTAACCTGACACTTAATTACAGTCTGCAAATAGACCAAGGCAATGAAGCTTCATTTTTCTGACTCCTGGAAATCTTATTGAGCAACTCAATTAAATTCTGAAGTTTATGGGCCCTGCATCTACTTTCAAATAAAGTTTCCCAACCATAAGTCCCACTGAACTCACCTTTTAAATATGAATGTTATCCCATAGTCCAAGTATCATGTTTCATATATTCCTGCAGTATGGAAATATAAGATGCATAATCAACAATGAACTGATAGATTATGCTTGCGTGATGAGCCAGTGGCTCTTAAAAATAAAATCATAGGGGTGGAAGGGACTTTGGAGATCTTCTAATCCAACCCCTTGCTCAAGGCAGTAGTCCTTACACTATCTTTGAGAAATGGTTCTCCAATATTTTCTTGAAAATCTCCAGTGATGGAGCACCCATAAATCTAGGAGGCAAACAGTTCCATTGATAAATTGTTCTCACTGTCAGGAAATTCCTCCTTAGTTCCAGGATGGATCTCCCTCTGATGAGCTTTCTCCCATTGCGTCTTGTCCTGCTCTCAGGTGCCTTGGAGAATAAACCGACCCCCCTTTCCCCATGCCAACTCTTCAGGTATTAATAAACATCAAATAAAATAGTTTGAGAAGAGATAATTGTTGGGTACTTGGTGAAGGCAGAGTTTGTCATAATTTTTGAGTTAAGATCAAGAAACAAAAATAATTATAGGTATCTTGTGGTGAGGAAAATTCTTTTGAATATTATTGTACCTTAACATTTATAATGGATAGTGAAAAGAATGCTGCAAGGAAAGTATGTAAGATCCAACAAATATAAATAAGTAAGTTTCCAGTGTACCTCACCCTCAATAGGGAGGCCTAACTATTTTTTCTCCTCTCTTCCTCCAAATGTTCAGTGCAAACAAAGCATATTAGCCATAGAATTCAGGAGTGAGGTATATATACAGATGTGCACAGAATATTCTTGTAAAATTTAATTTGTTACAAAAAATTTTTTAAAAGTTTGAACTTCGAGGAATGAGAAGCAGCAGAAGAAATCTGCCACTATTTTCTTCTTGGAATTCAAATGTTTTTATCTTATTAAAATCATCCTGAGGTTTAACAAGAAAGAAAAAGCAGCACAAATCCTTTTTTGCTGTCTTTCCCCACTGCTGAGAGAATAGCAATTCCTCTTCCTTTTCAAAAATGCCTTGCCTGTGCCAAAGGATTTAGCATTTGCTGAACCAGCAGAAATGACTGAAGAGATTTGAGCTGAAACTTGTGGGTACTGATTAAAGTTGATAACTTCATTGATACTCTAGGTAGAGCTGATTTGTTATGTAATTATGTTATAATCAGTGTAAAATGTATTGCTTACAAACTAATCCTTTTACAGTTTAAAATGTTCTAATCTAAATGTTATGAAGCGGTTTTGAAGAATGTACTGCAAATATGGTTTTTTTAGAGCAAAACTTTAATTCATTTCTACTAAAAATAATTATGAAATGGCATTGATTTGTTGTTCAGTTGCTAAGCCATGTATGACTCTTCATGACCCCATGGACCACAGTATGCTAGACCCTCCTGTTCTGCACTGTCTTGTGGAGTTTGCCTACATTTTTATGTATTTAACCATCTCATCCTCTGCCGTCCCTTTCTCCTTTTGCCTTCAATCTTTCCCAAGAACAGGGTCTTTTCCAGTGAGTCCTGTCTTCTCATTATGTGGCTATAGTATTTGAGCTTCAATTTCAGTATCTGTACTTTCTAAAGAACTGTCAGGATTTATTTCCTTTAGGGTTGACTGATTTGATCTCCTTGCAGTCTAAGGGACTCAAGAGTCTTCTCCAATATCACAATTCAAAAGAATCAATTCTTTGGTGCTCATCCTTCCTTATAGTCCAACTCTTGCAGCCACATATTACTACTGGGGAAACTATACCTTTGACTATACGGACATGTTTGTTAGCAAGGTGATGTCTCTGCTTTTAATATGCTGTCTAGATTTGCCATAGCTTTCCTTCCAAGGAGCAGGCATCTTTTAATTTCATGGCTGTAGTTGGGGTCTGCAGTGATCTTGGAACCCAAGAAAATAAAATCTGTCACCGCTTCCATTTCTTCCCTTCTATTTGCTAGGAAGTGATGGAATCAGGTGACATGCTCTTTTTTCATGTTGCGTTTCAAGCCAGCTTTTGCACTCTTCTCTTTCACCCTCATCAAGAGGCGTTTTAGTTCCTCTTCACTGTCTGCCATTAGAATTAGAATGGTATTGAAGCAACTGTTAATTAAAGCCAGTGACAATTCGTTCCCTCCTTTTTTTTAGAAGAAAGGAAAAAATTGTTTTCATACATTGTTACTTCTTCCTATAGTTGAAGGTATCTTAGCTTTCAGAATTACAGACAATAAAGCATTAGATTATAGAAGATGTGAAAGCTACGTTTCTATTCTGAGAATATGGAGATGCTTGGCAAATACTGTTGAGGTTAAATCCATCTTGAGCTATGGAAACTCACTGGCTGATAATGTACTCTATGTATAGCATGGTTTCACATTCACTGGAACCAGAATTGTGGCAAACTGAAGTTTAGATTGGATGTGGAATGACACCTATATCTCTTCTTGTAATCAGAATTAGGGGCATAGTTCAGGGGTTTATCAGACTCTGTAATGGGCTGGATAGAGGCCAGTAAACTGAAATTGATACTTGGGACCAACCAGTTAACAAACAGTGTTAGAGAATTCTTACTAACTTTTATCTTTCACATTTGGTTTTATGTACAGGAGAAAAATGTATAAAAATGAATATGCTATATTAAAAAGTTTATTTTGTATTTCAGAAGTTTACTTTTGAGAGCAAGAACTGCTCCTTCACTACAGCCTCCATTTTCATTTCTGGATTGGGAGTTGGTTTTGTGAAGAGCATTTTAACCTGTTACACCATTAAATATCTGTCTTTGTATCAGAGAAAGATTACACTTTTGCTATTGGTCTTTCTATGTTGAGTTGAATTTGAGTTTCTCTTAAATGGTCTTACCCATAAGGCAGATTATAAATATATATATTTAAAAATATAACTAACAATTAGCATAATTCAAGAGATACTGTTAGCATATAAATAAGGACTTGCAAAACAAAGATAGCTGCCAGACTTGTTTTTCAAAATCCCTTCCATGTTACATAAAACTCTACAAATAATCACACACTAGTATTTTAGCTATGCTGCTAGTTTGAATTGCTTTCAGTTTTGGAATGTGGATAATATCCTAATTCCTTTTTGAATTGATAGAAGTTTAAGCTGGAAGGATTGCATTTTAAACCTCAAATGAATACTGTGGTAGAAGTATAAAGATAAATAAACTCCTAACGTACATCGCATGAATGAATTAGATCCCCTCTGATGTCTGAATCATTTTGACAGCTTCCAGAGCCTCCCCTATTCTCACTGCTGAAATTCAACTGCACACCATGTCTTCAAGTTTATAGCTTTTAAAACCATTAAGTTATTCTTCGGGGAAAGACTTTCTGGATATTTTTGAGGCTTGCATACCTACCAACAGTATTGATGATACTGTCCTGTTCATTGTGGCTTTCGGTGGGGGGGAGGGGAGAAGTGAAGCCGTTCAGCACTGAAACATGATCCATTTGTATTGTTTACCACTTCTGTACAATTAATTTTAAGTAAACTGATTCTTGCTCCATAACCAATTACAGGATTTTTGAGCATGTAGTAAGCCTTGTTAGTTAGGGGGAAATGATGGGTCAATTAGATTTTAAAATTGCTTAAAACTGTTTAGTAACTAGTTTTTCTCTTCTACAGCCCTGAGCATGTTTCTTGCAGGGAGTGATCTTAAGTGATATAAATTCTCTTCCTTTTTGTAGACTTCCACTGCCTTTTTTGTATTTGTGGACTACAGTTAGTCCTTGATTAGTGACCACAATTGGGACTAGCAACTTGGTCATTAAGTGAAGCAGTTGCTTTGGGAAACCACCACTGTACTTACTTCAGCTTTCTTTGCTTTTCAGACAGTTACTTATATTGTTATAATTGCAAATGGTTATTAACTGAGGTATTTTCTAAATGAGGACTGCATGTTCTGTTGAAAATGAGATCTCAATTTGCTAAGCTTTTCATTCTGCCATGTTACTATTTATGCAGATCTTGTTATATTAATAAATATTTTTCTGATTTAAATGTTTTCCAGATATGAGACATGATTGTTGGACGCAGAAGATTAAAATTGCTGGGAATTCTGATGATGGTAAATTTTTTTATATATGTCATTGTGGAAGTCTCAAAAAATAGTGGCCAAGACAAAAATTCAAAACGACAAGTTATACTCCCAACGAGCAGATTTTGGAGAAAGTATATTCCTCACAAGGCATATTGGAATAAACAGCAGCAGAAGTTGGAAGACTTATATAATCCTATTTTTGCATTGCTTTTCAATATGACTCTGGAAGAAAGGTTATCTTCCAATAATAGCTTTTGGAACTCCTGTGATCCTGATCCATCTATATCCTCAGATCTTAAAGATTTTGAAGATTTACCAGATAGGTTTAAAGACTTTTTTCATTATTTAAGATGTAGAAATTATTCATTATTAGTAGATCAGCCACACAAGTGCAAACATAAACCTTTTTTGCTTCTGGCTATTAAATCGCTTATATCACATTTTGATAGAAGGCAAGCAATCCGGGAATCTTGGGGAAAGGAAATTAAATTAGGAGACATAACTATTGTAAGAGTTTTCCTATTAGGTCAAATTCCTCCTGAAGATCACTATCCCAATCTGTCAGATATGTTGAAATTTGAGAGCGAAACCCACCAAGACATACTTCTGTGGAACTACAGAGATACTTTCTTCAATTTGACTCTAAAAGAGGTACTATTTTTAAAATGGGTCAGTAACACTTGCCCTGATGCTCAGTTTATTTTCAAAGGAGATGATGATGTTTTTGTGAATACCCATCAGATCCTGGATTACTTGAAGAGTTTAACTAAAGAAAAAGCCAAAGACTTGTTCATAGGTGATGTTATCCGTGATGCTGGACCTCATCGTGATACAAATGTGAAATACTATATCCCACACAGTATTTATGAAGGCTCTTATCCTCCATATGCAGGAGGTGGCGGATTTCTTTATTCTGGTGATCTGGCATTAAGATTAGCTAACATATCTGACCAAGTCCTTCTTTATCCTATTGATGATGTGTACATTGGCATGTGCCTTCAGAGACTTGGGCTTTCTCCAGAAAAACACAAAGGCTTCAAAACATTTGACATTGAAGAGAAACAGAGGGACAATATATGCTCCTATACAAACCTAATGTTAGTTCACAACCGGAATCCTCAAGAAATGATTAAAATCTGGACGAACTTGCAAGATCCACATTTAAATTGTTAAAAATGTATGTGTCCAAAAATTACTCCTAAATTTCAGTTTAAATTCTTTGGCTAAATGGTAAGCATATTATCTTCAATTGGTGGCTTGTTTTGTAAACCAAAATTAGCTAGTAACATTGTCTAGTACTTCTAAAAGTGAGATTACAACTACAAGAGTGCACATCAGAAGATATGGCATGAAAATATTCTCATAGTTCTGTCCTAAAATTTTGAAAAATTGAAGCTTTCCAAATTGTGATTGGTGTAATTTTAAAGACTGATTAGTCAAAATATATTCAATAAATTGGTCGTCTTCTGATACTGTAATTAAATTATGGTGATAGATTCCATCATCTTTCCTGAGATGAGAAATTATAGAGATTTTGCTGTTAAATTTTGCTCTTATTTTCCCAATTTAACTTCCATAATAACTTAAATATCATAATTAAAGAGGTTTTTTTGCAGCTTAGTTTCCCACCTTTAACTCCAATTCCTTTATCACTTCGTTAAATAATATTTTAGTTAATGATGGTAGAAACATCTCTAATATGGGACTGTGCATTTAAAAGATCTAATTTTATGTCAGTGAGAATCTCATGAAAATGGTGATAATTGAGATACCATTTTTTTAAAAAAAAATATTTAAGGTTATTGTGTCTATTTCGGAAGGAATAGATTCTAAAAGTCTCAAATCACTATATTGCTATATCTTCATATGTGTTATATCTGACAATTCAAACAGCATTTGCTGTCTTTGTACATGTAGAAGTGCCTGTATTTATTGTTTAAATGGAAGACCAAAATATTTTCTTAAAAATATTTAAGAAACATTTGTAAAGCGCTGTCAGTCATATTTAAATTAAATAGAGTATGCTATTTTAAATGTGTTGAAATGCGAAATGTTAAATAAAATTGTTTTTGAATTTGGAAAAAAAAGTTATTTGTGTACATTACGGTGTTTGTGTAATATGCCCAGACAGTTCTAAATACTTCAGTGCTTGGCAACTGCTTCTGACTAACAAAGCAGTTAAAGAAATGAAACTTCCACATATCAGAGCTCTGTCATGGCTTGCTCTATTGCATGAAGGGGAAAAAAATGACAAGTCTAACTTTTATATCTTTATCATATTCCTAAGGGTGTTGTTGTGGAGGAAAATGGGAGGAGGGAGCACTGTGCATTCCCCTTGACCCCTGATTGAAAAACAGAATGGAAATCAAATGAATATAATTTCCAGGAGCAAACTAGGTTTAAAAGGTAGCACTGAATGATATTTCACACTGGAAATTTCCTTCTATTGGTACAAAAGTGCTGCCAAAGATGTTTCTGTTGTTCTAGTTCAGGCCAAAACAGTGTTTTCCAAATACTGACTACAGCATTTAAGGTCTTACAGACATAAAATAAATACACAGCATCTGTTATTCTGATGTTATGAATTAAAATACTAGAAAACATATTTTACATTTAGGTACAGATTTTAGGATGAACCATAAAAAAGACCTAGAACTTCTCTATGCTGTCCATCTTTACCAAAGTATACATAGAACAAAATTAATTACTCTTATTGTATCCTAGTTTGTTCTTTGTGTTAATTAACCAAAAATGAATATCTTCACATAGCAACCCTATATTCATTTAAAGGCTGCTGTCCATTTGAACATGAGTATAAGTCTCAGTGAACTTACATCTGCATAAGCAACATAAGATTGCACTCCAAATATATTTTAATTTATGAAAGTAGCTACAGTATCTTGTTCGTGTCAGCTGATCAAATCTATAGAAATAACATTTTGGTAACTAATAAAATATTTGGAATTTGGAAACTGGTAAAAACTAAATCTTTTGTAAAATGCTTATAACTTGATTCTGCTCTTTTATTGTATGATTTCTTTATCACAACATAAAATAGTGAGTACACAATTGAGTTGTGCAATGAATTGATTAGACTATATGGCACATGATCTGTATGTCACAAATCTGGAGAATTCCTAGAGATGGAACATTCTCCAGCGCGCTGCTTGGAGAATCCAAAAGTGAGGGTTATTCAACAGTCTAGCAGCACTGAGTGTATGTGTCTTTAAATTTCTTGGACATGCCCCCTTTGCTCATCAGAGGCTCAGTTTTTATTCACTCAGTCAGCTAATCAGACTTGTTTTACACATCTCTGGTGTCTAGACCTTGAATAAATTCTTCGCTTTTGGATTCTTCTATTCTGACCTTGGGTTGGACTTGACTTTGATTTGGATTTCGATTTGGCACTTTTGAATTGGTTTGGAAATAAAGGGAGTTTTCCCTTTATATTGCTTCTCTTTGGCGACTGCTGGGTGAGTCTTCTGGCCCACACCCTGTCTGGCCATATATATTTACAAATAGATAAGAAGCCCTGCCTTGCCAGGGAACCTTCTAGTTTAATTTTCCCGTTGTGATTGTTGGGACGGCTATTGAGTCCCTGCCCTGCTCTCAGCGGCATACTCAATATCCCTTCGAAGCCCTTTTTGCCGCTTTAGAGTCCCTGCCCTGCTCTCAGTGGCACACTCTTCCTACTCACTCGTTTTCCTGGCGCGAGGGTTACTTCTGAGCAGCTGCATGCCTGTCACTGTGTGGATGGGTCGGATCGTCCCTGCAACCGATCCGCACGTTTTTCACGCCAGTGCTGGGGTTTCAGAGGCCGCCATTATGTTGGAGCACGCTTTCCGCTCCTTTTGACCATTTTCTTTCCAGCAACAGCTTGCGCAGGCGCAGTAAGCCTCCTGATTGGTTTTTGCCCGGGAAAAGGCTGAGCAAGCGCAGACTGCATTCCTATTGCAGTTCTGCCTGACAACAGCACCGCAGCTGCGGAGAGAGCTTCCCTGCACTGTTTCTTGCCCTTACAGGTCTGCAATTGCAGCTGGGGCTTCTGTAATTAATCACCAGCACTTAAGAGATAGCTGAAAGGGAATACTCAGCATGTGTTAAGGGCCAGTAGTCGGCAATGATTAAGCAGCCACTCTGGTGCCCTCTGCTGTTGGAAGGTTGTCTGCAAGTTACAGTCCTTCTGGTATTTCCTATATTGGTGTAATCAATGCAGCCTACCTTTATATATGATTGCTGTTTGCCTAGCTGGTGTTTTTTCCTTCTAGCACAGGTCTGAGACAGACTGTGCAAGGAAAGGAGTGGGGGGGGGGAGCCACTACCCCCAAGCAACCTTCTGGAAATAAGAATAAATTAATGACATTTTTTTAAAAAAAAGGGAAATATTTTTTTTTAAAAAAAATTTGATTTATATGACGCCCTTTTCCGGAGACTCAGGGCGGCCTACAGTGCATTAAGCAATAGCCTTCATACTTTTGTATATTTATACAAAGTCAGCTTATTGCCCCCACAAACTGGGTCCTCAATTTACCTACCTTAGAAAGGATGGAAGGCTGAGTCAACCTTGAGCCTGGCGAGATTTGATCTTACTTTAATTGCAGACAGCTGGTATTAGATTACAATGCTTCTGTCTGTTGAGCTAAACCAGGCTCCTTGATTTTATTAATAATATAAAATAAATAAAATAAAATAATAAACAAAAGGAATATGGAAAACATCAATTCCATAGGACATGTATTTTTCTCATTTGTGCCAAGCACCTGCTTACCTTTTTTTCTACTCATGTCTTCAGCACTTCTCAGCATGGATGACTGTGAGCTTTCTTACGACTTGGAGCACAGCCCTGGACCTTCTGAGGCTCCAGCTTCCCCAGGCCCTGCAAAGAAAAAGCCAAAAAAGCAGGATAAGCACGAGTCTGCCACAGCTCCGGCTGTTTCAACGAGGAGCCGCACAGCCTCATCGGCTGCTGCCAAGGATGCCGACAGATGTCATAAGGCACTCGAGCGACAATTTGATTGGGCTCAGCGACAGGCTCAGTCAACGGCCTCGCCTGCAATCATTCCAGCTGCCGGCCCTGTAGGGGTTTCTGCCTCCCCTTCAGGGATCATGCCTTCTGGGTGCCAAGGTCAGTCTCCTGTGACTGGTTCTTCTCCAATGCCCGCAGTGGTGAATTCTCCCGCTTCCCTCTCGCATGGCATAGCAGTTCCAGTGGATTTGTCTCATACACGGCCACCTGCTCAGCGCCCTCCTTCGAAAGCTACTTACCCACGGCCGCAGGGCTCCACCCGGGGGGTCCTTCACATGTCATGTTAGCATGTGACATAGAGAATCTCATTTCTCAAACTATATCCAGGACTTTGGCTGCTAGCACACACCAACCTAATTTGTACAGACCGGTTTCAATGGCTGCACCCCCTCCTCCGCCGCCACCACCTTCACCGCCCCCGCCGCCTCCTCCGGCTCCTCAAGTCTCTCACTATGATGATCAGGCAGACCGCTGCTCGTCTCAGTTGGACTCTGCTCAAGCTGAGGACTCCTCTCTGGAGGATGAGGAGGCCCAAAGGGACATGGAGTTTTCTGACGATGATGACCTCCTTCCCGACAAGCCGGCGTTTACTGGTCTATTCCGACCGTCTCTATTTAAGTCCTTATTGCACAAGGCAAAGTCATCTACTCATTTGGCCACCTCGGAGGGTCTCTCCAATCCGCCAACAACATCGCAACCGCACGATACTCTGTTTAACATTCCTAAAACGGAACAAACCTACATTCCGTGTCCTCAACTTTTCACAGAAGTTGTGCAACATTCCTGGAACCTGCCGTCCTCCTTGCCGGCACCTACCAGTCTTGACAGTAAGTTATACTGTTCAGCCCCGTCTCTCCAGAACGTCTGGAGCAGTGGATACGCCTGTAGCGAACTTGACTTCATCCGCCTCGCTCCTGTCTCACAACATCGCCAACGGCCTTCGGACAGAGGACCAGAAGGCGGAACTCACAGTCCGCAAGACACACAACGTGGCAGCCTGGGCAGTCAAGGTGGCAACCTCGGCATTTTTCAACAGGGCGACCCTCATTTGGTTGCACCAACTCCAAGAGCGTTTGCCACCGGAGGACATGAGGGTCCACCAAGACATTAATAAGATTGTTGCGACCACAGAGTATTCTGCTGATGCTTCACTCAATGCTGCCAAATTGCGTCTCGTGCCCTGGTCTCGTCTGTGACTTCCAGGTGCCTGCTGTGGCTGAGGCACTGGAGAGCGGACATGAAGTCAAAGTGGAGGCTTGCATCAGCCCCATATAAAGGGACTCATCTCTTCGGAGAGGCGTTAGACCCGATTCTTGTGGAAAGGACAAGCGCAAAGTCATGCCCTTGTCCTACCGGCAGACCGAGCGCAAAATACCTTCATACAGCCAGAGGCAGCCCTTTCGAACTGAACCCAGACCCAGTGGGTCCTTCGCCACAAGACAATACTCCCATGGATTTGATTGTCCCTATGACAGATCTTCCGGGATTGTGACAGGCACTCGGCCCCACCCAAATGCCCTTTCAGAGGTGCGGGGACCTGTGCCTTTTGAAAAGGCAAATGATGCCCTCCATCACCTTCCCATTGGCGGCCGCCTCCAGCACTTCGCAGCCCAATGGGAATCGACAACGTTGGACGCATGGGTACTCCAGACGATCCAGCTGGGATTGACCTTGAAGCTTCGATCCTGCCCCCACAACAGATTCATCCAGTGCCCTGGGTCGTCCAACCCAACCAAACGTCGACTGATGGAGGCGGAGATACAACATCTCATCGACTTTTGTGTCATAGAGCCGGTTCCCACAGAACACCGTGGGACCAGTTTTTATTCAATCTTTTTCCTGGTTCCAAAACACGCCGGAGGCTGCCGGGGGATCCTGGACCTCAAAGAACTGAACAAATGCATCCTCTATCATCAGTTCAAAATGCAATCCCTGAAATCTATCTTGGGATGCATCCAGGAGGGAGATTGGATGACCTCAGTGGACCTCAAGGAAGCCTATCTCCACATCCCGATCCAGCCTTCTCAATGTCATTTCCTCCGCTTTTCTTACAATCATTGGCATTTTCAATACAGGGCGATGCCTTTCGGACTTTCATCCGCACCCAGGACCTTTACAAAGCTCCTGTCGGCCTTAGCTGCACATCTTCGGCAGATGCCAATCAGACTACTTTGTTATTTGGACGATGTGCTCATCTTGTCATCCACACAGACCCAAGCTGCACGGGATCTGGCCACGGTTTGCCACTGCCTTCAGCACCACGGCTTCTCCTTGAACCTGCCAAAGAGCCACTTGTGCCCCACTACCAGGATCTTACACCTGGGTTCCGTTATAGATTCCAGCAAAGGGCTGATCTTCCTGTCCCCGGACCGGTGCCACAACATCCGGACATTGATTCATGAAATTCTCTCGCTCCAGTCCGTCCCTCTCTTGCTCCTGACTCGTCTTCTCGGGAAGATGATTTCATGCGTCTCCATTGTCCCGTGGGCGCGTTTTCATGGCCGCCAGCTTCAATGGTTCATGCTCCCGTACCAGCGTTCCTGCCGCAGCAATTCCAGGGCTCGGGGTATCCCTCCCGACAGAGGTTCGCGGGTCTCTTCGCTGGTGGACTTGGTTAGCTCTAATGAAGGGCTGTGCCTTGGAACCGCATCGTCTCACGATAATGACCGATGCCAGCCTGACTGGCTGGGGCGCTCACATGCATTCCCAAGTTGCTCAGGGCAGTTGGTCGCCGGCGGATCGCCAGAATGAGATCAACTGGCTGGAACTTTGCGCGGTTCACCTCGCCCTCCTCCAGTTCCAGTCATTGGTGGAGGGTCACCACATGCTGGTCCAGACGGACAACATGACAACGATGGCACACGTTAACCGCGAAGGGGGCACCCGCTTGAAACCACTGATGGACGAGGCATCCTGGTTGCTGACTTGGGCGGAGTGCCACCTCCTCTCCCTCTGGGAACAACACATCTCCAGAACGACAAACATCACCGTGGACTGGTTGAGCAGAACGCAGATAGACAACTCAGAATGGCGCCTTCACCCGGACATCTTCCGCGAGCTGTCCCAACGCTTCGGGCCCCCCGTAATCGACCTGTTCGCCCATCGGGACAACGCCCAGCTCCCTCAGTTCTTCACTCGCCACCCTTGTCCGCAAGCGGAGGGGATCGACGCACTCGCAATTCCCTGGCCTCCGGGGCTGCTATACGCCTTTCCCCTGATTCCGCTTATTCCACAACTCGTCCGCAAGATCCTGCGCGAGAAGGCAGAAGTCCTGCTTATCGCTCCACACTGGCCACGGAGGGTCTGGTACGCGGACCTACTGAATCTGTCAGTCGCCCCTCCATGGCGAATTCCAGATGACAGGATTTCTCTCAACCAGGGGGGTCATACTGCACCCAGAGCCCCAATGGCTGCAGTTGACCACCTGGCGTTTGAGAGGATCCTTCTGAGACGGGACAACATCTCAGGGAAGGCTATCTCTACTATCCAGGCATCACGACGTCCCTCCATGTGTCGCGTCTACAACGCCACCTGGACTTCATTCTGCATTTGGTGCTCCTGGGCCCATACGGACCCTATCTCCGCATCTGTCGCTGAGGTGATAGATTTTCTCCAAGACGGACTGGACAAGGGGCTTGCCCCGAACATGCTCCATCGACAAGTGGCAGCCTTGTCTATGGTCCTCTCGGCCAGGAACGACTTACCTCTCTCACATGACACGAGGATCCGGGGGGTTCTCGGTGCAGCGAACCTAAGACCTCCGGTCGTTCACCGCTACCCGACCTGGGACCTGTCCCTGGTCTTTCATGTGCTTACACAGCCCCCCTTCGAGCCCTTAGGCTCCGTCAGCCTGCGGTTTATCACCTTAAAGACTGCCTTTTTGGTCACGATCACCTCAGCCCCGCCGTGTTTCCGAGCTGGCCACCCTATCCGTATGGGAGGACCTCTGCACTTTCTACCCTAACCGGGTGGTCCTTCAGCTTGATCCATTGTTCCTGCCTAAAGTCAATTCCCTCTACCACCGTCAGCAGGAATTGGTTCTCCCGGACTTCTGCCCGGACCCAAGACATCCGCAACAGGCCCAATGGCACACATTAGATGTCCGTAGAGCCTTACACAGGTATCTTCGGAGGACTCGGCATTTCCATAAGTCAGAGGCGCTGTTCGTCTCTTTTCTGCCCGCGACGATGGGACAAAAGGTCTCCTCGTCCACCATCGGGAGATGGCTGAAAGCCTGCATTTCCAAGGTGTACATGCTTCAGGACAAGCCGGTTCCCGGCAGGATCCTACCTCATTCCACACGAAGTGCATCCACCACGGCTGCTTGGGCGACTCAGGCCAACATCGCTGACATCTGCAAGGCAGCAACCTGGACGTCGCTGAATACTTTCATCCGCCACTATAGAGTTGATATGTACACCTTGGCTGACGCCTCGTTCGGTCGGCGAGTTCTGCAAGCTGTGTGTTCTGCTCCGGTCACGCATGCGCAGCCTTCCGCCCTCCCTATGTAAAACTTGCTTGGGCATGTCCCTCACTTTTGGATTCTCCAAGCAGCACACTGGAGAACGGACGTTGCTTACCTGAACATCCCTTTTGGGCGCGCTGCTGGAGAATCCGTTCCGCCTGGTAAGGCTACTGAATCTGGAACTACACACGTCTCCTTGAACTGTTTCTTCGTGAACAAAAACTGAGCCTCTGACGAGCAAAGGGGGCGTGTCCAAAAAATTTAAAGACACATACACTCAGTGCTGACTGCTAGACTGTTGAATAACCCTTGCTTTTGGATTCTCCAGCAGCACGCCTAGAAGGGACGTTCAGGTAAGCAACGTCTGTTTTTGGAGTTTTCTGTGCTATATTGGCTTTTATGCAAGAAACCACATGTCACACACTGTAGATTTTTTTGATCTAGTTTTCATTGAGATCCAAGATAATGCCGACCAAAGTCGTATATGGCAACCTTGCCTATAAGGATTAATTTTATTAAAATATTAATTGAAGTTATCTATGTAAGTTATAATTGAAATTATAAATAATTGGAGTCATTGATCTACATTAATTAAATAGGGTGCAATGGAGTTATCTTGTATGTTGCTTTGACTTTCTTAAATATAAATAAAATATTGATGAACTTGCTGGTAAGTGACAACACTCAGAAGCATTTTAATTTGTTGTCTAAGGCAATTATCCCTAATAGAAACCATATGGTTTCAATTGTCTCTAATAGACATTTTGAGCTATGTTGTGCTTTTAAAAAGAAACCATCAGAAATTATAATCAAATTTTGAAACACACAACATTGATTATGCCAAGATCCCGCTTGTCCCTGCATTCTCCCAAGTGAATGTGTAGAGGATTATTGCCTGTCACAGATTCAATACATGCTTTATACATTCTTATTGTTTAGAATAGCTTTTTATATATATAAACAGAGCAGTTGTCCCTATTTCCCAAAGTTGAGTGTAATGGACCCAGCATTGGTAATAGCACTGTATATTTTTATCTTAATATATGGTGCCTGGACTGAATATTTTATATACAACTACAATAAAATGTTGGCAAAGAAAGACCCAGTAGGGGATCAATTTGGCCAAATATGATATTTTCTTCTATCCTCTATCCTGGAGTTTCAGATACCAATATTGTTGTAGGCAGTAAGCAGCAGTGTTGAAAATCGTGGAACTCAATTGACGTATCCAAAGATCCTTGACAAATATTTTTGTACAGAAATGTTTGCTGTTCTCTTGCAACTATGTTAAGATAGAAAGATAACTGTACTAGTGTGAAGCAGCTAGGATAGGATTTAAGATTATGTCTAGAGCAACGGTTACGGTCCCCAATCTTTCCAGTTTGGCAGTCTGGTCGGAGAGAGAAGGGATGGTTCTGTGTCAGTGGCAGGTGTATGCATGAGTGCACGCAGCTCCTTTTGTGCAAGCAGTGGGTAAGTGGAGTTGTGCCTGTGCGCTCATCCACCACTTGCATGGCCCAGGTCCAAACGGGGGACAGCCACAGGCTGGGGGTTGGGGACCCCTGGTCTGGAGAGCTGCAAATAATAATAATGAGAAGTAGCACTGGTGGTTGGTAAGCAGAACTTCTGGGTAGATATCATCTTATTAATTGAACTCCAATGAGACCCCTAAATTTTTTGACATGGTCTGCTATCTTGAACAGTTGGCAGTTTAATAAACATGATTAGAAATTTCAACTTACAGGTACTGCATCTATATTTTGCAAATTTTTCTCAAAATATTAATTTGGGAAGATTGAAAATTAAGCATTGCAAAAGTAAAATTAATGGAATTTAGTTTTCCTTAAACACTTCTACATTGTTTTCAAGTAGCATGCTTCAAATTTGAGAATTGGATTGTTTAGATTTAATTACAAAAGATAAAATATTTGTTTACTTAAAAGACCTATGTGGCCATCTATCTCATAATACTCTAGCTGGCTCACAACAATCCATAAAAACATAGGTAAAATCAAATGTACCCTTCCCCCTAGGTGCCAGACCAAAAAAATCAGCCTCTTTCATAGTCCAATGCTTGAGGATAGATTTAATCAAGAATATTTGACAATGCAATCCGGTTCACTTAATTGCTCACAATTGCATAGTTTTCTATTATATTAACTACAAATGTGAATAAGATTTGTTTGAAGCTTTAGAACATTCTGCTGGGCTTGAAGTAGAATCAAGCTTCTGGCACAACGAAAATATGTGCATTAACATACCATAATGGAATAAATGTCATTGAGTAAATATGCTTTGGCTGCTGAGTTTTTTATTTTTTGTCTAGTGTGAACCAAAATGTAGTACCACATCTCACTTTTGATTTCACGTAATGAATAGGTATGCTCATTATAGTTTAGTACAATGTGCAAACTATGGATTATCCAAAAACTATAGTTTAAAATATTTTTAAAAGTGAAGTGAGAATGCAGTCTCTATTATCATTTATACCGGTTTCTGGTTTTATTTTACCCATGCTAAAACCATAATTTCTCATGGGAAACTAGTTGGACAAAAACATCTTCCTCAAAGCCAGGCATGCAATTAGAACAGCACTAGAAGTAGGCCAAAGCAATGAAGATGAGAGAGATCCACATAATTTTTTTCTCCAGATACTTCTGCAGCTGTGTTTATTTTTCTACATAATGTGATCAAATAGCATTAGTGTTATGTAATTGTGTAGCACTGCGAGCAAAGACTTCAGGGCTCCTTGTCTTGAAGATCCATAATTAGCTTCCCCAAACATGTTACTTGTTCACTGTGCCATTTCTCTCTGCTTGTACTTGCCAATATGATTCATGTACAGACTATTGCAAACACTTTTCACTTTCAGAACCAGACAACAGTGGTACATGGATAGTAGAAACTGATAGATTGGGGGGGGGGGAGAGAGAAAAGGCTTTTTAACTAAAGTATCTTAAAACTGAATTGGCAAAGTAGGCTTGGATAAAATATTTCTTTCTCCTCCCATCTTGTTTTGAGCAAGGATTTTGTTTTGGTTGCTTAGGTGGAAGTTAGAAATGTACCTCATCTGAAAAGTTCCCCTGAGATCAATTAGACAATGATCATATCTCGCACTTGCCTTAAGTGCTTTGTGTTGATCTTCAATGTGCCTATATATAAGATAAACAAATAAATATTTACGGTTTAGCTCTGATTTATATTTTAAAGGTATGTAATGTTAATAATGGCATTCTCACAGGATAGGTGCACACCCAACTTACCTGAATGCCTTAATTTTTATTGTAGGCTCCAAAAAGAAATATAATTAATCCGTTAATTAATTAAATACAGAAAATGTCAGAAAGTTCTATATTAGTTTGGAAAGGGAAGATAGCAGATTGATAGTCTGTAAAAATGTTTTGACTCCTTTGACTCTCTTAAGACTATTAGGGGATCTAATAATAATCTTTTTTTATACCATCATACCCTTTAATAGTAAATATGTAACTGAGGAAGCAAATGAAAATGAATCTCCCTTTTGGTTTTAAACTATATGTCTTGATCTCTGCCTAAAGAAACCAGGTAGGATGAGATGGGGATGATAAGGTAAAGGTAAAGGTGTCCCTGCAGGTTTTTACCCTGCTATTATGACTGACTTTAGGGGACAGTGCTCATCTCTGCTTCTTCAGCCAAGGAGCCAGCATTATCTGGAGACGTTTCCACAGTCATGTGGCCAGTATAACATCATGCCGCAGCACAGAGCATAGGCAAAACACGGTACCCTGTTACCTTCCTGCATGCTTAACATTTGGGGTGGGGACGAAACTGCTAAAAATTGTTATTCCAGTTCTGAGCTAAAAAGGAAAGACACAGAACTACATGTTCTTATGATGAAGTTCAGTATGACGGTAATGATATTAAAGTGATTTACATTTGTAACTTTTGGTAATGAAAATCGGAACTGTAGGAAAGATACAATCACCAAATTATTTTTTCCCCCTGAAATATCTGCTTCCATTTCAAGAATGTTACACCAATAGGCCAATGGGAGTTTCCCCCGGTAGCTAATAGCTTTAGATAACAAAAAAAAATTTTGGTCAAGATTGTGTAGGCTATCCAGGGGCTGCTAATTGTATAAAAACATGATTGTAGACCCAAGGCTTTCTGAACAATTTGCAATGTAGCAGCTATGCTGTAGCAAATGACTTAAGGACAGGGCTGTTCTAATGGTTTTAGGAATTCTCTCTGGCTCAGAACATGGCAGGTTCCCATCCAAAATGTATTTCAATGTGATCAAATTAAAAAACAATACACAATGGGTACCATTAGAAAGCTATTACATTTCTCCTGGGACTCTTGGGCAGGAACATCGTCCTGTTTTAGTCAAAATAGAATTATATTTCCAGCAGGAAAAGCTGTAAAGAATATTTAGAATGTATTTGAATAAAAACATATTTTGATCCTTATTCTAATAATAAATGTATAGACTGTAATAATCCCAATTTGAAAAGGGTTATCTATTTATTTGTGTTCATCAGCTAAGTGGGCTAATAATCTTCTAAATCAATTTGTGTGGGTTTTTAAAACTAATTTGAACTACTACAAGAGGAATTTGGAATATTTAAAACTGCAGAACGGATTATATGATAGTAAACTTCTAATTTCACAATTTGGTCAGTCATGTTTTTTTTCTTCTACTCCAATTTTGTCTAATTCTTGGAAACTGCCTGGGCAATTTTGTTTTATTTTGCAGTTTTACAGCAAACTTCTTCAGAAGTCGTTTGCCATTCCCTCCTTCCTAGGGCTGAGAGAAAGTGACTGGCTCAAAGTCACCCAGCTGACTTTGTGTGCCCAAAGCAGGATTAGGATCTCCCAGTCTCCAGCCTGATGACTTATCAAACTGTACCAAACTGACTCTCCCAGACATATTAGCACCACCCAAAGCTCTTGATTAATTATGAGTGTTGAAATGTCCTTTGGGTTCTCCCTGCTGAAGAGTATTATTAAGGAAGATACAAGTTAGCAAACATAATTGAAAGAACAAATGAAACCACTGCCCTTTTAAGGTGTGCCCAGAAAGTTTCTATGGATAGAGATTTGGCAACCATGTATCAGGAGTTAAGAGGCAGAACAACAAAATGACTTATTTTGAGAATAACACTGTTCTTTATCAGCCTTTGATTGCTCCCAAATGATCACTGTTTGCTTACATAAAACCAAGGAGAACAGTTTTATTTTTCAGCTAAATTACCTTTTTCCCCTTTCACCCAGAGGAAAGGAGTGCTTGTGAAAGTAGTAGTCTTAAGAATTGCTGTCTCCTTCAGAAAAAAAATTATTCAAAGAAAATCAGAGGTAAGGAAAGATGAACTCTCAAAAAAAAAAACACACCTTGCATCTCTGGAAGGGATAGCTAGATAGGATGATCACCTTACAAGGTTGACTCAGCCTTCCATCCTTCCAGGGTTGGTAAAATGAGGACCCAGATTGTTGGAGCAATATGCTGATGCTGTAAAACACTTAGAGAAGGCTGTAAAGCACTGTAAAGCGGTATATAAGTCTAAGTGCTATTGCTATTATTAGCAAAAAAGAAGCATATGTACTTTCCAGTTATCATATTTAAAGTACTAAGTTTGTTTGGTAGTGGTGCAATTCTTCACTTAAGAAGTAGTACCGTAGTAATAAAAAAGCTTCCAGACACCTAGCT